>NC_134276.1:191444760-191748895 GCF_949628215.1 Phalacrocorax aristotelis
GGGTGTATCCCACACTGTAACCAATATGCAGAGGCTCTAGCCACTGAGGGTGATTAATGCCTTTCAGAGTGGTTGATTTACAGTATTTGTGGTGGTCAGAACATAAACATGACCATATTTATATTCCTGAGTGTTTTGATTGTGGGTGGATGTCAGGTCTGAGAAACTATTTCTTGTGTGATCACACCCATTATCATCCTGAGTGAGTTTGAACAAGTGACCAAGAACGAAACGGCTCCAGATTTGCTGCCAGTCTCCCCAGCCATCCATTCCGCCTTCCAAAGCTCTCCTTACTTTTACTTCTCCCATATTTATAAACAACACAAAAGTCCATGGAATTCACTTTTGGTTTTTTCATGTTAGACTTCTAGCTTTTAAGAATTTTGGGGGTGGTTTGGTTTTTTTTTTTGCTTCTCTTTAAGTGGACTCTAAACTGCCCATGTGACTCACATGATATTTACTCAAGTGAACCCTATGTGGTTTCTAATGAGCTGGGAGGAAGGAGGTGTTGAAATGGAGACAAAAGTACGAGAATTCAGGACAATGAGATATTTATCTTGTGAAAAAAAAAATCTACTTTTGGGACTAGCTTGCTTTTAGTGCCCTGCTTCTTGAAAGCACAGTTATTAGAAAGAACAGCAGTTTCTGAAGTAGTTCTCTTTATTTCTTTGCGTGCTGCACTTCAGCAGGAATGTTATTCAGCTCTATCTTCTTTAAAACTGGTTTGTTCAGTTATCTATTCTTTACCACTGAGAAATGAAAAAACTTATCCCATTAGTTAAATGTATGGTGCTCAAACCCATGTGAACAAACCCATGTTTGACACTGTTTCCACAGTGTTATTATTTCCACCGCACCCACTACTTGGAAGAATCTAATCCTGCTGCAAGTATGTCGCCCTGCTCACGCCACCTACCAGTGCAGGGCATGGGAAAAGGGCTGCGCTGTACTTCACTGGGGCATTCATTGTGATTAACAATCATGATTACAAAAGAAAGAGTCTACTCTTTCCCCTAGTCTCTACCAAAAGTGCTTCAATGACTTTTAGCCGTGAGTGCTGCTGCCTCTACCGCAGCTCGGTCGGTGTGCTGCTGGCAGCACAGTGAAGGTCCCATCACCCCACCGAGCGCGGACACCCCGGTGCAGCTGCTTTTCTCCTCTGCTCTCTTGATTCAGATACTTCCTTCTCTCTTACACCAAATAAGTTATTGGCAATGGCTTACATATCTTAATTAAGCAAATTAATTAATGTAATTTATTTTCCCCTGCCATGTTTAAATTTCTAATTAATCATAATTAAACGAATAATGTAAATGTGTGTGTAAATCACTTTGAAATCTGATGAAAGAATGCCAAGTTCCCGGGTTAGGTCAGATGGAAATTGTGGTAGGCTGGCCACCTCTGGAAAGTACCTGCTAAGGATATTCTCTCAGCCATTTTCTGCTGGTGCAGCTAGTCCTTCACTGCTCTTGGTAGTGTTTAACTAAGGCTCCAAGAAATTATGTGGCTGTGAATCACTAGCCTTTCAACGTGTTTTTTTCTAAATAAATATTTTCTTTAGGAAGAGAAAGGAGAATAAAATAATTGTCTCAAATCTTTCCTCTTGGTGTTTGTTGCCTATGTACAAAGAGCGAGCAAGCAAATGGTAACATTTCTCAACGAGGCACTTTTAAATTCTTTGAGAGCAAGTTCTCCCTGCTGCAAGCGGCAGGTGTACCTCGCAGCATAGAAAGCAGCAGCTTGGTTTTATCTCATAAGAAATGTTGTGCAACCTCAGTGTCCCTTGAAGAACCTCATAGTCACCAGAATCTGACACACCCACTCCATGTAAAAAGAGATTAAACAAATATTTAATTTTGACTGAGTCATTGCTTTTTGAGCTACGAAATGTGTATCTAATGGATGTTCACTTAAATCTGCTTGCCTAAACTGATGGGAAAAGCAGAACTGAGTAGTAAATGACAGTGCAAGATGGATATGCTGTCAGTGCAGGGAGATGTGTGTGATGGAAGGGGCGTGGGACAGAGCAGGGAGAGAGCAAGGGCTGTAGCATCAGTCTGGGAAGCCTTGTGCGCGAGCGGGTGGTTGCTGCTACGGTCGTGAATCAGGTTGTGCTGCGTCCCATCTCAGTGACGTGACAGTGAGAGAGAGGGAGGGAAAAAAGCCTCTTTTGAGACAGGGCTGGGACATGGTGAAACGTCAGGTAGCAGAATGATGCTAATATGTATTTGGCTACAATTGATTAGGAAAAGAAAAATTCATCGATGAAAACCTACTTACGACACTGTCCCTGGATACTGACAAATATCCAAGAAAATTTTTTTGTATCAAAACAAAATTGTGGGAACACACGCTTTGGGGCAGTGATCTTGTTTTTTGTTTGAAGTTGTTTTACATAGTAAAGAATCAAAAATAGCTTTTAAAGGGCTTATTTGAAAATGGAAATACAGGGAATCATTTATTCTGAAAACTGCTTAATTGTGATTTTTACTGTTTTTAAGACAAGTTTGAGTGTGTTTTTATTAAGACAGTTGCCAAAACCTGAACTTTTTCTGAAGGATTCTGAAGTTCTGAAAGTGAAGGGCTTTTAAAATAACTTTTTTTGGAACAATGTTTTGCAAAATTTTTAGTAGCCTGCAATAAGCTCTATCTGGTAGCGGCGGCAGGCTATTCCTTCTCTGTGTACTTTACAATTTATAATGCTTTACACAATGTTTCAGGGTATCTGTCTACCTGTGTCTATATATCTTTTTTCTCGTAGAAAGTGTTCATATTTTCTGGAACTTTTCGGATGAATTTGGATCCTTATGGGCAGTGGAATGATGAAGAAATATGGAAAGTTGCAGAAGAGGTAAAACTGTTCAGTGTTATTTGTATCCCTCTGGTGAAGTGGTTACAGCAGAGTGCAGTGTAGGTCAAGTGATTGTCGTATGTTACATTTATGTAGCATCTTAGGGAAAAAAAATTGGAGGAAAAACAATGCTATGTTATAAACCGTGTTTCCTTATTACTTAATAAAAAGGTGCCTTTGTCAGAGATTAAAAAAAAAAAGAAAATATAAACTTCCGTACCATACAGTCTGGGTTCCTCATGCAGTGATTTAGTGTGGGTGACGTTTTGTGTTTGGCTCTGCTGGGTGACTCTGAGAGAAAGAAAAGTGGAGGAAGCTGATACAGCAAAACATCCTGTAATCTTTTCTCATTTTAATGCTTTGGCAAGTATATGGAATCTCTGCAAGGCATTTTTCTACAAAGATGTGTAAAAATGACTAGTAAATATTTTGGAGGCCAGAAAAAAAAAAAAAAAGTCTGTGGCCTGTCCTAGAAATAAGACTGTTGTTATTCCAATAGGAAGTATTTATATCCAGCTTAGAAAAATCTTTCCTCAGAGTATTTTCCAGTTGCAATTCTCAGGCCGTCAGAAAGCCAGCTGAGAAGGAGCGCTCTCCGACACCGCAGTCAGGCTTACGCACCGCTTGTGTCACGGGCAGCTGCCTCCTCCGTGGAAAATAAGAATCGTGTAATATTAGATTTTATGAACCAGGAAATTTTCTTCTCATTTTATGTTGAGGTCTTAGCAACATTTATTTTTTTTCAAGATGAGGGGCCAGACTTTTACAGTTCTGTTTCCATGTTGAGCTGAACCCCAGGCATTGCGGTTGTCAGATGCCACCTATCGGCTCTGGTAGTGCTGAATAGTTTGCACAGGTGTACGTCACGCCTGGAGAAAAGGCAGATGAGAGTTGCGGGAGGGAAAGAGCTGCAGCCTAGAAAGCGGATTTCTCTTTCCAGCGTAGGGATGACCTAATTAATACAGACTCAGTAATGAACTGGTGCCATTTTCCTTGTTCACAGCAAGTCTCAAGTGTCAGAAAATGCTTACAAGTGTGGGGCGTAATCCAAAAGCTTCCTCCTGCCCATTCAGGAGGTTAACTCTGTCTCTGCTCTCTCTTTTGGGTTTATCTGATTTCTTCCCCGTGTTTGGAAAAGAGGAAAGTAGTCAGTTTCTATAAGTAATTTACTGTAAAATAAAAACATCATGACATTTTTGGTTAAATGGTGTGACAGGAGCTTTCAAGCTGGCCCTAGCAGAGGCAACAAGGTGCTCAGTGCTGTACTCCTCTGCTTCTCTGAGGCTGGTGAAAAAATGGAGTGGGGATTAACATCCCTTTTATTGAAAAAGGTGAGTTCTACTGCTTTAGAGGGTTGTTTTCATTTCGTGTGTGAACTGAGCTGGGGATTTTAAAGGGCTAAACCTCATTTACAATGGCATGAAAAAAATTGCTTTGAAGTGTTTATCATTAAGGGATTAGGCAAATCCATGTGTGATGCAGAGTTTTTCATTGCACAGGCAGGAGAGCAAAGCAAACAGAAAAGAAAAAGAGCTGTAAAACTTTTTAGTAGGAGTGATCAGACTGTTTACAAAGTTTATGCTCTTGAAATCTGGCTTGTTAGTGACAGTGAGTCAGTGTAACTTCAGAAGCACAGCACAGAAAGAAAGTTAGCTGTCAGCTTATACCTGACCCATGGCTGGCTGCTGAGGATTTAGAGGATCCTGCTGAAATCAGCATCATCTTTTTATGCCCCTCGCAATCAGCTACAGAGAGCAAGGCGTTGTCTGAAGAGCTGTCAGATGTTTCACTTTTTATTGCCCCCGTGTTTCAGCACTTGAATCTGGTCAGATTTACTTCAGCTTCTGAGGCTAAGTTTTACTCTTGCTGTCAGCTGACTGGACCCTGCAGGTACAGAGAGAGACCTTGTGCAGTTTTAAGAAGAAAGCACTTTTTCCAGCCATTAGTTGCAAAATTTCATTAAAGGACATGATAAGTGTTCAAAAGAGGCGTGAAGAACGAAACAGTGGCCTTAATTTGCTTGTAAATGAAATAATGAGCTCTTCAGAAACTCAGCAGACATACCCACACACCCCAGTTTAAAATGGTTTCCATGTAAAATGGAGACACAAAGGAAGAATTCAAATTTTTTTTTTTTTTTGCCCTGGAATGAAAATGAATTGCAGATCCTTAATATTTAAAAAATCCAAGGGGGGCTTTTCATAAACCACTCGGGTTGCATCGCATTTTTATAACGTCTTCTGGAGCAATGCAACTCACATATGTTTCCTAGTTCTCATACTTCACAGAAATTGCTCTGTAGACACTGCTGATTAGGAGCACAGTCGGTTTGGACCTGTGGAAGATGCAAAGCTTTGGTCTGAGGTGTACAAAATACATCTCCCAATGACAGCAAAAAGGAGCACTGGAAGAAACAGTCAGAAGACATCTCCTGGCCTGGATCCTGCTTTCTGGTCCAAGTGAAGCAGCTTCACTTGGCATGGGCACCCCTTTAAACATTTTGTCAGCAGCGCTAGCGGGAAGGCTGTGATGCCATTAGTGTGAACAATGTGCACAAGACCTTCGGGGCGGCAAAAGGAGCAGATGGAAACGCTCTCAGAGCCACAGGGACAACGGCCGTGGTGTCCTGGATTATTTTCTCTGTTGCTGTATTGTAACATGTGAATGTTGGTCGTTCCTTTTTACCCTCCTAGTAACCAAAGAGGCCCAGTTTCCTTCCAAAAATCACTTTCCTTAACATTTCCAAGGACGTACATCACTGCTGGATAAAAAGTTTCAAATATATTACTTTCTCTAGCCTGCTAACTCAGAATGTTTTGGTCAAAATGCCAAAACTCATTGTATGTGACAAACAAATGAAGCATTAACGCTCAGCTATCCAACATAAATCCTAGCATGTTGTACGAGTCAAATATTTCAGTGCTTTTCACATCCTCCACATCACAGCTACTAGCTTGTAGTCTTTACAGGACAGATTCTCCTTTTCATTGGTTTATAGTTTCTCTTCGCTGTCAGACATGAAAGGCAAGGAAGTTGAAGGCATCAGTTGCTGTACCCACAGTCAGCAGTAACTGTATCTCACCAATTTCTCCTGTCCTTTTTCTGTCCGGCAGGTTGGGCTGAAGTCTGTAATTGAGCAATTTCCTGGCCAGCTTGATTTCGTTCTTGTGGATGGAGGCTGTGTCCTCAGTCACGGCCACAAACAGCTGATGTGCCTTGCCCGATCAGTTCTCAGCAAAGCTAAAATCTTGCTGCTCGATGAACCGAGTGCTCACCTGGACCCTGTGTACGTTTTAATCATTTGTTCTTTCTTCTAACATTAAATAAGAAAATCAGTGAGGCAGCACCACTGAAAGAGACCTTCTGCAACTTGTCTGGTCTGTTACTAAACCTGATTTCAGTAATGTATTTTAGTAATTCTGCATGGGGGATCAGGGAAGCCTAGTTACCACCTTAGCTTTATGGCTGATATGCACTTTTACAGCAGAAAGGCAGCAAGCTGAGACACTGCAGAGTGTTGGTGTCCACGCATGTGAACTTTACAACATGGAGCTAGGCTATTAAATACCATCAGTAAAGTGATGAGCCGTGCTGGCATGTACATTGCAGTCTAAACACTGATGCTTGTTTGCTTTTCAGAACTTCCCAAGTGATCAGGAAGACTCTGAAGCACGCGTTTGCCAACTGCACGGTGATACTCTCCGAACACAGACTGGAGGCGATGCTGGAGTGCCAGCGATTTTTGGTGAGCGTTGCTCGAGGTCTCGCGTGCTGTTGTTTCATTATATTTGATGAATGTGCAAAACACACCAAGCAGAACTGATGAAGTTGGCTGGATTGATGGGGGTCATTCAGGGCGGTTGAGCAACCTAGTTGCCTCCAGAAGAGCAGCAGCCTCCTGTTTGCCCTTTCACATGAGCTGTCATAGACACCTGTGTTCAGATGAGCTGGGTCACGTTATGGAAGGGCTGGATTCCTCCTTTAAAACAGAAGGACGGTTGTGTAGGCTACCCAGCTGATGATCCAGGTGCCTTTGATTGCCGATTGGCTCAGGAGCTCCAGAAAAACCCCAGCACCTCACAGGCCTCTACCGTTGCTAATGCGCTTGCTCCTGAGCAATGGGAGGCTCCATGGGGTGGGAGTGGGGTTTCCTGGGAAAACAGTAGATGGTGAGAATCGCAGGTTTCTTTCATCAAGCCACTTGAATATTCCTTTCTCATTTAATCAAGGTGACAAAGTATTGAATTCCTGGCGTATTTCCTTTGTTACACAAAAATGGTTAGTAAAGGAAATAAAAGGCAGGTTGTGTAATTGTTCTTAAAAATGAGGGTTCCTTCCTCTGTATTTTCTTGACTCTTCTATAAGAGAGGACCTTCATTTTATTAGCAGAGTGGAACATTGTTTTCCACGTGCATTTGCTTGGGTGTATTAGCACAGCAGGAGGAATACAGTCTGAAGCTGAAGCAGGCTAGTCAACAGGCAGGTTGTACGTCCTTTTGGCCGTGCTGCTCCTGCCCGTGCGCTGGACTTCAGCCTTGCCGCCAGCCCGCAGCCCGTGCTGCGCTCGGCTGTCGGCAGAGCCCCGGCAGGCACGCAGCCTCTGCCCGGAGCAGGCTTCCCACTGTCCAAACAACATTTTAGCAACAGAGCTGCTAAAAGCTCTTTCCCACCAGACCTGTGCCCTCACCCAAGGCATGCTGGCAGTGCAGTGCCAGTGGAGGAGCCTGACTTTTCCCCTTCTGCTGCCTGGCAGGAGAGGTTGGCACAGCCGTGCAGGGAAAACCCGTTGTCTCCTTCAAACACAGGCCGGCCGCGCTTCCTTGTTTGGCAAGAAGAAAGCTAAGAAGGCCTGGCACCTTCTCCCTCTGCTTGCGATAGAACTGGTTTCTGCAGTTAACGCTTTCTTAACCTGGCAATTTAGCAGTGCTGGGGAGATGCCACGGAGGCTTCAACAGAAAATCTCGGAGGTAAAAATCAAGTTGCAAGGAGAAACCAGCAAGTCCAATGGCATTTTGTGACTCGAGCAATAGGCATCTTTTCCACATGTTAAAATTTTAACATCTGTTTTTTTGGTTGTAATTAGAAATTGCAAACTGTAAACCAGGCTTTTCCTGTTAGAAGATGATCTCTGCTATGTCTTCATCTCTCTCCCCTGCTCCATTAATTGTGTGAGCTGAATTCTGTCAGCACCACCATTACCCATCTAACGGAGGGATATGTTGCTTCAGGTGATCGAGGACAATAAACTGCGGCAGTACGAATCCATTCAGAAGCTGCTGAACGAAAAGAGTTCCTTCAGGCAAGCCATCAGCCATGCCGATCGCCTTAAGCTTCTCCCGGTACACCACAGAAACTCCAGCAAACGCAAACCTCGACCCAAAATCACTGCCTTGCAAGAGGAGACGGAAGAGGAAGTGCAGGAGACCAGGCTGTGAGACGTGGTGTGGGCACCCTCTTTGTGGAGTGAATCGTCAGCAGTGCCCCACGATGACGGGACCAGCACTTCTGAACTTGTGGGAGCCATGCGTAAACTGAACCTTGCAGGAGGTGTTCACCGCAGTGACTACACGTGCGTTTGGGAATTACTTCCTTTCCATGGTTAATTGTGTGCAAGTTAGTAAATTCTTTGAAGTTTTGCCGCTTGTAATGGTAAAACCAGACTTCCTTTGAAAAGCTGCTCTAATTTGGTACAAATGAGATGGCAAGCAGAAGCAACCTGCTTTGCCCGACATAATCGTTTCAGAAAACTTTTAGAAATGTGCTTGTTGGGGTGAGAGGTCCAGACAGCAGGATGAATGTGAGAAAAATAATCAAACCTGGGTGGAAATAGAAAAATCAGAATGTAAAAAGCTCCTTTGGATTCACTTCCTGCAAACAAATTGAGGGACGATATCGGCAAGGCGCACAGAAAACTTCCTCCTCTCTGTTTTTCGTGCAGCAACTGTAATTTCAACTTAGCAGAAAAGGCCAAACGCCCTTTCATACCAGCGCGCCGCTGCGAGTGCGTAGGTGAGAATGAAAGAAGAGAGGATATTGACTTGCAAGCCAGTCAACATCTGTCACGTCTCCACAGTTAAGGGAGAATTGGTATTTCCTCTTAAAACCTAGGAGACTGTCAACCCGACCCTGCACGCACTCGCAGCGGGATGAGTGCAGGCTGACGTTAGTATCTAGTGAAAGGTAAGACTCCTGGCAGTGGAACTCTAATAGTCTGCTTAGGTCTGGCACCTTTACAGGTTTTTTTACTTTGGCCTAAAAAAAAAAAAGAAGAAACCTCTCTGAAGTAGACTTTAATAGTGAAATTAATTTTTATACTCTTCTGGTTTGCAGTTTTATGATGAAACTGAACTTTCTCTAGGATATTTTATTTATTTTAATATTGTTGCAAACATTTACTAAGGAAATAATGTATTTTAAGAGTGATTATGTACTATAAAGAAAAATATATTTGTACGAAAAGTTTTATATTTGGATTTTTGGGGGTTTTTTTTTGCTACTAGTTTTTGATGTCACATTATGATAGAGCTGTTAAAAACGAGGGCAGCCCCAGAGGTAGGCCAGGTACTGTCCGACGCTGTGTTTGTGCACTAAAGTATTCTAGTGATACAGACATTTTAGATTATTTTTTTCTTTAAATAAAAAAGCAAAAGAAAAAAGAAACTGCCTGTACTATGCGTTACAACAACCCCGCCCCACTGCAGCCACCACAGACCTATTCTGCTGCTTGCACTACAGCCATTGCTGCCTATCAAAACACGTGCATTGTTTTTAATAAATACATTTTATTTATTACCACACCAGTGGATGAAATGGCAGGTGTTGGCCCTGCCTGGACCAGTGGGTGCTGTGGGGCCCGGAGCGCCGCTGGCCTCCTCCTGCTGAGACCGCAGGGAGCAGCAGCTGGCTCCCTCACAGCCTCCTTTATTCCCCTGGGGCAGGGATTTGGCAAAAGAGGGGGTCTAAAAAGAGCCTTCTATAGTCCCCTGCTACAGCTGGTTAGCGGCACCATCACTCAAATGCTTTACAAATATGTAGCGGTTGTAAATGAGCTTTGTAGCGCTCTCACTGCTTCAGCCCTAAAGCTGCAAAGAGCATCACATGCAGGTCTGGAAAATAAACTCCTTTAGGCATAAAGCAGCAGCAGCAGCTACGCCCCTAGCCTGTGCCAGCACAGCTGGGCGCCGGGCGCTGGAGCCACTCGGGGTGCTGCTGGGTCAGGCTGCGCGGCGAGCTGCGGTGCTCACGCTGGGACAGCTGCCCACCCTGTCCCACTCTCGTTTTTCCTCTAGCTCTGTCCCATGTTACGTATTTTTGCTCCCACATTATGTTTTTGCTCTGCAAATACGCTTTTTTCGTCTTCCTGCCCCGGTCGCTCATACTGGACTTTTAATTCTTGTCTATCTTCTGGTGCTTACCTGGATCTCTTTCCTTTCTGTCTGCATGAACATCTCCTTGCTTTGCCTAATTTTCTCCATGAAGCGATGCCTCCTGCTCACAGGGAGTTCTGGATACCCTTGAGCCTTGATTTTGCCATGCCGCTATTTCTCTGCTACTAAGCTTTTTTCTTGCCTTTATAACAACTGAAAACCAATGGTATCGTGAAGTAGCATCACTTCTGAATCCCGTCTCCATTCCCCTCGCCCCCTCAAATTGTTCATCTCACACTGTGTATCACTTTTCTCATGCAGCCAGCTCTCCGTTTGTACAAGTCCTCACCGTGTACGTGGCCAAGGCTGGCTGGGAGGCCAGGGCTGCTGCAGCGCGGCCAAGCCCAAGGAGGAATGCCAAGGATCACTCTTTTTCAGGATGTTACTCAGAGGAGCAGACATACCATGCGGGAGAGTTTATTGTCTAAATAAACAAGATGATACGGAAAGATCAGCAGAAAAGAACCACTGCATCATCAGAATCAGTGCGCACTTCAAACCTTGCACAATTAGTTGCGTTAATTTTGGGATGTCGTTGTTAGCGAGAGTTAGGAGGTGGCAAGGTGGACTGAGCGGGCAAGGAGGCTTTTCAAGAAAGGAAAAGGTAAATACAAGAGAAGCACGTAGTAGAGGGGAGGTATGTGGAAGCTGCTGATACAAACACCCAGAAGGAGCGCATTGAAGGAAAAAATAAAATAGGTCAGTCAACTGACTGCCCCCCTGCCCTGTACACACGCTGCCTGACACTCATCGAAACAGCTTCTGCCATCAGTACCTGGCTACCACCACCGTACTCCCTGTCCCAAAGTGCCCAGGCAAGGTCCTGCAGAAATTGCTCGCTCTCTGCCCTCCGAGGGCGAGTGGGAAAGGGCTGGAGAAGAACGTGCTATTTCTTTCAGTCCAAAATTACTGCTTCAGCTCCTGTGGAGCTCAGGCTGGAACAGGAGGTAAGTCGGTACCAGCCTGCATAACGAGGAGGAGGGCAGCATCTGCTTCCCAACAAAGGGCGAGAAGAGCATGTTACCTTCTAGAATAAGCATTCTTGTACTTGCTGTCAGTGGGGTAACAGCTCCCAGGGCTGTTTGCCTGAAGCTGAGCTGGGAAGCGGCACATGCTGCTCATGGTGGAAAATGGAGCGCAAGGAGAGGGAGAATTAATTTAAAAAAAAAAAGAAAAAAAAAAGAAAAAAAATGGGGCTATAACCCAAGCACAGTGGAAGAAAAATAAAAACAATGACCTTCATAAACACACGATGAGTATTATTTGAGAGACTTTTTCTTTCCATGTGCTTTACTTTTCACACATTTGCTAAAACAGCTACATAAAAAAGCATACCCCTCCCAAAGCACTTGGTAATTAAAAACACATGCTTGTGCTATTAAAAGGGGTGGGTGGGGGTGTGTAATATACAGCCAAGGAGACGAGCATGCTGACTCTAGTGCTATACATGAAGATTTGATTTTACAGCCTGCCTGGAAGAAACAAAAAAAATTGAAAAGAGTGCAATTACCCTGCAAATGCTCTGTGCCTTTCCTTAAGCACAGAGAAGGGCAGCCGAAGTGCTCATACAGCACTAAGGTCAGGACAGGAACGACTAAGCAAGGTTAGCTTAAACAAACTTGAATGCTACACATTTAGCCATCTCCTTAAAGCTTGCATACAAACTAACTACACAAAGCAGCTTGATAACCACCTTTAGTGGGAACTGCTCAAGAGCTCACTGGGCTGAAACACACCTGCTGGGCCAAAAATAATTTTGCTTTCACAGTTGCTTAAGTGATGTTTTACCATAGTATTTTCGTCATGAAATATTTGTTTCCCAAGTCTGTTTTAAGTTCTGCCTCCATTTCCACAAGCCTCACATCCCTCAGCCTGCTGCACCAGTACCAGAACTGCTAAACACCTGCTTGCCTCCGCACCTCCTTAATTCTACCTTGTTCAAGCAACAGCTTTACGTTATTGCCCTGAAATGTGGCAGCTCTTGGCAAAGGTGCCTTTAAAAGCATTTCCTCACATTAGGATTAGTTCTGGCTTGGCATTAATTGTTGGAGGTCAGGTCAGAACTACATAATCTGTTGCATTTTATTTATTTTCTCTAAAGAGCATTCTGGCAATTTTTCCCCTCCTCTTTCTGATATAGATTTGGTATTTTAGCTCTACCATTACTTGCCTATGGTTTAATGGGGGGGGAGCACTTTAGACCTGTGTGTACACTTGTTCACTAATGGCTGATTAATTGCTGTCTAAAACCCTTCCAAATTAAGCACCGTGCAATGCAATATGGTAACACGTTTCCTTTACAATCCCTCATGGTCTCCAAAACCAATTTCCTTTTCCTAGTATAAACAATATTTTTACTAATATTATTCACCAGGACTTACTTCACTCTCAAAATACAACCCCTGTAAACGCACTTGGAAATTTTCAAGTGATGTTTAACTTTGTTGCCTGTTTTTTTCTTGTCTTTCTCAACAAGTTCCTCTCATTGTGATCAAAGTTTTAATGCGTGAATGGGTTTTTTTCTGTGGTCCTCTCCTCAAACCTTTTAAACATACTGTATAAAAATGAATTTCAGTCACTCATATGTTCAGGGCCATACAATTACGGCTCTGGTCTCTGTGACGAGCCTGTGAGTTTGGTGCCACCTCTGCAGCTGGAACGGACCTGCTGGTTACTTGTGCTCCGTTTTCTCCCACACCTGGCCTGTACTCCATGACATCGGGGACCGCATCCCAACGCCTTTGTGAGCTAATACTGGCCGAAGTGCAGTTGGACTACCACTGCACTGAGGAAATAGTTCTCCTCATCCAGACTTCCTTCTGTTTCTCTAAATCCTTGGAATTAAAAGTCATTTCTTTCCAGTATTTTAACTGTACGCAAAAGCAAGCTTTTGCCTTCTGAGTCTGCCTTTGCTACAGCCCAGCACAAACACACCTACACCTTGCACTGTCTCGACAGTCGCTTGACTTCAGGTTTCTGAAGAACAGCCCACTTTGTATTTCTAAAGTCTCTGAATTATGGTTTGAACATCACAAACATCACTTTAGCCAGAGTTAGCACCAAGAAAGTGGTCCCTCCGCCTTTCTCCAAATTGGCTCCTTCCACAAGCATCTCCCACCTGCAGGGGCTATTCTGCTTCTCCAGTTTTACTGGAAAGACAAAGGGTTTTGATTTATTTTGTAAGTCACTCAAGCTTTATTACGGGAAGAGACAAGCCTCAGAAATTCAGGCCCTCTGACTTTGTTCTTGTTGATGAATGTTGCTGTCTTTGTTGAATGATGGAGCATGTTTTTTCACACTTCATTTTGGAGCTCATGCTCAGCAACTACTTAACGGGAGCAAATATTGTCTGATGGACTCAGGCATTCTCTTAAGGAACATATTCCGTGTTCTTTGTCAGGAAATAAGAACCATAGGAGACATGCTGAAAGCTTTTGTTTTCAGGACTGACTTGAAGCGGAGAGGTGGAATGTTTAGGACTCACCAAGGTCATTGGTGGATGAGAATGATCTTTGATGTTCCTTTGGTTGAAGAGATTAAGCCTGTGTACAAGGAGTGTAGTGCAGTCAGGGGCTAAATTAAGTCTTCTCACTGACATAGTGGCCTGTGGAATAGATGCAACCATAGAATCTTCCCTGTACTTTCTGAGATGCTCCTCCACATAGACAGGGTACCTCTCTTTCCACTTACCTCACCTCTTTTAAAGATGTGGAAAGGGGTAATAGATGGGAGCAGAGTGCAGCATGGAGCAGCGTCCACCATAGCTAGCACACTTAAAATCTCCCTGCTTAAGACATGGGAAGCAATGACTAAAAAGGACTTTGCCCATTACTAACCCCAAATGAGAGCAGTTGATTCTACCAGCCATGTATGAAGAGTGCTGTTTGTAGCACCACAGGAAGAACCGGAAGATGCGGTGAAGCCCTGAACTTGTGCACAGAGCCTTGCCTTGCTTCTGCACAATCTATCACAATCCAAAGGATAAACCAACGGACAAGCCAGTATGTTCACACGCAAACTAGTTCATGGTTATGTGGTTTTCACTATTTGAGGGCAGGAACTGATATGGCCTAATAAGAGCTAAACAGTTACTACGTGAGAGAATATTCAGTTAGGAGATCTGCAAAATACCATGCGATTAAAGATGTGTGAAGATCACGACTTGTGTTGAACTGAGACAAACAAACAAAATGACAGCAGGTAGAAGTCAACCAGTTAAAAGATGCAGATGGAGAGAGATTAGGACAGGCTGAAAAGAAAGGATAATGAGGGCATTGAAAGGCAATGCCAAATTTAGCAGTAGAGACCTGACTTTCAAACCATGAACAGATGATCAAAGTGACTCTGTTTTCTGCAGGTTTTCACTCAAAGTACAGCACAGAAGACTTTTGATTCTCACAGACAATATACAATCTTAAAATATGTCTCAAAACATGCTTTAGGACACTGTGCCTAAGATCTTCCCACACAGAAACACACCGCTAACTCTTGATCTAAGTCAGGTCTGACATTTCCAAGGTGTATTTTCAATGTAGAACAAACCTACCTTAGAAGCACATCAGGATTTTTCTTCTTTTCTTATAGCTCTTTTAAAAAAAAAAAAAAATTGTTATTACAAATCCTGATGTTGTAACCTGTGTGATCAGTACAAGAAGTGTTCCGCTTTGTGTTCCTCCTCACCACAAAATCGGTGCCTGAGCGTCTCACACAAGCTGCCACACTGTGCTCACATCGCTTCAGCACGTGAGGGTTCCTAGTTGCTGAGACCCGTTGCTCTGGCCTACGGCGGTTCGCAGCTGGCTCTTTCTGCTAAGAAGCAACTGCAAAAGCAGTATCCGATTTTTCAGCACCAAAACTACTGTGGGGGGGGGGGGGAATCAATCTCTAGAGAAATCATCAGCATTTGGTTATGTGTTACTATCACACAAGAAACTGGAAGTTTTAATAAAATGGCGATTACCGAAAGACATGGTACTTTCTAAATATATTGTGCAGGAAATGATGACAGAAATAAGCTTCTAATATTCTATATCGATAGAGACAAAGCACAGATACAAGCTAAGAGACAGAAAGACAATATGTGGTACAAAAATTTTATTGACATGAGTTTGGGATGACTGTTTTACATATAAAGGTGAAGCATTCGGGAACAGTTAGGTAATCCTTTCCTCTTCCAGGCTTAATGTGAGACAACGCTACTTTGGCAATTACAGGTGTGACCACGTTACTGCCTGTAGCTCTCAAAACCATCTCCTGATAGCCCTTCAGAGGGCACCTAAGTCTGATCTCAGGAAAACTCTGCACTTCCCTCTGCAAAGGAGACGAGGTATCGAGGCAGCGAGCATTTCCACATTATTACAGTTCACAAGTATGTAACTGTAGCTGCCGTAAGGAGAGGCGGGGGAAATATTCCCTTCATAGAAACTCTCCCTCGTGGGAACTTGGTCTATCTCTGTAGTGGGGGGCAAAATGAAAAAGACTTAATTTTAACGGCAACTCAAGTATAATTTCACAGCAATTACACTTTAAATCCACAACAGAAATTGATAATTACATAGTAACTCACGGTGTCGCTACTACATTATCTGATAATACTGTAGTTAAGCTTGTGCTCAAATTTTTTTTTCAGTAAAATCTGTTTCTGTAAAACACTATTATTTCTCAGATACTTTTAAAACACTAATGAAGCATATAAAAGTTTTTACAGTATACAAGAAAAACTAAGTCAATAACTGGTCACATTTTCTTCAATTCTATCAAAGAATAAGAGTCTGAGAAAAATAACTTTTATTGCATTTTAATTTCTCAATCTCTTTCCTTTTTTAAAAGATAAAAGTTATAACGGAAATTCATGATGTTTTAGATGAAGAGAAGCTTGGGAGAAACAAAATCACAATTCAGCAGGCAGATGATGGGGAAATCAAAGTATTTAATATGGCTTGTAGCTGAAAGTAATTGATCTGCATTTCCAATCATTTTAGTTATTGCCACATTCCATTAATTTTTCATTAAGTGAAGATAAAAACATGTCTTTAAAATGCATGTACAATAGCTTTAAGCCATTGCTATACATATTGTGCAACTCATCTGAATGCAGTTTAACACATGAACGTAATAGAATATATTTATGTACAGTATATACACAAACAGAATCCTGTGGTAATACCCCTGAATATTATCATTTATATGAGTCATTTTCATAATAAAGGAAGAAAAAAAAATCTATAAAGGTGGCAAAACTGCCCATTTCTGAAGTTTAAATCAATATAATTTCCAGCTGATTCACATAGAAATAAAACTGTGGTCCTGTACAAACTTTACATTACAGGGAAACAGTTTATTTTTAAAAAATATGTACATATATGAGTACTTGGTTCTTTGCAATAGAGATTATATGAACACAGAAAATTGTATGGTAGGCAGGTTTATTTACTTGATTTTTCTATTTGTTCTTTTTTGTGCAAATTCCAAATCTCTCTTTTCGTGCTATTATCTGCCTCTATTTGCCTTGTATTACTGCTGCTGCTTTTTTTAGTATTCTGAGAAGGCTGGGTGACTTTACTTCTAGGAACAGGAAGAAAAGATTTAACTCTTGAAACACCCAAATCTGTCTTTGATCTACTGTTGCTGCTTTCCGCCGTTCGACTGCTGCTGAGAGGACGCATTCCATCCTACAAGTGGAAAAAAACATTTTCTGTATCAATAATTATTGCCGTTTGACCTGAAAAACAACCAACCAACCCTACCAGCCTCATGGAACCCTTGTTATTTACAAGTTTTTGCAATTTAATATGACAGCGTCTTACTACCTGGTGAACAACCTATGGCTCTTTTTTTGCTTCTTTGACTGAAAGGAAATATCATCAGCACCTTGGAGTACCAAAATAAGTCAGTGGGTTTTTTGCATTGTCATTGAAAAAAACTTAAGTCCTCAGAGGTCTCAATTTCAGAAGTACCAAAATAAAAAAATACATGTTCTTCCCTTCATTACTATGGAAAAATGACAGCTGCAGCCACAGCTAAAAGGGGAAAAAAAATGGCAATTTAGGTAACTATGAGCAGAAAATTCAGCTTTATGGCTTAAAGATATTTACTTTTTTGTACCATCAAGGTTACACATAATAAAAAAATAACCATGACAAAAATAATACTTCAAGAATGGTAGTTGAAATGCTAGTTACATTTTAATCTATAATCTTATAGATTATTTTCCTATAAATTATATTTTAGCATTTCAAACTGTGCTAAAAAGCTACATTCTTAAAAACTGGACAATATTAATCCTCTACCTGTAGTGCCAAAGTAGGTATGTTGTCACTTTTTGTTCCTTTATAGTCAAGGAGAAAGAGGGTTAGTTAAGCCATTTCATGATGGTCGCTAACATACATCTTTCATGCGAGATGCCCACCTTCCCACTGGCAGGAAAGGAGAATTAGGACCTTAACTGTTAGCATCAGCTGAATCCAGATCACCCTCTGGGAAGCAATATTGAAAAGTTCATTTTCACCATCAGCTACTGCTCATCACGTAAAGGTTGGTGGCGTGGAAAACAGTATTCATCACTATCTATTCCTTATTAATCCTTGATTCCATCAATTTGTTTGTATCCTGGATCAAAGATTTTGCATCTTTCATCAGTTTTCTCTTTCTCCTTCACATAGTTGAAAGCATTTTTTCTTCTAGCCGATTAAAAAAAGAATTAATTATGGGTATGTTGCCCTTTTTAAGTAATTCGTCTCATTACTGTTGATAAGATCTCCCCCGCTCATGCTTTTGTTACCTCACTGCTTTTGTTACCTACAGAATTCTATTTATCTTTGGAAAAGGATGCTTTTCTAACCTCAAATTATTTTTTCAGACACCCATTCTTGCAGCTGCAGAGGTTTATCATCGTTACAATTGCCTGTAGAAGTTTGACTTCTGCTTCTGAACTGAGACTGTGCTCTTCCAGATTTTTGATAAATTTGTTGCAGTAGTGATCAAACCCAGAAACAAAGCTTGTAATTCGGTTAGATTTCTTTCCCCTCTAGCAAAAGGTTGGGCGGTGTTTCCTTTTTTTTTGGCCAACATTTCCCCACAAAGAAATCAATTTTTTATTTTGTATGAAACTTTTTGACTAAGTTCTTTGAAAAACTCAAAGGTAGGTAAGCCTGTCTACCTCCAAAGTCAATACAGTTATGCCTTATATTGTTAGAACGGATTTTAAAGGAAAAAAATTCACTAGGAAAAATTTAAAGTAGGAACGAATAAGTCAGCTGACTTACCAAATTATTTAGGCATCACTACTATCTGATGCTCTGGTTTGGCATGTCTGAAATTAACGTACTTAGAGAAATATTCAGAAGCAGTATATCTAAATGTGGGTCTGCAATGTTAAAATTGTTTCTGTTCAACAGAGACTGTTCTCTGGATTTTCAGTAAAATTACAGAAAAAATTCTAACATTCTGAATACTTGGATACAACAAAATATGATGGCAAGGGTGGCGAGTCATCTCATTCAACCTAGCTTTTTCAATGCTTAGGTGTGCACGTTAAGCTATTTTCAGGGCTACTTCATTGTACCTGCAGAAAATAGACTGTCTCTAGAAAACAATTTCTCGCAGTCAGATAAAAGCTCCTGGATTGGACTCTAGAGGACCCCTATCAAGGGAACACGGAAGGCTTAGTGAGGGAACATAGACAACAGATTCTGGCTAAGGCTAATTGAGCTGTGTGCTCTGAAGCTCTCTTGGTGTTCAAAAACACATGGAACAAGAAAGAAAAGAGGATAAAAGTGATAGAGATAGAGATAGAGAAAGTGATAGAGATAGAGAAAGCATAATTTTTACTTAATTATCCATAGAATGAAAAGTAAGCAGGATATAATTTAATCTTCATATTTAGTAGGGAGGTTAGCACCCACAAACAGCAATTTCAATTTCTGAAAAGAAGAGGAAAAGATAGTGGGCCTATTATATCTTTCAGTAGTATTCAATTTGTCTTCCCACTCTGAAACTGCTATGAAGTTAGTAAAGCTTGTTTACATTTAGACTATCTTTTCCCAGAATCACCAAACTTACAACACAGGGTTACTTTTGATTTCTTGTAAACAATATGGCAAGACAACTGTATATTATTACAAATAGCTAGGAAGAAAAAAGAAACCCAATCCCTTCTTAAAAAAAGAAAATGCTATTCTTCACAAACTCTGCTAATATCACGTCATTTCAAAATTTCTACCACCGAGAGCTTTGACACCAGAGCAGCTCAGTTCTACTTGGATAATAACATTTAGGAAAACAGTGGTTTGAAATCATGTATATTTGGGTAACCGCTAAAATTAGAGGCACAAAAATAAACCACGAGACAGCAATTTTACATCAAGAATTTAAAACACTTTTGCACTTTTGCAAACTTACTGTATAATATTAATTGGAGGGAAAAATGAACCTGGGGCTTTTATTTCTCTCAATATCTGATGCAAATAACTTATAATGTCAAAGTAATGTTAACAATACTTGGCCTAGGGAGATGGCTTTATATAAACATGAAAACTGAAGTAAATACATCCATTGTTTAATAAATCTTTAGTTTCCATTAAGACACGTGAAAGAAACTTGGCATGGTGTGTCCAGCAAGTTTCCTAAGAATCATGACGGTTTATTCTTCTAATAAACAGGGGACAAAGTATAAACACTAATTCTTTGGATCCAATCAGGAATTCAGATTTTGGAGAAACTCAAGACACCTCCCCTATCCTACTATGCTTCACCTACCTTTTGTGCTGTTGTGTTAGTTGGGTTAGTACCACTTGCTGAAAATACAGGACTGTTCTGAGACTTATTGAACATCAATAGCTCATCCTTAGAATCTGCAATCTAAAAAAGATAAGAAAATGGTGATTTTTTTTTTAATTATTCACAGCAGAGATTATATTTCAATTTGCCAAATTTTGGAAGCTTGATTTTCTTTTCTTGTAGTTTCTGTGCAATGCAATGCATAAATATCCAAAGAACGATAAAAATATCTTTCCTTTTCTCTTGAGTGCATTTGTGGGAGATGGCAGATGAAGAGAGAGGTTTCACATTGGCTATTATCAGAGGAAGATTAAACATACATTTCCAGAGCAATACTACTCAGCGGAGCTTAAGGGCAGTTTCCCATTATATTTTATCCAGCTCCAGGAGCAACACAGAAAAGAATGATCCCTTTCCTCCTGCCATGTTTCCTCCCTACTGTTTTCTGTCAAGCCTTGTGACCATGCGATAGTAGATGGAGTCTGATCAGCCTTCTGCCCTCACTGAAAACTCAATCCCAACATGACAGAGGCAGCAGGAAGATATTTGAGTGAAAGAACAAATTAGGGAGTGGAAGTACTTATTTTGATGGCAGCCTGAAATTACATCACACAAAGAAAACATGCAACAGCACCCTTACTTCCGTAAGGCTCTATTAGGCAGCTAGGGAATTAACAACAGAAATTCCAGTCATGGATGGTTCCACCCACGGTGAGGAAACTGAACAAAAGACAGTGACATCTATCTCCTTCCTTACCGAACCCATATTTCCTTGAATTGTCAACAATGAGCAATTACATTTTACATGTTATTAAACACAATTTTAAGTTGGTTGCCATTTCTTTAAGCACATCCCATTCTTTCACAGATAGACATGGTAAATCCCTGCTAACTGACTAGTGATCAGCTTGCCAGCTTGGTGCGTGTGACTAATGCAAGTACTGTAAGTACTTAAAAAAAAAAAAAAATACCCAAAACAAAACACCATAATAAAGGGTTTAATTAAATAGGTTGAAATATCTTCCCAAACACAGTTGTTATTTTTTTTTTAATAAAAACTTGGTTGACTTCTAAGAATAAACAGAATACTTAATAAAGCAAAACTAATGGAACTGCCGTTCAGGGAGATCCTGGAGGATGTATTGCAGAGCCTAAGTGGACAATAGCCTAAGACTGACTCTATCTGTGTTTCAAAAGAGATGGATCGGCTGCTCCAGTATGAACACAGCCTGCTGTCACAGTCATCTACTTCAGCTGTGCTAGGAGGAAAGGAAGAAAAGAATAAATAGCTACAGCGACGGAGAGAGCTGGATGCTTTTGGTGTAGCACGAAAAGTGAGAGAGATCCACAGCTCTACTCTCCGCTCCAACAGGCCTCCCATAACCTGCCCAAACCCATTCCAGCACAGAACTTAGCCCCAAACCTAAGAGCCTTGCAAGCCTCCTTCACCCTCTTCTGCTACTGTTAAAGAAAAAGAATTAGGCCAATCCAGTGCAATGCATATTAGGAAAAACTTTCTATGTCTTTAAGAATACAAAACAGTTTCCCAGTGGAAAAAATAATAGCATGAAAGATAACATGGGGAACAATAATGCAGAGAAGGCTCTAGCATTTGTCTCTAGCATTTATGAACTTACAAATTTCAGCCTCCACTGCAAAAACCTTTACAAGAAAAAATACTGAAGGTGTAATGTAAAATAATGTACATTGAACCAGAACACTTACCCTCAAATGTATAATGTATTAGTTGATTTTGGCTTATTCCCAAATAATTTAATTTTCTTCAGTTCAAGCAGTGCTTGTAAATTACAAATTTATTTTAAACACGTAGCAAACAACTGCATATGGTAATGACATAAATTATTTAAAAACCTTGTGTTTACCTTGCTTATATCAGGCTCAGATTTGCTGGAACACATACTTTGAAGTTCCTGCACAAGATCTACTTCATCATCTGAACCAAGGGACAGCCTCTGCTCCAGGTTTAATGTTCTCAACTGATCCTTTTCTGAAGATCTGGTTAAAAAAAAAAACCCAAAAGCAAACCAAGAGAGCAATTAAAATTAAGCTACGATACAGAATTTAAAAATAAACATTATACACACCTGGAAAATAATAATTCCTTTCCAAAAGACCTTTATTACCACAGACAGAAAGAAAATAACATCTAGTTCAGTGGCAGCAATAGATGCTAATAGTTTTTATAGCATAATAGATCTTCTTTCTATTCAAATCATTCTCTACAATCTGAAATTCTTACAAAGGATTCTTCTGCCCACTACCTCCAAAGATTCTCCTCTTTTTAAGATGGAGCAATCTATTTTATTGCACTCTTCTTTTTGGACTTAATTCCAAACACTTAAAAAAGCTCCGACACACTGGAAGCATAAGTATTCTGTGCTCTCTGCGCCTGTGAATGTGGTGTAACCACGGTTTCAGATTGCAGTACAGTCTCAAATGCAGCTCCCCCTGGCTAAGTCGTACACTTTCTTAGAGAAACACTGTATCATTTAGACTGAAGTGCATGGACAATATAATTTTGAATTGCTATTCAGTAAGCTAAAAGAGCCAGAGGACTTTTTAAAATATAATGCCAAGTGAAAAAAGCATATGGTTGGCTTTTCATGGCAGAGTAAGTGTTACATAATATTCTTAAGTCATAGGCTACTCTGTTACATAAAAAGACATGTAGTGCTACATGGTTTGAATTACAGAAATGGATTCTAAAATTATATTGAAGTACATAAATTTTATTTTCTCTCAGAAATTAATACGAAAAAGGATTCCTTTTTTTCAGATGTAGAACCAAAACATTACCAAATACAAACTCTTCATCTATTCATTATAATGTGTTGGTTTACAACATAATTTTATCATCTTTATTGTTTGCTAAGTGTTACAAATACCAGCAGTTAAAACTTACTTTGTGGCGAGAGAAGCTCTTTTCTTACAGTTTGGTTGTGACATAGTCTTAGACTTTATACCTGCACGAAAGAGAGATTGACTTATTAGTGTGGTATTATATGTGTTGATTTCTTCATTCTAAAATCTGTGATAAACAGGGAAAATGTGATCCCATTTACTGGCTAATTATATCAATAGAGTCTGTTAAAGATCAGAATACATCGCTTGAAACTTCTCAGAGTAGCATTAGGGCCACATGGAACTGCTAAAATGGCAAATAAAGCATGAGTTGCCCAAGCTTTCCTGGAGGACAGAACATGAAGCTTCTGTGCAAGGCCCTTGAACCACCTTTACCAGTTCTCTCAAAGAGAAACCACTTGTCAACAGAAAAGATTTAAGTTTGCTTCATTTAAGTAAAATCAGACAACTTACACTTATTTGGAATCAAGAACAAGATTCAATTCTGATAGTCAGAAATGGAAGGCTACTCAAATTCACCATCCCATTTTTAACTTACATTGACAAATATTAACTGGACTCCAAGAACGCTCTCAGGAACAAGATACAGTATCAGCCATCCTACTTCAGGTTATGTTCATTTGATTTCTTAAATCCTCTTAACAGGATTTAAGTTCACAATTCAGAGAACTAGCAAGCAAAATCAGGACATTAGAGCCGCAGTTCAGCAAAAGCAGACTTCCTTCTGAACAAGAGCTGATGAAACGAAGAGCTCAGTTTAACATTACAAAGTACCAGATATCAAGTACTTCAGTCTTTTATATATGAGGTAATTGAGGCTAGAATCTTAGCAGCGTTTCTGAGGTGTGTGTGTGTGTAAGACTCTCTCTAAATCCCTTCATAACTCTTCTCTCTGAAGGAGTACCTATTTCTGAAAGCAAAAATATGTAATTTCATTTTGTCCTCTAGTAGTTTTCCTGTTCAGTATTGTACTTGGTTATGGTATTCCTAAGTTTTCCTTCTAGACAGATGTGTACTTTTGGATGAATGGTATGTTGCTTCTGCGCATACCCAGACATTACCCTTGTATAGCAAACTGCTTGTTAGATGGCTTATGATCTTGAGGTGAAAAGACATTTCAAAAGTGTCAGCTACTAATATAACTTTCACATTTATACACATGCATAGACCCAGTCATATAAAGCCTTCTTGGTCAAGCAGCATACTGAAAATGATGTGGAAACTTCTTAAACACTCTTCAGTATCTGTGACTACATGGGACTTTTTACATTTATTTTTAGCAATTAAAGTGAAAATAAAAAAAAAATCTTCAATTTAAAACCAAAGATCTCTTCCTTCCACTACAAGGCTTCCGGATTTTTCTACTCAGTTTGTTTAATAAGATTGGACAAGGGATGCATGGTCTGAGGATGCATGTATTCATTTATTTTTACTTGCATTCAGACAACAGAAATTATTGTAGTGAAGCTATAAAGTACATGTAAAAAAAAAACCCAAAAGTAGATACACTGTAAAATTGGTGCAGAACTAAGGAGTACCAATCAACTAATGAAGCTTTCTCTCGTCCAGTATTGAGGAAGAGAATGATAGAGCATCATTCCATGCAATATGAGATAGAACCACTGCTCAGTCTTCCACCCTCTGAGCCAAAGCCTACCTCATTATCAGACAACAGGAAGGGCATTAGAACACGCAAACAAACAAAAAGTATAATTAGGATACCTTACAGTCACAAAGAAATAATTTTTTTGGGAAAAAGTAAACAATTTTTA
Organism: Phalacrocorax aristotelis; assembly: GCF_949628215.1. Classification (NCBI taxonomy): domain Eukaryota; kingdom Metazoa; phylum Chordata; class Aves; order Suliformes; family Phalacrocoracidae; genus Phalacrocorax; species Phalacrocorax aristotelis. Next base: position 191,469,471 of record NC_134276.1, read on the forward strand.
CTGGTAAACATAAACATGAGTGTAATTTGAGAATTTTTAATTCATGATGTAGAAGAAAAGTTAGATTCATATCTATGCAGCTTAAATCCCCACACCTTCTTTCATAGAAAATAGAAAGCTTTACCTTCAGTATTTGTCTCTTGCTTATTCCATGACTGCGACGATAAATGGCCTGACTTTTTGCGAGGACTTGTGCTCACTTTTCTCCAAGAAGCATTCTCACCTCTTTTCTTACTACAATTTTTGTAGTTTGAAACCACAGATAAAGGAAAACTTCCTCCCTTAAAATCTGCTATATAATTATCTAGCTCTGAAACGAAAGTAGAACAACGTTAAGAAGAATTGAATGTTGCAATTTGACGACCTTATACAACTACTTAGTTAAGTGACTGTAAATGCTTTTAACCACTCACCTCCCATCATAACTACAGTTATGTTTTGTGTAAGTTTTTAAAAAAGGAACCAAATGCTAAAAGGCCCACTTCGGCAGTGTACAACTACTTGCTTTTCAGACTGCTCATTGTTACCTGTTCTGGGTAGAGGACAGCCATGCAAAACAGCTTTATTTAGCAAGATACTGAGAGCAGCTTTAACAACAGCCTGTTGACCTTGGCTAGGATTTTTTTTTGCTATTGTTTGTCCTGGTACAGATGGTCTTTTCACAGAGGCTCTGGAGAGTATTGCTTCTTGCACTCTGGGAGCTATCACAGCATTCCATAACTTGGACATCCACCTGTAGGCACACAAACAATCCCTTAACTTCAGAGACAATTAACAAACTCAAGATTTTATACTTTGGGTAATATATTAGATTTTGCATTTTCAGGAAGCACATATATTTTGGACTTCCTATTGTACCCCATTTCAGAGAGGAACCCTTTTTTTTTAAGGTAGGGTTTGTCTGTTTGCTTTGTATTAAATTATTTGACCTAACTTTCTTCAGGTTGCTTTGGCAAACTGTTTACCATGTAATGCTTTTTTCTCCTTTAGATAAGGTTGATAAAACATCCTTTTCATTTTAAAGCTTAAAGAAAGACTGTCCCAGAAAGATGTGTGCTCATGTATATACAGAAAAATCCCCTTTCACCTTTGCCAGTGCATGAAGAAGTTTCCATGCTTGCAGGTGTTCATTCATAGCCTATTTGTTGCCAGGGTGGGAAAAAGGAGGTATTCAGTTATGTTTGCACCCTTTCCAGTATTCTTCCATTTCCAAACTTGTCCGGCTTACAAGATCTTTCTATTCATACAGCTGCCTTGCTCTCACTCTCCTTTTGTTTATTTGATCTATGGTGAACTGTGTTTCCAGGATGCCGTGGATATTCCAGATTGTCTGGTTTAGAGACTGGGTCTGATTACAAAAATTTGATTCAAAGGGACATGGTTCTTGTGGAACTTTTGCTTTTCTGAGAGAGAAATCTTATGTTGTTTCAGCACAGAAGTGAAAAATTTGTATTAGGAGATAAATAAATGTTATTTGTTACAGCTTATAGTTCTCAAGGGATAAAGGCTAGGAGTTTCAGGCTTAAGGCTCAGCTCACATCTATAACAGACACTGAGACAATCTTTTTAAAATCAAATCCAACTCTTTTTTTTCCTTATATCCTCTTCCAGGAGGAAGGTGGTAAGATTGAGAGTCAGAGGGTTTCTATTAAAGGCCTACAGGAAATGACAAGTTACAATGCTGTGTTTCAGCTTTGCAGAAATCCATTCAGAAAAAATGAAGGCTAAAATGTCTGTTTGACTTCGATGAACCATTTTGTTGGATATGTTGATACATAGAAGCCATCTTATTATCCAAAAGATTATGATTTTTTTTTGTTGGTTAAAAAAAAATGCAGTTTTTTTCTTTTCTAGCTTTTTAAAGTTAGAATGCATGAATCATTTGATAGATGTATTTTTGGTTAGTTACAAAGCATAAGTTGAGTTTTTATGATATATAACCATGCTACAAAGTGCTGGTAGAAGCTTGATTAAAAGTCACATTACTTAGAAAAATAATTAATACAGTTGACAAAATAAGATGTAAAATGCATATTGGAAATGCTCCTTGAAGCTTCCTTAGTATGATGTTGTAGATACCGTTCCATATACACACAGTCTGCTTCTGTTAGCTGAGTTAAGCTACCAAAATAAACATTGCTTTCATTTTAGTGATAAAAAACTCTATCTCTTGATTTCTGCCTATGTAAGCTTTTGACATTTTGTAATATTGCTAGTATAAATGGTCAGAAATGAACACTGCAAAGATAAAATTAGTTAAGGCCATTTTAATCTAACAGTTAACAGTCCAGTCAACGGGCTGTACAATGCCATCCTCTCTTGGTAAAATTCCAACCTGGTGCTTAAATTCAGTCCTACATTTGCTTTTCATTTGTCCTTATCTTGATCAAGTCCCCAGTTCTTTGATATATCTGATAATTCGGAAATGTATAGCACTCCCCCGCCCGTGAAATAGAGCTGTAAAGCAAAACTCTTTACTGTTGGATCATCTTTAACTCCCCAGAACAAAAACAAGAAAAAAATGTATCTAATATTTTCATTTATTTGTTCTACTCTACGAAACGTGTGAAGCTACAAGAAACAGCACACAGCAGGACACAATTCCCTGTTATGCCTTCTCTCTCCCCAGCTGCCTGCTTCTTCCACTTGCCTCGTGCTAACACCTAGCCAGGAACAAACCTACTGTCTTAATGAATTGAACTGACTCAGTGCAGCTTTAACAAATGCAGAAAGCAGCAGAACAGCACAGCGGAGAGGAGGGGCAAGAGGACAGGAGTAGTTAATTAGACTAAAATAACAGCAACCAGTGAGCTGCTAATTAAACCTATTTATTGATAGTTATATGACTACACTCTTAGCCATCATGCTGCTAAACTAAAAGCATCCAGTAAGTGCTCACTGAGGCTGTGTTTTTTAATTGTTTGTTAGTGGACAAAAACTCCATTAAAATGAGGAGTCAGATATCGTATCACTACAGTAAAAGACATTTTGGGGTTGTGCTCAAAATAAACATTTTGAATCCTGTCAAAGTTACACTTAGGGAAAATACAAACCCAGAAATGCATAATTAAGGTATCTAGAGAATAATTTTTCTGTCCTCTACTAATGCCACTGCAATAAATAAAAGATTAAGACATTTTGGAGGATATGATTCAAGAGGGAGACAGGAGATAGATGCATGGTATACTTTATTCTTTTTTTATTTCACAGCACCCATAAAATTTCTAGTCAGTGCTACATTCACATTTAAACTTTGATAATTACTCTGGATATTAGATAATCTGTCCTTTAGAAAAAAAAGGAAAATGAACAAGCAAAATGTATCAAGATATGCAGACAGAACAAAAGATGAGAAAGCCACTGTACACACCAAGCAAAGGACCCAGGAAGAAGGGTCAGCAGAAACTAGTACAAGAGAAAAAAATCAAAGAGGGAACAGAGTGGCAATTCAGAAGAATGCTATGAAGCAGGGTGAGAAAAGTAATGTTTCATCTCCAAAAACCAACGTTATTATTTGAATTCTCAATAAGTTTGAATCTTAATAGGGGCTCATTACCTTTCTAATATAGCCAAGCAATATATTAGCATGCAATTAATATATTTCAAAATTCTGTAAGTATTTCTTGTATCATTTGCTAGCATTTGCAGAGAAGTTGGAATCTAAACAGATGTTCATGCAATTGTAGGCAAGAAAAGACAAAATTTTCATTATTCTTTTATGTTACTGGACATCTAACCATGTGTGTAGCTAAAAGGTATATATTTGCCTTATTTACTAAGCTAATACATCTGTGGAATTGTATGTATGTTTAAAAATTATACCAGATACTTAAAAGAGTGAGAAATCATTCTCAAAATTTCTCTCATATACAACTTCAAAAGGAAACTTTTACCAACTTTTCAAGCTCAGAAGTCTTGAATCTTATTTTGGCCTGTTCACTAATGAACAGCTCTCTTTACAATGCTGTCTTGAAATGAAGAACAAAACCTTTAAAGGGTTGAGCAATATTAGCCATTCCAGTACAAGTAATATTTTGCAACCTCTGTGTCAGAAAATATCTGAAAGATCACAACAAGACTTTTGACCAGTGTTAGACACCCAGTTCCCATTGTGTCATTCAGAATTGCTCTTCTAGTAATTAAATCTCAAACAAAAATTTAAAATTTTCAGTAACTTTTCAAGGTTGCTGAGTCAGATGGGTTTTGGAAGAAATATAACTGTGACATTTGTCATAAGTATCTAGCTGGTACTGAACAGTGTCAAATAGGAAACAGAAATCTTACTTCACTGTCGCTTGGCCATGCCCTGGCACCACAGGACAAGAGAAGAAATGTTTTGGCCCCATAAGTGCTTCAGGCGCTCCTAGACGTGATAAGCAAGAGTTCAGCTGGTGCCAAACAGCAAGAATCCAGTCTATGATCTTGCACACAGGATCACATGGAGGAGGTACTTTGCCTCTGAACTGCAGAGAGAAAAGATGTTTGACATAATACCTCTGCTGCAAACACTTTCCTTGAAACCTGAAGAAGGTTTAGTTTGCTGTTTTTTTTTTTTTGTTTGGTTTTTTTTTTTTAAATGGATTATATTGAAGTCTTGCTGTATTAAATTATTTCCCCAACTACACTTTAAAAGATATTTCCTTATCAATAAATTGACATGCCTTTACTTTCTTGTGGGAAACTGAGACACAAATTTGGCAGCAGTGCTTTCCCTATGCTGTTTAAGGTTAGGATTACAAGAGATACCTACCATATCCTAAGCTATGTATATCATATAAATAAGGCAGGTAACAGAACATACAATCACACTGAACAGAAATGTCTGATCCAGGCATGTTCTCAGTGGATTTCTGTATTGATTTTAGATTTAGTAACAATGGAGGAAAGATGCCTTCCTCTAAGACCTACGTTTTTTAGTATGCCTTGTTAAAGGCAAATTATTTGGTGCCAGAAAAATCTTCTATTTCATCTGACTCCAAATTACAGTCTTCATCATCCTAATCCTAGGATTATCCTCTGGAACAGTCTGAATTAAAGGGAGCATTAAAAGATGCAATAGGGATAGTATTTGCCAGCACTGAAGCCAGAGCTTCTTGACACAGTCTACAGGTGAACAATATAAAGGTAATATAGAAAAAAATTTAAACTTCCCATATATCCTAATAGTCCAAAATAAGGGGAAAAGAGCTTTTCATCTGAAAACATGAATATTAAGGCACAAACAAGGTATCAGAATACAGAGCAAGGATCTTTGAAATATTCTCTTGTTCAAACAGAAAGTGTGTTTTTACTTTCTTTTTGATTTTTAAAACAGATTAATCTTTCTTCTAATTTTAGCTTTGGAATGCACTATTTTAAGCCCCGCACCAACTGGCATTTGAGTTTGCATAAGCACATCTATATATTAAAAAAAAAAAAAGTACTAGCACACTGGGCATTTTTATTCATTATTTAATTAGGGAAGATACAGGAAGACACACATCTTTTTTCTCCAGATAGCTACGATCTGCATCTATGCTTCAGAGGAAACAAATTCAATGAGATTACTCCCCAAATTCTGTTTAACTTCAGTCAGAGGTCGGAAGCTATTACATTTTTGAACTCTAACCTATAAAACTAAGGATTGCTTTTAAGCCTAAACAAAATAGCCTGAAAACGATGTGTGTTACATGATGCTGCAATTTCTGGTAGCCAAAGCAGTTTTGTAGAATAAGTTTGATCCGGCCTTTGTCTGTGAACAAGTCAGAATACCACTGCTTCTGCAACTGTCTGTGTTGCTGTAGTTCTTGGCCTTGTGCTCAGCTGAAGTCAGTCCCCTTTGATCTTGAATGATCTATAATCAAAGTGTTTCTGTCCTTTTATAAGGGGGCTTAGGTCACTAGATATTCCTCAGTGTAGGCTTGAGAATACAATCTTTCTCCTCAAGAGGATGGAGGAAAATTCTGCTACATACTTTTATTGCACTCTCCTCTGGCCTATACCTCATTCCAGCACTATAGCGTTATCTGCAAGATACCAGCTTCAGCCAACCCACCTACGTGCCTACAGGCAATTGCTACCCTCCCCAGCCTTTGCAAGGATTCTGGAAACCATTCATACCCTCAACCAGATGACCCCTCATAATGGCTTCAGCTTACTATCTCTGTAGGGACTCAAAGATTTAAAGCACATGGGGAAAAAAGAAAACACCTTTTCATGCAGAAAAAAGTACTTAAAAATAACTATGCACCCGAAAAAAGTAATCTAAGAGAAGTAACCTCTTAAGAGTTTTGCTGATACATTTCACGTTTTTGTTTTTGGTTTTTTTTTTTTGTTTTTTTTTTTTTTTATATTCTGTATTCTTGTTCTTGCTATTGAAGAATACCTAGGAATTTTTCCAAATTTCTTTATTATCATAACTGAAGTGTTCATTTACCACACATTTCCTCTTCAAGATCTCTTTGAATTAGTAAGCTTTTATAGATGAGAACTGTGGCAGAGGGTACAGGAGATGACATCCCCAAGGATAACCAAGATACATACAGCTGAACACTCAGAACTGACAGTGGGTCTGTTGTCCCAGTCCAGGACTCTTTACTACTGACAGTTTTTTCTATTCCGAGAACAATCTCCCTTTTTAAGCCTGTTCAAAACTCTGCTGGCCAAGATTATTTTCCTTTGCAGCTGTTTCAATTAAACTTCCCCTCCCAACATCTAACACTGCCTGACTGTCTGCTGCTATCACACTAGAATGGTTTTCTTCCAAATAACTTCCAAAATTCCACAGTTCTGCTTTTACCCACATCTTTCTTTTCATTTCCCATCCTCCATTTATTTATGTTGAAACAGACTTCCCGTCTTTATTATCTTTTGGACTTCTGTTCCAGCTTCAGCAGGCCTATGGCTCAAAACAACTTCTCCAGTGATATATTTTCACCCCTCTTTCCTTTTTGATTTGAAAATCATGAAAACTCTTTTTGCTGCTTAAAACTTAGACAAGACACATAGGACATATAACTCTCTTATTTCAGATATATAGAATAAATCCCTCGAGAAAGGGATTTTATTTTTGCTGAACAAATTTTTACTGTCATGCTCACACACAAGATGAAAAAATATTACTAAAGGATGTTTTCAAACAGTGGATAAGCAAGTATCCACAGCATCATTATTTGCAGCCAACCTGTGTGTTTATGCTAATCAGCCATGGCCACACACCTTCCTACATGAGGCCAAGCACACATTTACAGATACACAGCTTGTATCTTCCCAGAAATGAATGCTTTTTTCCTGAAACGACTTAGTTATCTGCTCAGCTCTTGACATTACCATCATACGTGTTTTACAGGCCTGGTGATGAACAACATTGCAGAAGCCAATTCAAGTTCTTACCTTGTTTATAACTTTTCTTCTTAAAAACCTTTGAAGCAAGCCATGCATTGGCTCTCCATCCCACCTAAGTTGAACCCAACGGAAATGCTGCTGAACCAGCAGGTCAGAGCCGTGAAGATGACACTTTGCAATTGTCCCCAGTAAAAAGCAGTTCTCATGAAAGTAAAAGGTACCAGAAACTCCATTTGCTAAAAATGAACAATAAACAGTTTTACTGAAATACTCAAAGCTTTGACATGATTTCATAAAAAAGCAAGAAGCAGTGACATTATTAGAAAGAAAAAAACCCCACCATAAATTAGCCTTAAAACATGCTGTATTTGGTTAAGAATTGTTTGCAATAAAATATATAAATGGAACAAGTTATACTTTTCTTCTGTTTCCTGTTTATCTTATATGATATTACAACCGTACTGTCCTAAAAACATTTCTCCATCCCAAATTCTTTAAATACCTCTTTGGATAGTGCAAGGACTTTCCGAACTCCGATTCTCAAGAGGTGCCAGAAAATCTCCTAGCAATTCAGATAAAGAAGCTCTCTCCAGATTTTCTAAAATCACAATGGTTGTCTTGCTTACAGGAGGCTGTTTAACTGGGACCAGGCAGGCTGAAATACAAAAATCCCATTAATGCCCACTTACGAAAATTGGCTTTTATTTATGTATACAGCTTTTATTTATGTATACAGCTTTTACTGCTACTAATGCAACAAAGGATTTGTTTTTTATTTTTTGCCTTTAACTTGTTCACAGAAGCAGACAGATTGTATAACATGTTCAAAACTGGGAGCATAAAATCAAACAATGGAAAGAATATCGTACTGTACAATAAGAAAAATTGAAAGCTATTATTAAAATAAATTTCTGAAATGGCTATAACGGGATCTTCACTGATAGGAAGAATTTCAGCACCCTGAAGATAAATACAACAGAAAAGATAGCAAAGACCTCTGAAACCATTTCTTTCATTTGCTGGTAATTCATCTTAAACTTTTAACATGCACTCTTTATACCATGTAGTTATAAAAGGTTTCAGAATATTCTGTGTTTATAAGAAACTTAATCATTCTATGAGATTGTCTATTTGTTTGTTACTACCCTCTCTTCAAAACTTCCTTCAATATCTTAAGAATCACCCAAATAACCAGAGCTAGTTTTAACATCTTATTGCCTAAAAATGACGCAGCCTTTGCAAGTGTGCCTGTAACACTAAATCGCAGATGAATGCGTCTGTAATACAAATATTAAACAAAACACTTGTCTTGAATATATTGTGCCTTGTATTCTTTCAGAACTTTTTGAAGGCAGTACTAAAGGTGGTCATTAAGAAAAATTATGAGTAATAGGCCAAAATTTACAGCAACTGACTGTGGCTGAGGACTGCTATTTATTTGCAGTTTCCTGAATATTACTGCCCTGTTTTACTAAGAGGATATAGCTGGATAGCCAGGAGGTCAAGGCTCCTCCTCTGCGTCTGATGGAACCATTTAGAGACAGGAGGAGAGTGCTCTCCTAGGAGAGGAGATGCGGCAGAAGAATGGGGCAAGCAGCAGGCAGGAAAATGAGAGACTCAACCAGTAGCACAACACTGAAATGCAAGCACAGACTATTAAGAGGAGTGTGTTGCTGACACAGAGTAAAGCATCCAAAAGAAGCAGCTGTCCTAAGAGACAGTGGCTAGTAAACAAACCAGACTATGAATGATTTTCTTGCCTCTAAGAGACTAAATGGTCTCCTCTTCTCTCCCAGCAATGTGATGGCACTCAAAATGACATGTAGGAATAATCACTGGCCCAAGCTATCCTCCAAACTGTGACCAGGACTTCCTGGGAGAAAAAACTGACATAGACTGAAGTTACACCAGGAAGTATGCTAACAAACAGAATGGAGCACAGCACACCATTGTACAAGCCCATGGGATGGCTCTACTTCTGTGTGTGAGCATGGATGTTGTCAGAGGGGACTATGCAGAGTTTGTTGCAATGAATAAAGCCAATGAAAGCTAAAGGATGAAAGTATTCTTGAAGAATAGGCCCCACACTGCAAATGCACAGTGGGTAGAAGGCAGCATTCAGTTCCACTTGTTGAATTGTAGTTTTTTCTATTAAAAAGTTAGTAATTCCAGTTTGTTTGAATAAAACTTTTGCTTATGAGATTCAAATTCCTCTTGGTGTTTTTGGTCTGCCCATACTGAGAAGGAAAAAGGTAGGGGCCAATCCTCTCAAAGCTCTGGCTGTCTCAAAGGTTCATCATGGTAGCACGTGAAAATGTGTCCGGGGGGCTGCATTGGTACAATTGAAATCTGTATATTTTCAGATGCCTAAAGCCCAGCCTCTTTCAATACAGAAGGTGAAATATGAAAATCACAGCTCCTGAAATGCAAGGTTATTCTGAGCAGTAATGACATTTATCACACTTATTTTTAATGTGAATGACCATATTGAATGAGAGGTAAAGTTAAGATACTAGAGCTGTAGAAGAGGCCATATAATAAAAGAAAAGCCCAACATTTTTGGATGAAAATGAGGTCTTGCTACCAAGGTTAGATTCAACCTATATTGCAAATGATTGTCAACAAAAAACCTAAACACTCATAAAACAGAAATAGAAAAAGCATAGAAGAAAGCTGCAAAGGGGTGAAAGCAGCTACATATCTGAAAACCGCTTGCAAACAGCAAAACTTATTTGAGCCAAAATTAATTTGAACAGTACCAAAGAAAAGGAGGCAGCATATCACCTTTCAGGCTCTTATATTATTATTGTATGGGTAATATGATATATTATATATCATTGCTATATTATTTTATATATTATACATTCATATTATATACTATATTATTACTATATAGTTAATACTGTGGCAAAATAAAAGAAATCAGAGTTCCAATGCATGAGTATGGGCAAAATGCAGCACAGCCTGCCCATGAAAAAGCCCTCCACAGAAAATATTGCTTTTTTCTTCGCTTTTAGCACTATTCCATTCCTTTTTTTTCATATTCTCCTTCCTACTTCTGACCGACCCGTATGCCCCCATTCTTCTGCTTCCATACTTAATTTGCCCACTTTCGCTGTCATTTACCTTAGGCTACGTTGTCCTTTTTTCACTCTTACTAATTATTAATGAATTTACAGAGGTACAGCCTACTACCCGCTCTGAGAATACTTCACTGTGGAACACCCAAGTAATGGGACTTTAACCTACATGTAGCTATTCACATCCATTAAGAGAAAACTGTTCATTTTAACAGAAATTTAACTTTGTCCTGCAGTAATGGGTCAGAATACAAACACACACTAACATTTGCCTGCCCGGGTGACAAAATTTGGCTCAGATCCACACATAAGTATCTAGTAAACAAGCATATATCAAAAGCAAGTGGTCTGACTTCTTAAGAACTCTTTCACTGCTTCTTTTGTTCCCAAAAAGGTAATAATTATAGCTTCTCTTCTCATACATATTTTAAAAAAAAAGCATTAGAACAGCTACAATATAGCAACAACAGACCTTGATTTCTGATTCAGTAGATCTGTACCATAGCAATCAACTTTTAAAGGCTCACAAAAAAGCGAAAAAAGGAATGAGACAGAAAAAAACATTAAGGACTATTAATTTTGCTACAAATGGCATGAACTTTTGGCAGAGGTCCCTACTGGACTGTCACACTTAGTTCTACCTCAGTTTATACTTTTATCATTATTCCCCAAGCACCTGGAAAACTATGGGTTCTGTTAAAACATGCCACCCACTATGCAAAATGTTTTAATGTATTTCTTTACTTTGTACCATTAAAACTTTTCCTAAAAATTTCCAAAATCAGTCCTGCTGAAATAACCTTACCGCTACTGATGAACAGTTCTGCAAGCTGCTCCTTGGAGAAACCAGCGTCCACTTCAACTTTAACAATCTCACATGTGGATCCTGCAGCCACTTGCTTTTGCTGTGTTGAAAATTTATAGATTTGGTTAAATAGTTCAAACTCTAAGTAATGAAATTATTTACTTTGCATGTTTGTGTTAATACCTTCATGCAGGCCGCTATCTGATATGCTATATAGTCTTGCAAACTTCCTTCTGGACCATGGAAAATGACATTACGGTATTGTTCAACCTGCAGAGAGACAACAAATTGTTCTTGAAAGTTCATAGACTTGGATTCTTTTTTTTTAACCTGATTTGATTAGCAATGTTAAAATAAATGATCTATGAAAGTTAACTCATTATCCAATTATCATTGCATTTTGAAATATTAAATAAATTGTAAGAGTTACAGGATACATATATAAGCTAATAATAAAATTCAAGTCTCAAATAATTGCTTACGTGAATGTTATTCTAATTTACTTTCCTGTCAAAAATTGGAATGAAGTAACTTGGGAAAGCAATAAGATATCTCAGAGCTTTGACTATATTTTCTTAAGCAGTTCAGTTAATCAGGTAGCAGCTATTTAAAGAAAAAAGTTAATGCCCTCACGTGACTGAAGTTACTGGGGTAAGATTCAGGGGGAACTTTATTTTAAAACAACAGCTTTCATTGTCTTGACATTTTTTCACAGACTAGAAGATCTTTTTTGTTTTTAGTCAACACTATTACAGAAGTATTTTCAAATATAAATAGCATGCAGAAAGAAGCTAGTTCAGTACTTACCAGGCGGAGGTAATTCTGAAGTGTCTGAAGATGGATCATAGATGCATAAGTCACACTATTTAGGCAGCCTTCTTGAGGTCCTTTAAAAAGATACACAAATAACTTCCCTAAATCTCTCACGTTTATAAGTGTGTATGGTGGATCCATATGCTTTTCATGCAGTATTCTACAGTGAACTCCTAAAATTACAGGCTATGTAAATTAAAATGGTGAAGAAATGAAATGAAAGCTATCTAGCAGCATAGATGCACAGGTTTCCATGACGTGAGTAAAATGGGTACTATTATATAACTGAAAAAGGTAGTAGGGCTTTTATGTGCCAACATATTTTCTAAATGTTGTACACCCTTTGAAATCTAGTTAAACGATTAATTGGATGTGATATTTCTGAGGATCAAGCAACGCTGCAGAACAAAACCAGTAGCAAATGATTTTGAAATTATGTATTTCTTATGGAGTGTCTTAACATTCAAATCTGAAAATTATGAATTGAAGATTACCAAACAAAAACACTGTGATGTGCTCAGCTCTGTTGTTCTTCAAGAAGTCCCACGGTGGCTGGGAAAAAATCTGACCTGTTGACCATGAAATGTTTCCTGTTAAAAAGAAAAGATAAGAGAGATATTCCCTGTATCTATATAAAGTGTCCTATGCTCAAGCATATTCACTTGCTTACAAAGACTGTGTGCATACGCTGACAAATTTGACAAACAAACCCGTCCCATGTACTAAATCATACTATTATTTGATACATGACTGAGGATACTAATGTTTTCTGTCAACTGAGACACAAGTTTAATACCTAGCCTGTCTTTACACCTTTATATGTAAAATAAACTAAAATAAGATAATTTGCCCAGTGTAATGTGAATAATTTTTTTGGCGGTGGTGGGCAGGTGGAGGGGGAAGGAGATTTAAGATGAAGCACATGAATTTTCAGAATCCTATGCAACTGTTACTGCTACCACCACATTTTGGCCAAATTCTCATCATTTTAGATTTTTCTGTTTCACCTTGATAAGTGAAGTTATACAAAACAGGAGGAGTTCTGTTCTACCTATGCTCATGATTTACAGTCTGGATTTACTGTACATTCTGGATGTACTGTAAAGACATAGTGCGGGCTTTGCTTCAAATTTTTTTTTGTTTCACCTAAAATACAGATTTCTCCTCTGGAGTACTAAATCGAGTAAAGGACTAATAAACATAGGGCCTCATTATCCCTGAGATGATATTAAAGCGCTTCATGAATTGTACCATACACATAGCTAAAAGCAAAGAATGCTTTCATGCCAGCATTGTTCAAAGTTTCATAGCTCGTATTGGTCTTAGTCTAAGCTTTAAAAGATCCAGAAATCTAAAGATATTTTTCTCTTTCTTACAAGATTTCGCAAATTCAAGACACCCCCCAATTTTTGCTTTTCTTATTACACCAATATTGATACCTAGTTTGACAGATAATATACTGCTTGCGCTGAGGCCAATGTTGGATTCTGCAGCACTATTAAATGACAGGTCTTCTAGGCTCCTCCATCCATCAGAAGTGATTGCCTGGAAATGGTTTGTCACTGCCTGACTCACTGCTTTTGAAAAATCATCCCATGATGTCTGTTTGCGGATATTTAAAGCACATATTGTGTTTTCTGTATCAAATTCCTCTGTACCACAATGGGTTGGTTCAATGCCACTGACGGAAATCCTTACAGGTACATTAAGAGCATCTGTCGAAAAACAGAAAACCAAGAATGAGAAAAACTCTAAAACTCAGTTTAAAAGTCCTATTATTAAAGACCAATAACATCTTATATTGCAAAGGAAAGCTACAAAATAACTGCTGCTAAGGAAAAGCAAATGTTAAAGAGCAGCACAGATCACCACCACAGAATCAGAGCAGTGATGAAAAATATCAAGGTATCTATCTTTTTTTTACATTACAAAATATCAGTATTATTATGCTTAAATAACAGGAAGCAAGACAGAACATACTTAATCTTTTATTTCCTCTTTACGGACTAGTTCTTATAAATTAAGACAGATGGTAGGTAGTGTATTAACATTTCAGTTCATTGTGGTTGTGCACATTTTTATTATCAATGCAGAAAGGAATTTTCTGGCACTAGTGCACAAGTGGAAAACACAGTTAGCTGAGCCAAATATCTTTAAATAAAAAGCTAAGAGCTAAGACAGAAAATTCACTTGGAAGCGTATATTTGATTTGCTATAGAATAAATCAACAAAATGTCAAAAAAAAGAAAGTAGGAAATTTATATGTGCACTCTAGGAGCAAAATTAATTTAATGAAGTTATTTTAAATCTTGCTCTTTGAAAAATGGAATGTAAGTCAACAGAAGCAGCAGCAGTCTAAATGGATCATTTAGATGACTAAAAGTGAAAATGAAACGATCTTCTAACTTTAATGCCAAAACAATACCTTTCATAAATTACCCCTGAAATTAAAAACAAGGGTATCAGCTTATTATGAAATCTTGCAACATGATTTTAGTTTTGCCTTTGAGATCAGAAGCTGAATCTTCAGCTGATACAAGCCAGTGAAGCTGTTCTGATGTCAGAAAAGCTCTGATTTAAACCCACTAGCCTACCATAGGGAAAAGATTACTCAAAGGCATTCTTCAGATGTGGGATTGTGAGAAATATATCAAAGGCTTGCCCTTCTGATGGCTGGACCTCAGGGAAATGAGCAATGACTATAAGAAATACTGAGGGTTCTCTACAAGGAAACAGGCCCCAGGACAGAGGTACAGTGTTTGCCTAAATTTTGGTGCATGTGTCCTCTATGGCAGAGCTGGCAATTCTGGTCCCCAGTCTTTCAGATCTGTTGGAGCACATTTTCCCATCCTACACGCATGCAATTCTTTACAGTGGAAACCCTTCTGGACTGTGAGGAAGGTAGAGGATGGTACATACTCAGCTTACCCAAAATGCAGCCTTGACTTGTTGAGGCATATACCCAGAGGAAGAGCGGTGTTTCCAAGCTTCCACAGATCAGATATTGTGGGGCCAAAAAAGCTAATTATGATTGCACTGATGTTAAAGACAAGCTTAACAAATGGAAGAGAAGAGAAATGAAGTCCAAAGGTTCTGACCCAATAAAAGCAGTTGGACTCATGCAAAGCCTGCCTAGAGAAACAGGGTACTAGGACTGGTGAAAATAATACAAGTGTCAATTTAACAGGCTACAGATTCAGCCATCAGAAATTGGCTTCAGTCTGATAAAGAAGTAGACCACAGAAGAGCTTCTAACAGAAAGTGAGTTGTGTCCCCTTCTGTACCTACAGTAAAATGGTAAGAACCTAGATATTATAATAGCTGAAGGAAAATCAGAAGCAGCACACAGAAAGCTTCCCTAATTTGTGGATAATCAGTGAACTTGACTACCCACAGCCTTACATCCCACACCACAAACACAAAAAAGTGAAAAAATACAAAGCATACAAGCCTACAAAGACAATGCTTCTGACTATACAGAGAAATAGAAAACACAGAACTTGTGAGTGGACGGACTAAGTTCTAACTCAAGAAATACACAGGTCAGCCTGCTCTACTGAATTTTGAGAAAACTCACAGAGAAGGAAGGAGAAAACAGGTTCCAACAGAAGAACAATCTTCTGAGAGAAGATATTAATGCTGGAAAACAAGAAACTGTTTGATGTTGTCTCTAAGACTTTTTTTGAAGAATAGAACAAACAATCCCCTCAACAATAAAGAAATGACATATAAAATTATGCTCTAAAAAGAGATTCAGATATGACTAGATGATTGTCATAGCCTGAGAAAATTTGACAGCTATCCAGCACTAAGTGATTTTCCTGCAAGAATTTGAAGGAAAGATAAGAAGAAGATAATAGCTTTGGAAAAGTAATTACTAATATTAAATTCAGAAATTTTAAGAGAATATGGATGTTTGCACATGTACAATATACACCATCTTTTCAAATGGTTTATAAACAAAGGCATACGTCATTTTATAAACTCCAACAAAATTTTATCATGCGCTTTTGCAAAATTTGGAGAATAGAAACTTGCTAGGTTAAGAAAACTTAATTTTGTGGTGCCAAAAAAGTGACAACTACCCTTTTAATATTTCTCTTTTTTGTCCCACAAGGTCTTTACTAAAAACATTTTTATATAGTGCTGATAGCATTTACTTACTTAAGTTTTCTAGGAGATGCTTGCAATCATCAGTAGCAACATCATGCAATGTTCGATTACATTTATCTTTTCTCTCAGCCTCTAGTCCACCATGGCTACAAAGGATTTCTAGACAGTTCTGCAAAGGTAAGAACTGTATTATTTACTTGTCCATTTGCTGCATTAAAGAGTTCTACCAATATGCAGTTAGACTCCTAACTGAAATTCTTACACGTGCATTTCCGAGGATAGTCAGCTACGGAGTTTCTATATACGAGCATCCAAATAATGTTCCTCACAGAGTTCAAAGCCAGGAGTAAAAATATTTTACAGCAGACTTGGAAGTCTCAAATCAAGATTTTGAAAGAGTGGAACATACACAGCCAGGGTTCTACAGTCTCCAAGCACCAAGTGCTGATCAGTTGAATCGAGAAATTCTTAACATCTGGTCACCAGTATAGTCACTAGTATTCACATAAGGAAACAGAAGCCCAGTTATACACCCTGTTTTGAACACCTTGGCTTCAATGTTCAAGCAACACTAAAAAAGCAATTCTAAAGCTTAATACAAACTAATTAATGAACCTATTCAGATGGCAATCCATGAAACCAGTTTCCACTCTGCAGTTAACCACGCAGGAGTTTCCATCATGCCTGACATCTGATTAGGACAGAGCAAAAGAAAAACATTTTAAAATCACCTTGCAAGCCTCTTGGGAAGGTAAACCTGAATTTCTGCAAGCATAGTAACAATGCCATGAAATCAAAATGCATTTAATAAATGCATTTGACTTTAATTGACTTTAATAAAGTCAGAGCACAAACATTTTGTGGATGACAATAACTTAAAAGAAAGTCATATTCTCAACAAGAGCAAAAATTCATTACAATTCATTAGAAACAAGGTATTAGCAGATAAATTTGGATTGGTATAATCATGCTGTAACATAAAAAAAAATTATATAAATCCTCCCAAACTGTGGGATGGGGGGGGAAAGCCCTCACAAAACTACATTCAAATGTTGTCTGATCAGTGATCAGAAGACTGATTAAGTCCTGATTTCTAATGATCATCCATTCAGCAACAAAACAGGTGGCTTTCATGAAAGTTTTGTCATCCTCAGACATGCCTTTCAAGGACAGATATTCGTATTAAAAAAAGACGCCATCAGAAATGATACTAGTTAATACTGTATTGATAACCTCTGGGGTTAATCATAGCAGAGGAACCAAACCTTGAAAACACAGAGAAGCAGCTATTAAGAATTTAGATTTAGAACCATGGCTCATTGCAGGGTTGGCTACTGTTACCTATTTTGTAGCTGTTCTAACAGAAAGACTTTTGTCTTTCATAAACATAACAGTCATTCAAGCTCTACTTCCCGTGAGGAGATGAAATTTTACTGGATTGTTGTTCCAGCACTTGAAAGAACTTTTAAGAAATCAGTTAGCTCAGTAACTTTGCCAGAAGAAAATTAACCAGGAAAAAAAGCATATTTTCTTGCCAGTGTAGTAAGTTAACTCTGTCTCTCAAATGTGTGCAACAAAAACGAATAGCAAAGACAGCAGAAGGCAGAGGGCTGAACCGTGAGGCTGGAAGTGGGAAGTAAAGAGGGAAGAAAGAAGTGGGAGAGAACAAAGAAATGAGGCTTATTTTCTTAGTAAAATGAGAAGTTTTGTTGGCTCTGTTGCCTATGAAAAGCAGGTAAGATGCCCTAGCATAATTAATCTGTAAAGAATGGCACCTACCAATCACAAAAGAAAAGGGTGCAAGTCCCAGCACTGTTTATAAGCAACTATCATGCAGTCTCATGAATGACATGCAATGCAGATAAAGGATTAGAGAATGAAGTCGAAGTGTTAACAGTACTTGAAGAGAGCTTTTAAGCTTTCTTTAGCTTCTTAATATCCCAAACATTTCTCGCATCAATAAATGCATTTAATTAAAAATACAATTATATAAAGTCTTGGCAACATCAAAATCAGGAATCTGACTTCCAGCTATATATTGCCTTTGTCAAGTAAGAGAATACCCTCAGCCCTCAATGGAGATCTTATTAAACAGTTGACTTGAAATGAGCTGAGAAACTCAAAACCATGAGTTATTCATGAAGGGTATATGTGAAGACTTCCAGTGTCAGAGCCTTCAGAGAGGACACCTAGCCAAAGCCTCTTTCAGACAGTAAATAAAACCTAGCTTCAAAGTTCCTGAGGATTGTATTATTGCAGAAAGAAGCAACATATCGCACACTATATAAGTATGCACAGACTATAACAAATACCTTAAACTCCATCTAAACTGAGGTGAGAGGAACCTGAATTAAGAGTCTGTACCTGCCTAATAGACACTGGTAATGGAACATTGACTCTGTAATGCAAAATACAGAGTAAGCAGTGGCTGGTTCCTGAAAACCCATAATTTAATAAACTGAATCTTAAATCTGTGCCTATTTTGAATTTATCACAGTGAATTTATCAGGGGAAAAAAGCAAACATAATGATAGACATTGAATTAGGCATGTAATCACAAGATGATTTTTGAAGTCTTGGACTCTATTTTCCTAAAATCCATTCTCTTCTGTGTTTAGTATCCTCTATTTTTCCCTGGGTAAAATTTTCACAGTAAGATCTGACTGACACCTGTCATAAAAAAAAATTCTTTCAACATTCAGTGACAGAAGCTTAAAGCTTCTGACGTAAAATCCTTAAAGTAATATTCAATTTCCAGAAATCTTCCTGTTTATCATCAGTAAGACCTGTAACGTCATCCTCCATGTCATCAGGTATCTGAACCCTCAAAAAAACTTATTCATTGCCCGCTAAAAAGGCTGCCCAAAATAACAAATTAAACAATGTATTACTGCACAAATCTGATTCTCAAATTTCTTGTCCTCCCCTCCCTCCCACAGGAAAAATTCTTCATAGTTAAATCATCCCTAACTGTAACTGGAAACTATGTCCATCTAATATCTATATTAAGTACATGACACCAAACAAATTGGCATTTAGGGTGAGATTCACCTCACCTTAACTTTGAAAATCTGCATCTCAAGTAATCATGTTTTCCTTTTTATTGTTGTCCCAAAAGGAACAGTCATTTAAATATGACAATTCACCCCTTTTGACACCTAGTTTCTGGGGTAAATTATCCACTGGAATTACCTCTCTGTCTCTGTTAAATCAAGTGTGACAATAAAGTAGTAAACAAACAGATTTAACATCTAAGTTTCAGTTCTTCAAAGATAAAAAAGAAGGATTTATCTTGCCCATATTCTATCAGGTTACTCTAACTTGTTCATGTAGACTGACCTTAAAGCCTTTTGATGCTGCTATGTGGGCAGCAGTCCAACCCTCTTTGTCAGCATGGTTGATGAGATCTGCAGAAATAACAGGCTTTACTCTACTGCTATAGTTGTCTTCTCTCTTCTCCAAAACAAAGTAGTCTAAATTAGGCTCTGCATCAGTCAAAGAGTTCCCATTGTTTGGCTCTCCATAGTACATAAGGAGCTTGAGACTGTCAACATTACCAGAATCCACTGCTGCGTGAATTGGTGACCAGCCATCCTAAAAAAAAAACAAAAACCAAAACAAAAAGCACACTTCCACCAAACACATAGAAAAATGTTTGCAGAACATTCATCAGCAATGAATCTGAATGGAACAGTGTTTGGAAATTAATAAGATAAACAAGAGTGACATAATAATCCTTTGGGAAAACAGAGTTGCTTGAATATGTTTGGGGTGGAAGAAAGAGAGGGAAGAACATGCAGCAGAAATAATATTTTACAGCTTTGTCCAAACAGTCCAACAGAGAGAAGCTTCAAAATTTTTAGAAGAGCCTGATATAGGACTTACATGTGGTTAATAGACTGTTTCCTTATCATGTATCAAACTAAGACAATTCTAATGATCAATAATTTGTTTCACATTGCATTACTCAAGTTATTTGTCAGATATTTTCATGGTTTTGACATCATAACTTCCTCTCGTTTCAAGTAAAATATATTTACTTTTCAAATCCAAAAATGAATGAAAAAAAGAAATCAGTGTAATAGAGGAGCAGAATGTACTGTGAAGCTAATACTCTTTGTGCTGTGTTTCTGGACAGCCTACATGCCACATCCCACATTTATTGTCATGTTTACGTCAAAGTCTTCAGAAAAACTCCAGGAAAGCACCGGAAAAGGGCAATACCTAGATGTCAATTTTGAGACAGTCCTCTTCCCTTTCTCCTGCATATACATTTTTTTGCCATATTCTCCTGTTTGTGATATATGAGGCTTTACAATACTGGCCGGCAAATTTGGAGGCAGATGTCCCCTCAAGGACAACAATAAAGCACCCTAGCATAAAAGGTGGAAGCAAAATCCCTATCTCCACCTCCCTACCTTAAAAATAAGTCAAAACAGAAGAGTTCTGTTTTGCAAATCTAGTGCTGAAGAGAAGTCTGCAGTAAACTGCAGGCAGAACCTGAAATATGTAAAATAATATTGAAGTTGCATAATTCAGATTTTGGAGACAATACACAGCTTAAAAACAAAAATGCAGAAAGCCTGATGAAAGGAACAAAATACTAATTTTAAATTACATGGCTTATTCCAGCTTTAAAGACAACTTTCAATAAATATTTAAATGTAAATATTTCCTAGCTGTTTGGAATTATTCAATACTATACCAGGTAGTTTAACTTTACAGACTGTTTTAACTTACACTGGTTTTTACTGTTCGATCTGCTCCACCTTCCAACAATAGCTTAATACAATCGTTATTTCCATTTTTACAGGCCAGGTACAAAGGTGTCTGTCCTCTTTCAGCAGCATGGTTAATATCAGCCTGATACATAATTAATAATTCTGCACACCTACAGCAAGAAATAAGATAGTAGAATTATCTTGTAGTCAACATCCAAAAACTCTTTATAACTTACAACACTTAAATATTTTTTAAAGTACTGATTTTACAGATCCATATCTACTTGTGATTTTATCCATCACATATACACATGTATAAGGTAGAATTTTATACATTCACATAAATATCAAGACAGAAAATTGGGTCACTTTAAACATGTAAATCTTGAACTACTGTAGATGCATTTAAAAACTGTGAATATAAAACATTTAATTTCACAAGCCTAATAAAAACTTGATGACAGCTGCTTAAGAAAAACCTTCATCTGAGAAAAAAAAAACCTTTTCTTTCCTCACTACTGATATTTAAAATAATTTTAAAAAGAAAAAGAAAAAAAAAAAAAAGAAAGGACTAGGACTATCTTTAGATACCAGCAAAAGGGTCACTGGCCTAGGGAAGTAAACAGGCAGGGACAGCAAACCAGCTATGCCACTACCTACCATTCAGATCCCTGAATGGAGGCTAATCCAGAGGGATGGCTTGGGGCATGTTGGTAGCAGCTACTGGATTAGGGAGCATAGCAGATTAGGTGGAGGGCTGAAGAGTGACTCACTAGGGACCCGCATTTGGATCCAAGATCCTCTACTTCCTGACAACCCTGTAGCAGTACGCCCAGCCTTCTTCCCAATTCTTGTGCCAGGTTTGTCTCCCTTCCCCTTCCCAAACACAGCTTTTCAGCAACTTTCAAGACTTTAGAAAAATCTTAATTCCAGTCTATTCCCTCTGCAGTTCAAACAAGGGCTTTAAACAAGCGTTTACCCCATCTCTCTGGCTCGATATTTATTAGTCCATAAAAATAGAAGGATATCAACAATAAAGCCTCAAAGCACCTAATTCTATGCCACATAACTATTGGTTAGGAGACCATACTATAGCAACAAGATGACAAAATATTTAAAGCAATGTAAGATACATACAAGACTGTAAGTGCATAAGAAATCACGGATAAAAACCCACAAGTATTAAAAAAATTATCTCCTTTTAGTAAGCTCTTATTTAGTCAGAAAATCAATCAAGTTCAAAAGAAAACGACCAATTTTAGAAAAGAGTAAAACAGATAACATTAATATAAATTACTTCGCTGCACTTTTAGAAAATCTGCAAATGAACAGAAAAAAATACAGATAGAAGTAATGCTCTACCTTATCAAATGTTCAACATGTATCCTAATCACAAAAGTCAAAAAAGTGATCTTAAGATGGGCTTATTATAAGACATCTCCATAAAGCAACTGCAGATTGAGTTTTAAGCCTGCTATGTTAAAAATATCTGTTTTACTATTTGGCATTGTATCCAGTGATTCTGGAAATGCTACATTGACTTTCCACCTCAAGGTCAGGTAAGGTCAGCCTGGCCTGGACCACATGGGAAATGATTTTGAAAGTTTCTCCTGAAAGCATTTTCTGAATTGGTGATACTACTGAACAACCCTAAACAACTATATTTTCTTTCTGACTCTCTAACTGGGGCTGGAACAACAGTATTGTGCCAGTTCAGGAATAAGGTTAACTGACAGGTCACGGGGGACTGGCCAGCAAATCTGTCACAGGCAAGTACTGTGTAATTGATAGTAGTTTAGTGCTGTCATTAACCCCAGATTATTAGTGCTGTCATACAAGTAACGCAGACTATGAGACACAACACTTGAAAGGGGACAGACTATACAATTGCCCCATATTCTGCCTATTACAGAATTTTTCTGAGCCAGAACTTTGTAGTGATCAACAAATCAAACAGCTTGAAGCATTCATAGTCTTTCTGATATTTTTGGCTCGCCCAGTTATTATTCCATGCTCATTTTTGCAATTTGGTTCATGTTTGGTGTCTAAAAAAAGTGAAAGCAAGAAAAGTGTTTAGGAATATCATACAACATAAATAACTCTAAGGGAAAAAGAATATAAAGTCTGCAATATCATAACACAGCAGATGATATGTAGCAAAGTGTTGTGAGGGTAGGTCAGAGAAATAAATAACTTCCTATCTAAACAAAGTCTAAGATATTTATTTTAGTGAGAGAATATGAAGGGTGTATTTTTGGTTTGTCTTGTCACATGTAATTTTACAGATTTTTTGTAGAACACTGAAACATTTAACTAGATATGTATTTCTGTGCTCAAGACTCCTAGTGGGAATCTGCTACCTCTGGATTAAAACTACCAGTAAAAGATGCCCATTAGTTGATACACTTGAAGTCCTCTAAGAAGTGGCAAGAATGAATCTCTGATGATCCTTATATACTCATGGAAGACTGTAAGAAGGACAGGAATCCCACTCTTCCTCATTGTTGGGTCAGGGCCTATCACAGGATAATAACACTCAAAGACTCTGACCCCTATATGTTACCATATCAGAGTAAAACCCTTACAAATAGTAAAATGCAATATTAAAGGAATCAAAAACTGAAAGATAAGCAAAACACATAAAACAAAGGTGAGGTTTGTAATAAAGATTCCTACTCATGCTATTTAAGACTTTTTGCATTTGTAAAATAGTTTTATCTGGATGAGGATGGTCTGGAAGAGGTTATCTAGTGGTTGCTTCCAACTTTCAGTTCTATTTCCTACGATTCTATGACACACAGTAAAGCTGCAGAGTAGAAAAGCAACATCAGCCTTCAGGTCCTCTGATGAAGGGAGAAAAAGGGAGGAAAAACCCAATCATCTGGATGAATTGTTGTGTACTGGTTCTCAGTATAAAAAGAAGACGGAATTTTCCAATCATGCTGTCATAAAACGCCAATCTTTATAAAATTAGGAGCTTCAAAAAGAAAAGGAAATTATTGTAACTACATTTTTAAGTGTTCTTAGAAATATTCTGTGATAAGTTATTTTCTGTTTTTCAAAGTTACAAAAAACTTAAACCTTAAAAAACCTGTTTTGTTGTTTAAAGTATTTGATTCTATGTCACTCAGTATCTATAATACTCAGATAAATGTTCCTTTGTCTCTGAATATGACATTCATAGCTCTCTATGCTTCAAAAGATCAGTGCAAAAATAATTTATTTTCTTCTTTCTCTGTTAATCCTGTATTATGGCTGATATCTCGAAGAAAACTAAGAAAATCAAAGGTATGACACCGATGTAGACCAGTATCTTATTGTGGTTACTAACAATACATGTTCAGCAACCTTAAGAGCTGCAATTGGAAACAAAACAAATGGAAAATATTAAAAACAGAATTACATATGAATATGAGTTTCAGTAGATGCTTTAAATAAATTATAGTTAAATGCATTTATACCTCAGAAAGCAACAGTAATGTCCAGAAAAAAGTATATAATATAATGTAAAGAGAATATAAAATTGAGTAATAGCTCACGGGCGAAATCTTAAGACTTCACTTACTTGACATGTCCCTGAGCAACTGCTGAACACAAGGGTGTAAAGCCATTTTTATCAGCAGCATCAACTTGTGCTTCTGCAGTCAGCAGCAATCTCACACAATCTATAAATTGAGAGAAAACATAGACTGATGCAACAAAAACAAGTGGCTAAAACTAGAGAAGTTAAAATCTGCTCAAGGGGCAACAGCAGCCAGTCTTTTTGACTATACACCGCACACCTTCGCGAACCAAAGTAGAAGCTCAGGAAGTAGTTTGCAGGAGCGAGGTGAGAATGGCTCCCTGGGGGCGCCACCACTCCCCTGCAAAAAGGGCCTGGGCTGGGTTCTACTGGGATCCAAATTCGTGCCCATTGCTGGCAAATCTCACAGTGTTAGCTAATTTATGTGCCTCCAAAGTGGGGAATTTGAATTATCCTGCAGCATCCAAAGGCAGCACAGTCCCACTGGCAGTCACG
The DNA here is from genome assembly GCF_949628215.1 of Phalacrocorax aristotelis. NCBI lineage: Eukaryota > Metazoa > Chordata > Aves > Suliformes > Phalacrocoracidae > Phalacrocorax > Phalacrocorax aristotelis. The sequence continues at coordinate 191,494,344 of NC_134276.1, forward strand.
TGACACATCCCAAATATGACAGCCACAGGAGAGATGCTCACAAGGCACACATAACTCAAACAACAGGCTGGCCAGTCTTGTTTTCAGACACTGACATGGGATTGCAATGACTAATAAGTTGACAGCCTCAAACCTCCCAAAACCATTCCCATTCATATATTTCCAAAATGATATGCTAAAAATAGTACCAGCCTGATTCCACTGCTCTACAGCTAAATTAAGATAATTAATCACATAGTAATTAGACTGCTTTTCATCCACAAATTGGAATATCATTTGATGCAATTAAGTTTGAAGAAAATACTTAATCTGCTGTATATTCTTGAAATTGGTTCTAGATCAAAATAAAACAAGTCTTTTGTAGTTGAAACTATTACTTCGAAAATAGGCTCAGCTAGAGCACCAATTATAAACTCGTGACCTGATTTCTAGCAAGCTTAATGCACTCTTCCAGCACTGGATAAGATCTCGGAGCCAAGCTTTGCTAGTGATGTTTATCTCCAGATATCAGAAGCATATATTTAGAATTACTTAGAAATCTGACTAATCTAAAACGTTCCTGAACATATTTACTCCTGTTACAATTCTTTCAACTATTAATACAAATGCTGTGGAGTTGATTGAATAATTTACCATTAAGAAATAAGATTTTAAAACACTTTAAACTATTATATTGTAAATTAAGATTCTTAAATTCTTTAATAAGTAATCTGATCTGAAATGATTTATTTTAAAATTGGTTGTCAAGATAAGCAATCAGGACTTCATCTCTAATAATTTTTTTGAGTCAGAAAGAAGTTAACTAACTTTCCTAGTATTTCCACATGTAAGATAATACCATTTAAAATCAAATTATGTTTTCAGTCACTTTGTAACAGAAAAAATACTCTGCTAACAATGACATTTTTTTCCTCTTTCCATTGTCAATCCCAGTCTTATATCAAACAATTAACTTGGAAATACAAATTCCTGCTTGACATCCTAAAATACTTCTAAATTTTACGAAGGATGGTGAAAAATTTTCTTCTAGCAGTTTCAAGTATTTGGCTAGAATGCTCCTTGGTGTCCTCATAAAGCATATATTAGCCATGCAAAAGTCATGAAGAACGCACAAAACAAGACCGCCTTTCTAGAAAGGTATGGTTAACTCACAATTATTGATTGGCAGATCACTCAGGAGGTAGCTTATCTATGTGAAAATACTGTTGCTGATGAAGATCACTGAAAAGAGCTGTTTGTTCTCAGGGATAGGTGGAAGCATGAGGAAATACAGCTACTTTCATGAGGCATACCATTTGATCTAATAAGGTCTACATGACCTGTTCTGGTGGCATATCAAACAAAAGAGCAATAATCTCCAAGAAGCCTGGGTCCTCTGGATGGACTTTTGATTCAGATTTGGATCATTCCAGGCTCATTAACTCCAGTTCACTGCTGTCCGCCACAGAAGTAATCGGCAGTGGAGGGGACTGGGCGGAAGGGCAGGCACAAGACAGACACCGATGTTGTCACTCAGTTAAAGGTTTTGGTCAAAGCAAAAGCAAAACATGGAAGCTTATTAGCACAAACACCTGGAGACTTTACTGCTTTCCACCACAGCTGGGTAGTTAGTTCTTCCAGAGTGCTGGCAAACACCATGCAGATACATCCAGTGGCTCGGCAGAGCTGACTCCATGTAGCTGTATGTCTCTGCACCTCACTCCTTTCTACTTCCCACATCATTCCAGTTTTTCCTATCAATCAGGGTGCCACAGCCTCCAAATACTCAGGATAGAAGAGAATTGATTATACCATAAATGCATACAATTAGCACATAGCTGAGTCCAAAGGATATCATTATTATTCTCTTCACATCTTTCAGTTTCAGGAACTCTTATTATTTCATTCTCTCTTTCTCAACCACCATGTGCATGGCAGAGAATGGTCAGGATTGGCAACACAATACAGATATGCAGATGTATTAGCTAAGTGAACTGCTGTACATGTTATCAAGTGCACAATAGACTGAAACGGCTTCTGCTTTGTTAATGGATCAAACCAAGACGGCCTGACAAAACAACCTGTTCAGCTTTCCCAATCTAGTGGTTAAATCATAAAATCAACAGTTTCCCCATGTCCGTTCAAACACAAAGAAAGTATTTAGTGTATATTTTTAGGGTGAAGTTCTCTTTCACAGACCTACAGAACTGGGGACAGTGTGTGCAGGAAACAAAGCAGCTGCTATGAGCTTCATGTGCTGGAAAAACCCTCAGCTGCAGCTCTCAGAAGGCAACTGTTTACGAACAGGAAGGCTATACATTTTGCAAATAGGACAAATGAGGAAAGAATATTTGAGTGCTCTCTTTCCTTGTGTAACTGAATTTTCTCAATAGACTGGGCTGAGAGCACATAACAGCTGCTGCCACCATGCTGGTTACAATGTGCTCTACCTTTCTCTAGTTATCTACACATCTCAAATACTGTATTTCTTCACAGAAAATGTGTGGAGATCATTCGCTTTCCACTCTTCCCGGACACTCTGCAACATCCTGGTTGCTTCTGAAGTAAGGTACTCACTATGCTGGATCTTAACAAGTCTTGAGCTACTTTTTTCTTCTGGCCAACTATTTCCCAGGAGAAACTGGAAAATCTGGTTAGCTGACTTAGAAGAAACAAGTCCTGGAAGTGTCCAAATCTATTTAGTCACCAACTCCAGGTTGAAAGTATTCTTGATAAATTAAATCACAGTGTAATCACCCACCAGGGTAAGCTTATGTGTTAAGTCTTATGGCTGGACTTGATGATTTTAAGGGTCTCTTCCAACCTAAATGATTCTATGATTCTAAGGAAAAAAAAAACCCAGCCGAAAGACAGTAACTTACCATTGACAATCCTGTTCAATGCAATTAAAAAATTTGTACAATAGATTAATTTACCCTGGTTAAAATTACATCAATGTAATTTCTTTCCACCCGGTTATTTAAGAAAAGCTATTAAAAAGGACTTCTTAAAATAAGTTATTTATTCCTATACTCCCTTTTTAGACCTATATATTTTTACATAAATTTGTTTTTAAAAGTCTCTATTTTGAAGAGCTGCATCTATCCATGGGAACAAATGGAAAGTAACAAAGAAAGGATTATATATTGAAGTTACTCACAAAAACATTATAAACCTACTACTCTCTATTTTCATGTAATGTGTTAAGGAGACACCAATATTGCTGCTGTGTGATTCATTCAGAATTCATACAATCCATTTAGTCGCTAAAAAGCGATGATTTGTACAACAAAGTATTTTTCACATCCTGTCAACTATATAGAAGTGCAAGATTAAAACCTTTGTAATATATTTTTTATCTTAAAAAGTAAAAATACTAAACAATTACAGAATGCATATGCACGTGTTTGTTTTTATTATTGTGTTTCCATACTTCTGTCAAGAGCCTCTCTTATTTGAAATTTTGACAATAAAACAAGAAACCAAATTATCTCTGCTCGCAGTAAGAGCTGCTCAGTAACTGTAACTGAAAATAAGGGCATTTGCTTCGAAACATTTTAGGAATACAAGATGAGTAAAGAAGAATTGGGTCAATTACGGTCTCCTACAAACACCAACAATGATAAATGGATGTAAGCGTAGAGGAATCTACAGAACATCCATTCAGTGAGGGCGGAAAAATAATTCCACACAGTATAATAAACTTGGACTCCTAATACTGAAGATAAAAAGTTGAAAAAAAAAAAAAGATAAGTGCCAAAGGAAGAAAATAAAATAAACTACTATTCTAATATTTAAGGGTCTTGGCAACTGCAAAGAATCTGTCAGATGAAAAGGCCCAGATGTTCCTACAAAGCAAACCATAGCACCCAGCAAGCAAAGACAAAATATACCATTCTGAACAAAGAGAAAATTCCTACTATCCCTTTGTCTGGTAGCAAAATTAACCCTGAACGTGTCAGAGAAATGTACACTAACTGCTTAGCTACGGATTTTGGATCCTAACTTTCTTTTGATGTTTAAAATACTTGAGAAAAATAACAGAATAATTACTCTAAATACTATTTTGAACACTGGATCAGGGTTTTCCAATTGTGTCACTAAGAAATACATTGTTAAATAAATCCACAAAGTACTCTTGAAAGCAGTGGCTTTAAAGGCACTATGTTCCACCTTTTCCTGTGAAATAAAATCTTGACATTACTAAAAATTAATGGAATTTTTGTAATTGGTATTGATGGATTTCATCTTTAGTGCCTAAAACAGCACAATAAGATTATTTGCAATACAAGAATCTAGGAGATTTTTACATAAGTAGAAAAAACTACAGTAACATATACTAGAATTTTAAAGAAAGCTGCTATTGGAGAGCCTGATGTTAACAGTCTGGAAACTATCGCTTGGAGTTTGTATCCTTGAAATTCCTATCTGTAACTAACATATTTGACTCATTTCATAAATATATTCATAAAATATGAAGACTGCCTGTTGAAAGGTTCAGAGATGCTACGTCCTCAAGACTGAGGCTTAGGGTTGTGGGGAAAAGAAAAATGTTAACTGTCTCAGTAGAGCCTAGAGAACAAACTAAGGCTATTTAGTCTGGTTCAGAAATGAAGACAGTTCATTTTATTTCCCAAGTAACACACTACTCTGAAACCATCTTTGATAATTTTCACCGCTGCTGCAGAAGATCAAAACACTGGTAACGACCGATTCTTTCCTGCTTACTCCCTGTAGAGGGAAGTCCTTTGTTTCAAGTTATCTTTGCTACAAAAGATCTTTAGTTTGTCACAGCACATGGGGTGATGATATCTGGTGGCTTTTTATAGGAAGGGAGTGGATAATTAGAATGGATGTTCCTGCAGAATGTTACCACAGGCAAGAATACTTTCTGTGTTCCAAAATCCTGCCTCTGGAAGTATTGCTTGTATATATATGCTATACTATGACTTTTGTCATATAATCTATATATCTCAGTTTCAATTTCACATTATTAAAAAACATGCATTTGGCCTAACTTACTATTTAAAGCTTATGAAATAAGCTCTCACTATTTCACTTGAATGTTTTAACAAAACACTTTAACACTTACCTGTATGTCCATTTGTAGCAGCAGAATACAAGGCAGAATAGCCATCTTCACAAGAGTAATTAATGTCCAGTCCTTCTTCATTAAGCAGCATTGATAATAAAGTGACATTTCCCTGGGCAGCAGCTTGGTGAAGAAGGGTGGGCCTGCCACCCAGGGGGACAGGACCACCGCTTGTTAACAAAGGGGTTAGGGAGGAAGACCAGCCTGTGAGTTAAAGCACCAGAAGTTAGGTGGAAGACACATAAATAAAGCTCTGCATTTTCTGTGTTCTTTTAAAAATTAAAAAGGATCTTCAAAATGACAGGATTCATTAGTTTAGCACAAGTTTTGTGATGATGCTTTGTCTATACATCAGAAGGTATTCTGAAAATAAAATCTTTGTACAGGGGTGGCGGTTGTTAATGCAGATGAACAGGATTTCATTACAAAAGGTTAATGTGAAACTTAAGTACTGTAGTAGCAGCTGGATGTCTCAAAAAAATCTATACTATTAAAATTCAGAAAATACCGAAAGCTTTATACAAGTTTTAATTTAATTGCTAGTATGCTGGGAAGGTTTTTTAAAGTGTCTAAAGAAAGGTTTCCAAAACAAAATACTTATTTTCATATGAAATTTTATCCTCCTTTACAGTCTTAGTGCAAACTTTATATCTCACCTGCAGTTATACAGATGAAGTGCACAGAGTCCTTAATAACTTTAAGTGTCTTTCAATAAGTTTGCAAAAAACTGTAGAAATAATTTACACAAACAATACAATAATATATTTATTATTGAACTGTACCTTAAGGTAATGTTCCTTTTACTTAGCAATACTTAAGCAATATATTATAAAATGCTCCAGTGTGAATAAATAACAGGTTGTATAAAATTTACGAGTGAAAGCTTTCAAGTCACCCTGTTAAAAAATAATATTCCAGTCAAAGCTTTGAAAGCTTAGGAGTTATCTTGGTTTAATGTTCTGTTCATTACTTATCAGCTTTAGTAGGGAGTTTGTTAAGAATATGAAGTTTGCTGCATAAGGCATAGAAAATTTTGTGCCTTTTTCCTTGATCAAGGACTGCAAGAGAAAATAGGAGAAAGATTTTCTTCTTATTTTCACTATTACCTTGAGAAAGTCCACATTATATTTCTCCCACGAATAAATAACTTTGTGTTCTGTGGCCGCACATAAGGTATTATATGAAGCTTAAATCTGACAACGCAACACACGTTTACACAGCTTTTCCTGTGGTTCTGCAACACCCAAGACTGAAGAGGAGCTGCAGGGCATTACCTCCAGCTCCATCAAACTGACCAAGTGCTATCCAACCTCCAACACCTAGAACTAGAAAGAGCATGTGGCAGCAGCTCTACCATGCTGGGATGATGTGCTCTGCATTTTGGAAAAACAAAATTAAATATTGAAGTTCCAAATAGAATTCTATAGAAGCAATAGATTTGGAAACCTTGCAAGATCTGGGCAAATTTTAATTAAGGTCCAGGCTTAGACAGGAATCCACCATCTGAGCAGCCCCAATAAAGAACATATAGTTTGATCCCAGTTCAAAACAACAACAAAAATAAATGCTTGGAGTATCTCCATATTTGTTTCTACAGCAAACTAAATCTGTCATTTCAATTTAAGTTTACTAGTTTAGTATGTAAAGGAAATGTATTTGCAGTATTTTCACAATGTTAGCGTATTATTCAACTTATTTATTTGATATTGACTATAAGAAGTCATCACTACAACTAGGAAGTTACCTTATAAATCCACTTTAAACCAACGATAAACTGTAAAGTTAACTCCATCCATCTTCATATAACTTCAATTCTGAAGCTACCTTCTGACTATTAATACTCTTACTAAGATTTGTTTCTCCAATATTTTTAATCAGAGGATTTTGAGGGTTTTCTGAAGTTTGTAAAAAAAAAAAAAAAACTACAAAGTAAACTGCATCCTTTAAATGGGAAAAAAATACATTTATTTCCACTTCCAATATTTGAGAACAGTTAACTCTTACAAAATCCCCGAAAGTCTGAAGAATAACTTCTGTTCTTTCTTTCCATTATAAAAGTATTTTTATTTTTCCAACCTTTTGTTATTCTTTGAAACTAAAGGTGCTGCAGCTGTTGCTATCTACATCAACATTTTAAAAATGATACCTGTGTAGTTTTTACTGTCTTGCCATTGTAGTTAACTGATAGTGGACATTGCTTGAGTGGCACTCCAGATGTTAACATTCTTTGTCCAAGTGAGATTGGAATTATTTGGGGGTATCTGGGGAGCCTGACACTAAGCCTTAAGCATGACGTTCACCTTGCCAAGCAGCTTTGTAATATGAATAGTATTTCTGGGTTCCTTTCCTTATTGAAAATAGTGCAAGTTCTTTGCTGTTTGCGGGGTTTTTTTTAAGCATCATTAAAGAAATGCAAAAATAAGGAATTTTTTGTGTGCCATATGTGGTATCTTAACTTTCATTTCAACTCCTTGAAATGAAAAATATGTTGTTGCAATTCAGTGATGAAATTCATTATATTCACTAGGTTATCATTAGATGAAAATATTTGACTGAAGAAGATACGAAAACCAGGTAATAACATAAACATAACTTTAGCTTCTATTATCAGTGCAAAGCAATATAATAAAGATGAATTCATTCAACAAAATGCACCAACATTAGAAAATGCCAATAACTAAGGTACACCATTACAGATGCAAAAAGTTAGGAAGTGTGAAGCACCTGTGAAAGCTTGTAGGGCATGCAGTGATGAAGGGCAGAGGGATAGACAAAAACAGCTTCTGGCATCAGCTTCAGAATGTGAGGTGGTTAATTTCAGAGCCCAGATCAGTCCCTAACCCTCCTTCCCCCCACCCCCCTTTTATCTTCGAAGCCAATTGTATTGAGAGAATAAATCAATCATTATAGAAATGAGCAAAATAAAACCCATACTTCAGTGAAGAGTGACATAAAAAGCGCAAAACCAAGAAGAAAGTGAAAGCAGAAATCCCAGGGGTATGAAAATCCAACTGCCTACATTCGTTTCCATTTTGAAGTCTTACAGCCATTGAAATGTAGAAATCCAAACAGAGCAGAAGCATTTTGGCACCAGTTCAAAGGCTGCTGAAGTTAATGAAAACACTGTCGCAGATTTTGAATCAGACCATAAATGTTCATTGTAATTTCTCTATGTGCAGTCTGTTCAACATTAATGACATAAGCTGGTGTCTTTTCCTAACAGGGATGAAAATAGTAACATGCAGTACAATGCCCCGTCTTTAAAAGAAGGTATCGTTGCATTAATTTAGCAGAAGGTGTAATCGAAATAATTGGTGCTCTGATTTTAAGTTTGCTCTTTCTAGAACCAAGACACTCCCTTACTGAAAATCCAGCTGTTGATATGTTCTTAAAACAATCTGAAGTAAGTAGGAAACTATTTTAAAATTAATAAATAGAATAGTTTAGTGATTAGGCTATTATCAATTCTTCTGACTCCACAGTAAGAAGAAAGAAACATTAATTTATTGAAAAAACAAAAAATATAAAAATGGAGGATTCTTTCAATGTCTTTTTTATTATGTTAAATTTGGTTTGCACTGTCATTTAAAACTATTAACAAATTCTGATTGAAGCTCACTACTTACTATACAATAAAATATGAATAAGATTTCACCATGCTCTGCTTTAACCAAAATTAAAATTGAAATTCTAAACATCTTCTGAAAAAAGTAAATAAAACAGATTAAAATCAACCAGAACATTAATAAAACTAATTGAATCTGTGCCTAGCGGCATGCAAATATAGATATGGGAAGGGGGTTTCAGTAGCATTTGTAGCTTGTTAGATGTTGTTCACCTCAAGAAAAGTCATTTTTAAAAAAGAAACAAAAAAAAAGTGGACAAGTGACATGAGTTCAGGCATTACTGACATCCTTACCTTAATGAAAACAGTGTTATTAAATTTGGTTTCTCTTTTATTTTCTAAGACAAATCTATTACATCTATATTTATAAAATCTATGGTGTTTTTCTCAGCACAAAATTTTGAAGGAAATGCCTTTCCATACTTGCATAACATCTGTTGCTTAAAGTTTTTTTAGTTCTGCAGTTTGCCAGAACACTTGGCCAAAATAGATTAAGTTCCCTTAAAAAAAAACATAAATAAAATGGGACTGGAGAATAAGTGCAATAAAATATAAGCATTAGTTTGGGTAAAGACAAAGGAGCTCCTGAATATTTACCTGGATATTTCAGATAAAGTTATTAAACTTCTTTGAGCCCTTTTGTAGTCAGTAAAGGAGGGATATTAAAAGAACATCTCTATATTAATAAAATAAAACAGCAGACCACTAGCTAGAGTTTAAGCAATCTTTCTTTGCAGACTTCAGATGGGTTACGTTTCCCATTTGCAATTGCAAAAATTCACAAAAAGCAGTGTCACTTACTAACAGCGCCAAATGTTCAGAGCAAGGATCATAAGGAGATTAAAGGAACCCAAATGTTTCCATCCCTTCCAAAATCCAGTGAATGGAGTATAAATGAAGAAAGGCAATCTGCACACATAAACCAGCACAATTTACAAAAACTAACAGTTTTTGACAAAAATCCTGTCTTTGAGAATTGCCTCTGAGAACCGTCAAAAATTTCATAAGAAACACAAATTGACTATTTGGTGGAGGAGGTCTATTAAAAAGCCTCATTGTCCCTAAGGAAACAGTTTATCCTTGAAGCACAGACTAAAGCAATAACAATATATGGAGTTATGAAGTCAAGGAGTGATAATTTAATTTTTAATATTGAAGCTTTTTTTAAAGAATACTAAATACCTGTCTCAAATTATTACCAAACATAACCTAGTTATTGCAAGACCAACTGAAATATACAGCCTAATTGACGCTGACAGGATTTGTGGAAGACAGCCTCTTGCCTACAAAAACTATTCACTTTGAAGCTGATTTTGACAATAATTTGCTATATGGTAATAAAATCTTAGATTATTTTTTTTAATTAAATTTTTATTACATTATGGAGCCTAATAACACCTGAAAGCAAATGAGGTTTAGAGAATAACTGGAATACTGGGAAAGTAATGATCTATCTGATGTGATAATCAGACTCAGCTAGGAATAAGAGTTTAAGATGAAAATTCAGGACGTGCATATGAAAAACAGCAAACTAAGAGGCAGCAATAAAATCCCACATTTGTTAACTCTGAGAAATAGTAGATAAATGAAAGATAAGATTTCTGAGCTCATACTTTTTATGGCACAGTTCAGAAAGGAGAGAGGATTCTGACAGTATGGTGCCACAGCCAAATGTTAAAAACATGACTAGGTTACTCCAGGAACATGCAGAATATCTTCAATGAAGGGGAAAGGGAATAAAAATTCCGTAATAATGTAAACCCTGGAATCTCCTATATACACAGATACAAGTTTGCCACACACTGCTTAAGGAACAGCTTCTTCAAGACTGGTGAGTTCAGCTACCTTATCAGACAGTGGTGCAGCTACCAAGCCATGCAGGGGTTTTATACCCTATAGATGATGATACAGGGACTAAAGTTATGAGGAGCTGAAGTACCATAACTGACTAAGAATTACTGTTGAAAGTTTGAGACCATTCAAACATTCTTCAACGTGGATGAAGGCCTATAGTGTTCCATATCTGTGTGTCTGTCTTCCTCACTGCAGTGCAAGTCAGGCTAAAGAGGGGCTTCTACCTAATATTCTAGTGTTATTAATCCCAGCAGGGAAAAATGTTGATAAAAGGATTTATGGAAGATGTACAATTAACTGAAAGGTAGATCAGGGCCACCCTTGTTCATTTAACTGCCACCATGAAGATACTCTGAAGTTGGCAGCATGTTAGGCACACAAATAAGGCCCTACCACAATGCAAAATGAATCGCAGATACATGCACTGACTCCAGACTTAGACTATCAACATAACATTTAATTTTAACTCTCGAAGAGCAGACTTTTGCTGATATCTGTTAAAGTAAATGTGTGAGATGCCACACACAGTTATTAACAAAGCTTACAACTAAAACCAGAAGAACTACAGAAAAATTGAAATAAAAATGAAACACATTCTATAGGTTTGAAGTGATATTTTTGAAACTGCACTGTTATCCCGGCAATTATATACCTTAATGAGCCCCAGCTATGCCCTGTTTTCTAAAAGATTCAAAAAGCACTGAAATACATATTCCATTGAAGATCACCAGCAGAGGCAATTTCAGACTGAGAAAGCATTTTGAAGTCTAAAGTAATAGTATTCACCAAAATAAAAAAAAGGCCCAAAACAAACAAAAAAAGAGTTTCTTCAATATACTGTAATCTGCAGCCCATTTACTTTAAATATTAGTCCTCTTTACCTTTAAAAAAAGCTTTCAATTTGGAGACCTCCTTGAGGAAGCAAACTAATTTGTAACATTCCTAAAGAAGCAAAAGAATTCCCATACCCCTGTAATGTGGAAAAAATAGAAATGAAAATTTCATCTTTTAGAAAGTAAAAAAGAGAAAGGTATAAAAAGATAAATAAAGCAAACGAGAGATGAATAGGAAAACCAAAACATTCTTTTAGAGGGAGACAGTTTGTAGCATATCAATCCCTTTACCTGATGCTGTTACCAGGAGGCTGTCTGAATCACATGGTCTACAGGATGAAGCACTAACAGGGTTTATGGAGGAGCTACAGGCAATGGTGGTGGAAATGACAAAGGAATTTTCTGAACATGCAGGTTGGTTCAGTCCAGGGAAGTGGGAAGGCCAGGCACCCACCTGAGATGAGGCTATGGCTGGTATGGCACAGCCTGCAGGTGCCACAGATAAATCTATAGCAGGTTTTGGTGGCAGCTGAGGTGAGGACTTAGAAATAATTTCCTCATTTATTACCCTGATTCCTTGTGGTGAACTTGAAAGAGGTGAGGTCACGGTTTTGCTGTCAGTTTTTGCACTTGTATTTGGGGATCGACTACTATCCATTAAAACTTTAAGCTGTGGGTGTGGTGGTGAAGGAGTTTGTGAAAGCCCTGGTTTTTTAGGAGGAATGGGTGGAGGATTTCCTCTGTCAATTCTTGATACACTGGGAGTCTTTAAATTCATTCTACCAACTGGGGGGTAAGTCCCAACTTCTATTGAATGTGACGTCCCTGGCCGTGACGGAGCGGCACTCTGAGGGCTCGTAAATCTCGAAAGGACTTGGGTAACAGTATTCCGAGCTACCTGTTTGGCAACTAGGTTGTCACGACTAGTAGGGGATACATCCCTTGAGGGAGGGCTTTGGGTTGTGTTTCCATTTTGGTCTTGATCATTTGCATTTGCTTGAAATCTAAATCTAGCTGCTTGGATTCGTGGATTGAGGCCTGGATGCCCAGCAGTGTTGGCAGATGGTGAATGCAAACTGTGCATAGACGTGAGTGAGGAATTCTGAGCTGCGGCGGTCGGTGCTGCAGGGGTACAAAGGGAAGTACTATTTGAGAAAGGGGAAGTGCTACTTGGTAAATCAGGTGATGAGCCTGTATTTGGTCCATTTTCCTCAATTCTGTTTTGATTCTGTGTAAGAACAGGAGTTGCGGGAGGGACAAGTTCACTAGATGAAGATTGCCTATCAATGACAGGCTTCACAAATGCTGCATTGGCACACACATTCATTTTTGTATTGCCAGACACTAGTGGGTTCACTGTAGAAGGCTTTACAGATACAGTCAAAGGCAACTTCTTAACATTTTCTATGCTACTTTCCATCACTGCGGTATCTGTTTGGCAGGCAACAGTTCTTGAACTTGGCTCTTCTGTTTCAACAGATACAGAAACAAGAATCCTATCTTTATTTTTATCTTTATTTTTAAGAGAAAGATTAGCTTTACTTTCATTCTCCTTTTTTAATTGCTCAATCATTTTGATCATTTTATCTCTCTCTTCTCTGAGGTCACTGGTGTGTGCTTCCTCTCTATGAAGTTTGGCACGCAACTGCTCTCTCTCTGTGTCAAACTCAGACAGCTGCTTTTCCATTTGAGCTTCCATTTGTGTACTTCTTTGTTTCTCAGCTGCAAGAGACTCCTCCAATTCAGTAGCCTTTTTCTTTTCCTCTTCAAATTTTGACATCACTTCTTCCAGTTTCTGGGCTTCCTCTACAATTCGGCCAGACAACTGCTTACACTCTTTCACTAGCATCAACACTACATGCTTATTCTTTCCACGTTCTTCTTCAAGACGAGCAGATAGCTTTTTGTGCTCCAGCTCAAGATTCTGTAACTGAGATTTTTCCATTTCCAACTGTGAGAAAGCATGAAGAAAAATTCTCATTAACAAGATGGAGAATTTCAACATAACCTAGTATTAACCTGACCTCAATATTTTAGCCTTTGAGAGTATCCCTAAAATGAACCTGTCCACTGCAGGAAAGTGATTTGTGATATCTAACACAAGAGCCTGTAATCTCATACAAGCAAAAGAAAGAGAAAGGCATCTCTGAAGAGCAATTCAGAAACTAAGTAAGCCCATCTACTTTCCTCTGTTGACAACACAGAGGCTCCCCGAAGTGATTAACTGCTTGTGATTCCTGAGTGAGTAGCTACCTTTTCTCCAGAAATTAGACATTAGACATCACAGAAAGTCCTCTTCTCAGCAAAGGAACCAGACACAAGCAAGAGATGAGCTTTGCAAAAAATCTTCAAGCCCAGAAATTAAATGTTTAGGTTTTAGGTCTTCCTCAGACTGAAGGAGATTAGGGTTGAAATACACAGTCCATCATGCCCATAATAGGTGTCTTATATCTTATTCATAAATGTTAAAATAAGACATTCATTTCTAAGGCCAACTTTTCAGCACAGGCACAAATATATTCTTCTACTTACTAACAGCGAAAGGTCTCACTGACGTCAGTGGTGTATAAACTATGTTATAAGCTAGAATTAAAAAATTACCTACTATGTTTAGATAATGGATAAGAATAATTTTTCCCCTCATTCATACAGTCATCGCCTCTAACTTGTCTTGCCTGCTGGTTATGCTTTTATTCAAAGACCCTGTTCTAGAAAAGCACTGGAAAAATATGCTAATGCACCATTTTGTAAAATAACTACTAGTAACAGTGCAACTCTAAAATTGCTTTATATTTTCCGAAGAAAACTTTTACACAAGTCAGACAAAAACAAAAGAAAAATAGATTTTTTCTGCTCCTCCCTTCACATACTGATGCAGTAGCTTCCTATATGTCTTACCTGAATGACTGATAATAAAAAAACAAACAAACAAATAAAACCCCAATAAACTGCTGAGCATTCCTTCCTCTACTCTTTTTATTGGTTTAGCCTTGTCAGTTCTGCTTCATATGTACATACAGATCGATACAGAAATAACAATACAGAACTGTACTGCTAAAGTGCATTTTTTAAGTGGGCATTTTTTCTGGAAAAATAGAAAAATAGAATAGATTCCAGAATCATTAAGGTTAGAAAAGAGCTCTAAGATCATCAAGACCAACTGTCAATACTTTCAGGTATCTATGAGAAAAAAATCAAGTGCTCACAAACATGAATGGTTGATTTTGACTGCAACAGGAAACTGTTTCATACTTCTACAATACATTTCATACTGCTCAAAAACAATCTAAGAAAAGCTGTGGCACATAGCAGTATATTTAAGATCTTGGAAAAAATGTTTCACTTTAATAGATGAAGGAAGAATCATAGATTATAGATTCAGATTATAGTGTCATGGTAAAATGATACTAATTTCAGAGTTTAAGACAATACAGTGTTGTGAATATATTTACTGTAATGTGGGAAACAGGATGGCCTAGGGGATTGGTAATAGATATGGAATATCTCCCCTCTCACTCAATGCTTAAAATATTGTCTTGGTTGCTAGATAAAAACAAACAGACAGACACAAGGGAAAAAAAAAACCCAGGCATTACAATATAATAGCTTTTCAGAAGCCTGTTGCTACAGCACACTATTCCCTGTCCTCTCCAACAGGAGATGAAATTACTTACCTCTGGAAGCTTTTTCCACATCACTGTAGATGTGTCTACAATTCATTTTTAACTAAACTGCATTTAAACAAAAGTTAATACGAATACCATTTTTAAATAACAGTTTTGTTACTCTCCAGTTACACCATAGAGTTGACTCTCATGCCATCAAGAGATGAGTATGAGAGGCAGAGAGTCTACAACTGTAATAGAAATAAATCCCACCTGCTACAGCTCATTGTCCCCAGAATAATTTTTTCCCACATAGTAAGTAGAATTCAAACACAAGAAAATCCTTAAAAAGGGAAGCGAAATGACAGAAATAGAACAACAAATAAATCCTGCATGAATTTACACTTACAGATGAATGTGTGTCTGAATCTCCCAACACTGCTAATCATGTTACCTGACTGTAAATTTATCTTCTGTTTTCTTCAGAAGAACGGGAAAAAGCATGAAAAGATGATGGAAATATTGATGTCGTGTATATTATAGTAATAGTAAAATTCCTTCCTTAAATCATGCCATTATCATAAGAAACAGTGAACTAAGAGGAAGAAATCACTATGGGAAATTATACCAACATTATAAATGTCATCTTGGCTTCAAATACCTCAAAACCTGTTTAGCAGTGAAGGGGCTCCAATGGGGTTTTATAGCTTCATCCCAGGTTAATCAATACACTCGCTACAAGGCATTTCACAAAATCAAGTCCACCCTTTCTTAAAAAGTGTTAAAGATATAAAAAATAAGGTATGGCATTATCAGTCATTGCTAAACAAGCAATATCAGCAGCAACACCTCGTCAGTTATGTTAATGGTAGTACAGCTGCAAATTAAATGAACAAGCTATTATGATGACACTGCGTTTAGGAATGGTCCCATTCACAGTTCTTCACATGCAGAAAAATAATTATTTTTTTCTCAAGCATTTTGTTGTTTTTTTCAAAGCATCCAACAGCATTTGGATGCTTCATAAGCATTTCAAAGCAAGTGGAGCACCCAACAGTTTGGTTTTTTTGCTAAAACAGATACAAAAATCATGAGAAATGTATACAGTTTTTAAAGACTGGAAATACAATAAGATTAGAGTGAAAATGTTTTTATCAAGATTTTCTGTACTTTATTATTCCTGTATTTTGCTTTCAGATGAGGGATGGGTTCTATAAATTAACTGTTGTGAAATTACACTACTTTCAAATAATTACAAGCAGATTTTAATGTATAACTGGGATGAAATCAGCTTATCATACTATTATAGTATCTTATTTGTAAGAATTGCATATAAATAAAAAATCCCTACTACATGTATATACCCTCTGTTTGATTTCAAATTGACAAGAGCAGCATTAGTTTCTTATTTTATGTTGTCTCCTATGTCTATCATTCCCTGCTGCCCTTCTTTTGGCTGCATCATCTTGAACAGGAAAATGCTCTGAATATTTACATGGCATTTTTTCCTTTAGATGACAGATCTGGAACTAGCTGTAATTATTTATGAGTTTATGAACTAACTACGATGTCATTTTGTGAAGTGTACTATATACATATACTAAATCATATCAGTAATGTAAACATCTGGAAATGTGTCCAAGAAGGATTTGAAAAGGGGTAAAAAAAGATACTGAGACAAATTATAGTGTCCCACAAAGAACCAACCAGCAAAGGTCCTTTAAAGGTGAGAGACAGAGTGCATGCCTTGTGAGAAAAGGTCAAGGGAGCTTGACTTGCTTAGTTTAGTGAAAAAAAGACTGAGGATGATCTAACAGCAACATACCACTCCTTCTGAAGGGCCCTTACAACAACGACAGAGTCAAATTCTTCTTGGTAGTGGGAGGTGGGGCCCCATAACAAAAGATTAACATGAAAAATCACCCTTTAAAAGAGGCTCAGTCTTGGAAAAGTTCTTCACAACAATAGTAGTGCAGAAAGGCTGCAGTATTGCCATTTCAGGACT
This sequence comes from Phalacrocorax aristotelis, assembly GCF_949628215.1. Classification (NCBI taxonomy): domain Eukaryota; kingdom Metazoa; phylum Chordata; class Aves; order Suliformes; family Phalacrocoracidae; genus Phalacrocorax; species Phalacrocorax aristotelis. The sequence goes on from NC_134276.1 coordinate 191,511,337, forward strand.
CAGCTAGACAAATTCACAGATGGCCAGATGTACTGCTGGTGATTATCTGCTTTAAACACAAGGTTACACTAAATCATATCAATGGGCCTTCTTCCAACCAATGTGTCTGTCTGTGAGCATGTATCCCAATACTAACTTCCCTGCAAACACTTGACAAATCAAGAACTGTCATTCTGATTATCTGGTTTTGAGTTCCCAGGAAACCTCAAAATTAATTTCATTAGCAGCTCCAGAAAAGCATTCAAAGAGATGGAAGAGGATGGATACTTAACACAAAGCAGATGACATCTGGGGATTAGGTGTTTGGTAGATGGTAAGCCTATGACTGACAGTCATTTGTGCACCTCTTTCATTTTTCTACATTCTGGCACATTGTTATGACTTGCTTTTATGATCAAATAAAAATTTTATTCAAAGAATACTTTTAAGGTCACTATTTCACAAATAATAAGTCCCCATGAATGGGCGTTCAGTCTGAGTCCATTTAAAGTCCAGTACTATCCAGAGAAAATAAACACAGCTGTACACAGACTTCATTACTTAGTGTAAGCATGAGACAGTAAGGGAATTCCAAACATGAAGATAGAGGCATCACACATTTAGAGGAGGAACTACTCTTGGAGGGAGGAGGTGCAGCTGGCTCCATATTTAGGTCACATTTGTCTAAGCTTAACATTTTTTTAACACATTGGGTCACCCTCCTTTGTTGAACATTTCTAGAAATCCCTCAAAATACCTTCATTACCCTCTTCCACGGAGGGATTTGAGAAGTGGAGAACAGACAGAAAAATGTGGAACTAAGGGAAGGTAAAACACTGAATGAGTGGTTTGTGAGTGAATGCAGGTGGTTGAGAGACAGGTCACCTATTGGCACAAACCTAAGAAGCTGGAGAGGGTGTCCTGTTCAGATAGCATTTCTAATTGGCTTTGAAAGAGGAAGATGTAAGTCCTGTAAAGTCATGCACACAGCTGCTCAACACCATGCAGTTTGTTTTCAAATCCTGTGTTATTTAAATTTCCTAGTTGTTACAAGGACTAAAAACAGTAGAAGCATAATGACACACTTTCAAAGCAACACACCTTCTTTCAAGTGTAGTTATTTAAGGCTTAGCTTGAAAGTTACAGACTTCAGAATTGAGTGTACTAGAGGTTTAGATACTTCTCAAGATAAGAATCAAACTGCAAAATAAACTCAGATCAAACTACTTAAAATTAAGATTTAAAGAAAAAACCTCATGTATTCTTCTAGGAAATAAAAGACAAGAACACCCTTTCCTGTACATGCAGCTTTACAGATATAGACTTTGGTAATAAACCTGGGCCAAAAAAAGGACGGAAATGAATTTACATATCAATACCCTGACTTTGAGACATATTTTCAATGTATAAGCCCATCTTACATGCATGTATCTGTCCATATACTAAAAGCAAGAGATAGATGAAGAATTTAGGTACAAGAACAGGCTTGTGGCCATGCACTGAAACACGAAACTAATCCAATTGTCCAGGCAGATGTGTCAGGGTCTCTCCCAAAATAATTTTTCAGGCAGAATAAGCACACTTACTCGCTCTTTTCTGTGCTGAGACAACACCTTCTCCAAAACTTACAAAGCATACAAACCTTACTTACAAAGCATACAAAAAAGAAAATTAACATCTAAGAGTCCTCAAAAAGAAGTGCTTGGTAAGTACAAGTAACAGTTCACTACATAGGCCATTGCACCGCTTTAAGACTTACATATCATACACTCAGTCTAGAACTATTAATTTTTTTGAACGCTGTATCTGTTTTTCTGAAGTCTTAACAGAGCTTAAACTAAACTAAACCACAGAGCTAAGATCACAAGGTTTGCTAATTTAAACATGTATTTCCAGCACACTTCCAGTACTTTTGTGTGCATATTATTTCCCAAAGAGCAATTACTACCAAAATCAATTTTATGTCAGTTGTGTTAGCATTATCTGGTTTTTTTAAAACATCAATATAAAACTGTCACCAAAAAGCTATTTCACAGCTGCTGAAGACGTTCTATCCATCTTATACCCAGTGAGGATAATTCAACACATAGCAATCATTCCTTTTCTAATTATTCAAAAATAACCCCCTCCCCAACATATTTGTATTTAGCTATGCTTTAGGAATGTATGGCTTACATACTAATGAAATATGTGCAAACCAACCAAACATTCTCTTTCAAAATGACATTTTTTATCTTCAGTATGAGACTTTTTTTTGCAACACACTTGTTCCAAAATAACTTTCCTTTACAGCAAATGTTCTAAATATGCAAAAATGAATTTTTTAGAGTTATAATTCATTTTTACTGCTTTATGAAAAAGAGTCACCCAATATAAAATGCAAATAAATTATTTATTTTATGCTATTTAAGTTAGAACAAAAATAACAGTAGCTTCTCTAGGCTTCAATGGTGTTGGTTTAAAATTATACTGTGATGATGCTTTCTCAGCTCACGCTGAGCTATCCACTTATACACTTATTGACTTGTACCAGTTATATTTCATTTATTCCATAAGTAGAGCTAAATTCTTGGAACAAATAAGGTGTGCACACACAATATCACCAGAAAATCAGCACCTATATAACATATCAGCATATATAACAATTAAGCGATAACATTTTAATACTCGTAAAAATAACCAAGTTAGACAACGATGCAAATCTAAAAAGTGGCATGAAAGAAAAAATCAGAAGGTGGAAAAGGAAAAAAAGTTGGTAGCAGGATACCTTCTTTTGTCTGTTTTCAGCAGCAGCCAACTGAGCTGACATTCTTTCTTGCATTTTCCTGCAGTGAGCCATTACAGCTTCTAAAATGGACAGAGGGTTCATGCATATTGGCTTCTTTTCTTTATCACCAGCACCTGCCTCAAAGTCTCTCTGAAGAGCCAGAAATGGGTCACTCAGATTAAATCTTCCATATCGTTCCTGGATAAAAACCTCTTTGCGCCGGGCCTAACGAAAAAACAGACAAAGAAATAAAACTAAATGCGTTTTTTGGGATACATCCACACACAGAAGAGACCTAAGCCACAGGGAAAGTTGTGTTACTTATTTATGATTTATAAATATTTTCTTTAAGTATTCATTTACAATCTCTAAAAGAAATAGTCAGATATGTTGCACACAGATTTCACTACAGTCAGTACAATTCACTACATAAAAAAACCCCTTCCCCTTCTCAATTCCATACAGAAATATCAGTCTGGAGCAGTTTCAGAAGTATCACTAAAATAACATCTTGTAAATTGGCTGATACACAGAGAGGAAAGGGAAGAAAAACATTCTAAAATAAATTCTTCTATTTCTGTGTGTTAAAATGATGCTAGTAAAAGATATGAAAACATGCTTTGTGTGTTTACTGCAGTACCAAAATAAGTATTTTTCAAATAAAAAAATTGATGGTATGTTCACACACGCAGAGATTTTCATAAGTAATAGCAGCCAGGAAGACAGCAAAAGTACTACCAAGACCTTTCTGAAATTAAGACACTTCTCATATCTCTGTTCAGGAAGAACTTAACCATCACGTTTCTCCAAACCATTATTTTAAAACATACTTATATTTCCAAACTACAGTAGAAGACTTTATAGTCATAACAAAAAATATTACACAGTAAAGATCAGAGGTAGTTTTGCTTGAGAAATTTTTGGTTCTTTAGCCCAAATGAAAACAAGATCAGTTTCAGAGAGGTATTTTTATACATTTAATACACAGTACACAGGAAGGCCACAGAAAAGTACTGACTTCTAACCATCTTCATTGAAAATATTGTTCCAAAATCTCTGGCTTAAGACCTATCTAATTTGTGGGGGGAAAGAAAACCAAACCAAACCAAACCAAACTAAATCAACCCAACCAAAAAACTCCCCAAAAACCCCACCAGAAAGATCCAATGTTTTCTAAAATTTTTTGTGGTGTTTTTGTGCTTGCATATATAACAGAAAGCAGAAGGGAGAAACCAAACCATTATAGCACAAATTTTGGAAGAAAATGAAGGCCTGTTGCCTTAAAAAATAAAACAGTCACCAAAGCAGCTCTTTATGTCTCAAAAAATCAGAAAAAGAAAAAAACAACACAGTGCAGAGAAACACCATTGGAAAGAGGAATTCCTCCACAAATGGATAAAACATTTATCTGTGATTTGGTTCAAATTCAGTTTTGAAGAATAAGCCAATTCTGGCATACAAAAGAGGAGGAACAGGCCCTAATGGTAACCAAATTGGTTAGCAGATCATCTGGAATGCTTGAAGTTAAAATTGTAACATATGAAAAGGTCATAAAAGGTAGCACTCATTTCAGGGCATGAGAAACCAAAGAAAAACATAACACCTATTTTAGAAAAGCTCTCTAGAGATTAAATACAAATAACATACCTTAGTGAATGCCCAACTTTTTCCTATATATTGTCTACAAAATCAAAATGTTTTGGGAAATTAAAAGGTAAAAGAGAATTTGACTGCAACAGAAATAAATGTGCCTACATATTGTGATGCTTGAAATACTTTCAGTCTGTTTTGCAATTTGATAGTATAAATAGAACTTGAAAATATTTATTAAAAAACCAGGTTTTTAGGGCATAACTTCAGAAAAAGCTCGTTCAGACCTAAAGTCTAACTAAGCTTACGGGGTCGCGTAGTGATTGACTGAAGAGGCAAAAATAAACTGATAGAATCCAGTTATTTTTTATAAATTGCCTTGCAGATAACACCTAATTAGTCTAATATTTTAATACCTTAATTTTTACCTTAGGTTAATTAGCAAAAAAAAAGCTAGTTCCAAAGGTAATATTACAAAGCCAGGTGAGGAGGGGCTATATTTGTAGCTCCTGGTTCTATATACTGAAGTTACAGGACAGTATGCAGCTCAGGAATTCAACTTTCACGTAAAGGAAAAATTCAAAATCAAATCCTGACCCTAAATGGATTAAAGTGCTAAGCAGCCAAACAAAATGACAAACCCAAGGAGGTTAAGAATTTAAATGGAGATGGAGGAACAATCCATATATAAATTATCAGCAGTGTAAAAGCCACTTAGTTTGTATAAAGAAAATGAACCATCAAAGTAAAGGAAAAACCACTGATGTAGCAGCTCAGCTGTAAATAAATAATTAAAAAAGACCACCAGAGCCTACATCCTTAAATCCAGGGACCAACAGCAAAAAGAGAAGCCAAGTAGATTAACTGATCTCAGAGACAAAGGGAACCACTTACGCCTTTAAGAAAACACAGGTAGACAACCAGTGAAATAATGTGTATTTTCTAGCTTTTTCTATGACCCATGACTAGACGACCTGTCAGCACATACTGTATGTATGCAATATGAATGTATTCTTTGAAATGTTATCTAACATGCATAGCAATGAACAGAGCAAGCAAGGCAATGGCTCAGTGTGCGCCTGCCAAAATAGTAATGGGACCAGGTGTTCGGACTCATTAAGCAAAGAAAAGATGCAACTATATAGAAGGCATGACCTCCATCTGAATGAAAATCAAAACAATCTGCTGGCATTAAGAATTAAAGTGGCAACAGGAAAATCTGAAAGCTAAAGACTGTGGAAAAACCAATAGGTCTCGAACAGCACATGGTTTGGGATGACAGACCCTGTAGGGCTGAAGCCATAACTGTATATCCTCAAGCACTGGGTAGAACAGACTGGTGACTCTCAAACCATAAACAGCAAAGTCCTTCCAACTCAAACGGGAGCTAAATGCAAAATATTAAAAGAAATGTTTCCATGTTTCTATACAAGGACTGAAAATATAAAATAAAATGATGGGATAAGGATGCGTGATTTCAAATGAAGGTACCAGAATAAAAGATAAAGCAGAAGCTTGGTAGAAGGGAAACAATGAGTAGTTCCCTAAAACTTAGGCACAAAGTGGCAGAACGACAAGTTAGGCTTGGGTTTTTTAACATCATTCCTCCAGCCCCTAAATAGTACTTCTGTCCCTTTGCACTTCAGTAAAGTACATCAGAGGAGAGAGTAGAAATACTAGAATCAGATAATTTTCTCTCTTACTTCATCTTTCAGCGCTGAATTTCAGGTCATAAGAACCAGTAGCAATATCACTGTTTTTTTATGGGACTCATTAGTTGGGGAATGTAGAGTCTTATGTTATATGGGTAATTAATCCTTTAAAACAGTCAGTGCATAATTTGGTGGCTGTGCTAAAGCAGCATTAGCAGTGTCTCATAATTTAACTTCAATTGCACAGCAATATATAGAGAAAATAACATTTAAAATGTTGATTTGTGAATAACTGAATGCATTTTCAAACAGAAAATTTTCAAAACCAGACAAAATATGCACCCATTGTAGGAGGTAACCAAGACTGCTGCATTGTGAAAGGTGCTATATGAATTTATAAACCGTCAACTTTATTTTCCTGTACATAGTTTCTTTAGGGACTATAGCATTGTTAGATCAAGGATGGACTACAAGTTTATATTAAAAAAAATACAGTCGAATTGAAAAACATCTCCAGAGAGGAGTGAAAGATGATCAAAAGGTACAACACAGCTTCTCTTCAAGGCAGAGCTTAAGTAGAAATAGGACTTCAGTGTGAAACAGACAACTAGGGCGAAATATGCTAGAGGTCTGCACATTGACAGGACAAGTATCAATCGTCCCATGATCTAATGACGGAAATTTGAGTTGGACACAAATTCTTCTCACTGAGAGCAGATAAGCACTGGAATGTGTTGCCCAGGGAAAACATATAACCTCTGTCATTGGGAGATTTCCAGATCTAGATTGGATAAGGCCACCAGCAACCCGATCCACATTTGATGTTAGCCCTGCTTTAAGCAGAAGACTGGACTGAACGATCTCTCAAAGTGCCTTCCCACCTAAATTACTCTATGATTAAAGATTTCTTCTAAGACTGTTATTTTTTATCTTGTAGATGCTAGCGATCTTCTCAAGTAACAAATGACAGAAATGAGCTCCCAGAGGAAGGAAAAACAACCAAGTACTTATTGGTAGAATAAGTCTTATATCTTGCTTCAGATGATGAAAATACTTTTTCTGACTCAGAAAACAGAACGTTTATTCTGTGATATCTGCAAAAATAAAAAGCCAGTACTGAACAATCCTAAGGATTACACAACTGTGCAACACAAGGGGAAGGTTTACTCTCAAGTTCTCTCTCCTAGGTCTCCAGCCAACAAAAACCTGGAGTATCAGGCTGTAAGATAAACTGCTTCTTTTATTACACTCCCAGGGATTCTGCCTCCTACCACACGCTGCAAGGACACCTCGTTCACCCCTATACCAACTTTTTTCACACTACTCAAGTCACCTTTATGCACCTCTCTGCCAGCTCCCTCCTGGATACCTCCATCTCTCAAGCTGACCCTTTGCAGTCACTGACCCCATTTATCTACTGGCAGATGAAGACTGGCAGGGGGCTACGCAGTGAGAGGAACAAAATGAGTGGAGGTAGCTGGATGATGGGCTGTGGGAACAGCTGCAAATCCAGTATAAGAACTGGCCTGCAGTCACTCGTTTCTTATGTTCCACTTCAGAAATAAATTTTTTTTAAAACGTTTTTTCAGTGACCAAACTGAGAATTATGAAATTTAATTAGGGTTCCCCCCCCTCCCCCCCCGTTATTGAAAGAAGATTGTAAGGGGGTAGGGACATCTTCAAATAATATCCATCTTATTCTAGACTTAAGGGAAAAAGCATAAAAAAAGCAAGGAAAAACAAATATGACCATTTAATATATAAGCAAGAAATAAGCCCAATAATGAAAAATTAATCACATAACATAGGTTATATTGATAGCTTTCTTTTGGTAATAGTCTACATTGATATTAGTTGCACACATTTGCTGAAATGAGTTTTCATAATCAGCTTACATTATCAGTAACAGAATATACAAGCAACAGTATTTTTAAGTATTTTTAATACTCCGTTTTTCCCTCAATGTATCTCAGAGTTTCCTCTTCGTTCACCTGCCAAGTTAAGAGTTCAGCAAGTCCAAGTCTTCCATGCAGCGACTGATGATAAACATCAAAAATAGGACTGTATGTCCTACACTGCTGTGGAACAATGGAACTGAATTAAGGCTGCCCCAGAACCCTTAAACAAAATTTCCTTCCTTTCAAGAGCGTTTGTTCCTCTGATTAATTTCCTTTTCCACATATACTAAAATTGGTTCAACAGATGTTGATAGGTTCATATTAATATTTTCTCTTGACATATGCATTAGGGAGTGGTAAAAAGTTTACTAAAACTAACCAGCACAGAAGAGGAGGCAGTAAAAGCTTATTTTATGTGTTATGTTAAAGACAAGGGTGAGCCCTTCATTCTAAATAAACTTGAAAGGGTAATAGATTTTTTAAAAGAGGAAGGTGACTGAAAGAGAACATATTTATAAATCTTATTCAGTGGCATTACACAGTGCCTTGAAATTATTTGCTGGAGCTTTTCATTTAAGCACAAGAGAATTATCAATGAGTATATCCTCAATAAAAGCAGTACTTTCAGAGATGCGTGCAAAATACTGGGGTGGGGATATGATGTCTTACTATGATTAATTAAGAATGACTCTTTAAAGAACACTAGCGATTTTGTTACAATACAGGTTTTGTGGGCTTTTTTTTTTTAATGCAGGTGTAAATGAATGTTTTCAAAGTATCATATCAGATGTTACTTCCATGTAAAGTTTTACAGAACAAACTAAAAATGGAAATATTAACACAATGCCTGCTGAAGAAATGGTATCCTGCAGCATGATTTCTGTCAATGAACACATGATGCTCAATTTCTCCTTACATTCTTAACTACAGTCTAAATTCTTCAGCACTACGGCAGCGCACACCTATGCAAAGTCTACAAGTGAGTCAGATTTTAATGGGCTTAATGTTATATGAAAAATATTTGACCAATATATTCAAACTGTCTGTTTCCATGTTAAGTGTCAAGTATCATAAGACAAAAACCTGTGTATACTCTTTAAGGATGAAAAAAATGGAAATTCTCTGAAGAAGGTAGATGATCAAAACAGGCTGCCAGTTCAAAAAGAGTGAAAACAGTAGAAAGAATTGAGAAATAGGAGGATGCAACCAGCAAGTTAAACAAAAACAACATACAGGTTGACTATGCTCTGACAGACCTATATAATTGTTTCACACTATTAAAAAAAAATGCTCTTTACAGATAACTGATCGGGATCATAAAAGAATTCAAGTATTTTGGTAGAGGTACTAATAAAGAAAAGAAAACATACCCATTTAGTAATTTTTTTATGTAAGGCACACACACTCATAAAAAGCATTCAGAACTATCTTGGAGAAGTGTCTCATAACAGTCATAAGCCATGCAAATACATCAATGAAACTTGTTACAGTGAAGTAGGCTGCATGAAAGTGGAGATATAATCAGTTTTTCTAGAAAAGTTATGCCAAGCATGAACCATTAAAATAAGAGTAACAACAAAAAGTTGCATTATTCTCTCATTCACAACAACCAATAGAACCAATAGAACTTTTCAAAAAATTTGTAATTTGCAAAGTGTCCCTTTCTCTCAGAATCACATCGCTTTAAACCCAAGCTTTTAAAAAGCATTTTTGCAAGAAAAAAGACAGCTCTGAATATAAGAATGTATGTTGTTTTACAAGGCTATCCACAGTAACCTCCATTTCAGAAGATATACAAGACCATCATTATAAGGCATAAAAGGTCAGTTCTTGCCTAGCAGTTGATGAAAACAACAGCAAACCCGGTTTTCTCTATTTCATGCCAAGTATCCAAACATTAAAGTGGTCTGCAAAAAGCTGCACAACTTCCTATTCTCTGCACTAAAAAGCAGATGTAACAAAAGTACAACATGCTTAACAATTAATTCGAATCCCTCTGTGTATAAGAGGACAAACATTTAACTAACACTTAAGCAATCCTGACTTACAACAGAAGAGCTGAGGAAGAATTATACTACTAAGGTAACGATCAAGCCTGAATTTCCTTAGGGGTCTGACTCCATAAAAAAGGGAATATCACCCAATAGCAGCAGTTTACCCCAATATTGGTAGGTAGCACATCCTACTTCCCTTTTTCCCCATTACCTGGCAAAAACTTCCATGAAAGAAAGAGGTACAGACAGGACAGACAGACTTGTAAGGGAATGAAAGAGTTAATGTCTCAGACATTTTTGTAAAGTGGGATGTAGCTAACTGCAGGCGGGGAAATTGATGGACACAGGGCATGGGGGGCATGTTGGACGATGTGCAGTCCCAGGTTCTGCTGGGCCTCCCATAGCAACTTGCTGAGGTCATACAAAGTTTATGTGAGGAAGGGGCTTATGGCTGCCTGAAAGACCCCTCGTGACCACCCATCACAGTGGCGCCTGCGCAAAAGATCACGAAACTTCTGGAACAAGAACCATATAAGCTCACAGGAGGCATAACTGAAGGTGGGGCTTAGACTATAAAAGATACTACAACAAAGAGACTGGTGCGCGCCCACCATCAGAGGATCGTCGCATCTGTCATCATCAGCACTGGATCCAAGGGTGGGGATGTCTCCCTATCTTCCCCCTCTCTTCCCCCCCCCCCCGCCCTTTCTGTTCCTCCTCTTCTTCTTTTACAAAAGTTCTTAATAAGAACTCCCACCATCAATGCTTTTCATGTTTTCAAGTTTGAGTTACTTCTGCATTGAAATAAAATGTTTAATTGACTGCTTGGTGTCGTCATTCCACTTTAATTTACTACGAGGGGATCATTAGAACCTTGGTCGTTTTCCCTCCTCCATCTCGGGTTGGAACGTGACACAGACATATGCTTCCAATTCTTCATTACTAATTTTCTGCCTTCGGGTAATGAAAATCCACTATCTTGAGGTTGCAGATTTAAAAATGAAAAGGCCACTTTACAAAGCTCAGATCAGTTACTAACAGATCAGTACCAACAAGAAAAAACAATACATTCAATACAAAATATTACTCACTTCTTATAGATGTAAAAGGTGAAATTCAGGCCTTGCACCAAGTTTCTAAATGAGGAAAGAGAAAGCTCAAGTCGTGACACAACATGTGTTTTCAATTGAGCCATCCAGATGTTCTATATAAAGATGACATTAGACCTATTTTATGGCAGCTTTGTTGTCTGATGCTTAAACATTCAAAAATTATAGGCCAATATTTCGTAGGGAAGTATCACAGTTCAATGCTTTGATTATCTAACCACCCAGACATTTATTTCTGAAAATAATACAGATATTCATACTGATAATGAGGCTCAATGAATAGAAGAGACTTGAGCTTTCTGATTACTTTAAATAACCATTTGTCACCTAGACTTTTTCACATGTTCAAATTTATAGTTCAAATTCATGCAAATCAATTCAGGATTCTTTGCATGGAAATCTGTCAGCCATTCTTCTGAATTACTAAATGAAATCTGACTTTACCTCCAACCAAAAAGACCATGTTAACCTCTATGCTTAGCAGTTTAAAAGTTTCTTCAGGTCAGTAGGAGACAAAAACTACCAAAGGCATAACAGAAAAGCTTCAATTAAATCAATCTGCATTTCTTTTTCATTTACAGCATTTAGATTTTCATATTTTTAAGCTATCAAATTGTCAGTTAAATTACCATCTCATATTATTGCATGGCAATTACATGATTACCAAACTTTAATAACTTTAATGAAAAGGTATGCAGATTATGAGTCTATAACACAATCATCAGGCCCAGTCAACATGGGTTCACAAAAAAAAAGTCCTGTTCAACTCATTGAATATCCCTCTATGATAAGGTCACCCTCCTCCTGGATGAAGGGAAGATGGTGGATGTAGTTTTTCTGGATTTTAGTAAGGCTTTTGATACTGTCCCTCACAGCACCCTTCTGGCCAAGTTGTCCAACTGTGGGATGAGCAGGTTCACGGCGTGCTGGGTGAAGAACTGGCTGAAGGGCACAGCTCAAAGGGTTGTAGTGAATGGGGCTACATCTGGCTGGTGGTCGGTCACCAGTGGTTGCTCCTTAGGGTTCAATTCTAGAGCCAGTTCTGTTCAGTGTATTCATCAACGATCTGGATGCAGGAGTTGAATGCGCCACGAGCAAGTTTGCAGATAATGCCAAACTGGGAGGTACTCTTCACTCTCTTGAGGGACAAGAGGCCTTGCAGAGGGGTCTAGATAGATTGGAGCATTGGGCAATGAATAATGGGATGAAATTTAACAAGTCCAAATGCCAGATTCTGCACCTAGGATGGAGTAATGCCAGGCACAAGGATAAACTGGGAGAAGAGCGGCTAGAGAGTGGCCCTGCAGAAAGGCATCTGGGGTGCCGGTCAACAACAGGCTCAGCGTGAGTCAGCGGTGTGCCCTGGCAGCCAAGAGGGCAAACAGCAGCATAACCAGCTGGTCAAAAGCCACGATTATCCCGCTGTACTCAGCACTGGTGTGGCCTCACCTGGAGTACTGTGTGCAGTTCTGGGCCCCGCAATTTAGAGAAGGGCGAGAAGGTCTTTGAATGCATCCACAGAAGGGCAACAAAGCTGGTGAAAGGGCTGGAAGGCACATCCTGTGAGGAGCGGCTGAGGACTCTGGGCTTGTCTAGTTTGGAGAAAAGGAGGCTGAGGGGCACCGTCATTGCTCTCTACAGCTTCCTGAGGAGGGGAGGTGGAGAAAGAGGTGCTGATCTCTTATCTCTGGGATCCAGTGATAGGACACATGGGAATGGTTCAAAGCTGCACCAGGGGAGGTTTAGACGGACATTACGAAGCATTTCTTTACCAAGACGGTGGTCAAACACTGGAACAGGTTCCTAGAGAGGTGGTCGATGCCCCAAGCCTGGCAGTGTTTAAGAGGCATTTGGACAATGCCCTTAATAACATGCTTTTAATTTGTCAGCCACAAATTGTTCAGGCAGTTGGACTAGATGATTGTTATAGGTCCCTTCCAGCTGAAATAGTCTATTAACAATACAGATTTATTTGAGGTATAGTAAGAGAATTCAATGTTTTCAAATGATTTACAGTATTCAATGGACAGTAAATTGTGAGAGTATTACATATTACCTCCAAGAAGAATTTTATTCTCGCTACTACCCCTAATGAAGAAGCTGAATGTATTATGAATTGATAGATTTAACTAAATAAATTTGATTTCTAGAATGGAACATTTTAAATAAACAGAATAATCATCCACATTGTGTATTTTGGATTTTATGCCCTTTATTAAAACTTTAAAGCAATTTTCCAGATAGAACTCTCTCTACTGATACCATTACTTAAAAGTTACCAATTTTAAAATTGTCATATAACAGCTTATATTTCCACAATAGCTAGTTAAAATTTTACTCTGCTATTTCAGAGAGAACTCACTATAATCATTGTTGCTCTCTTTTCTCAAATTTTCCATTTATTTGTACAAACGGAATGTTGGCTTTTATAAAAGGCCTACGGCTAAGTATTTTTAGTACACTGCGAGAGCTGCTAAGACAGATGCCTCCCTCTGGAAGAGCTGCAGGTGGAAAGACCTATCTGCCAGTCAGAACAGCATCAAAAGAGAGTGGGAGGGAGAAAAGGATGGGAAGACATGCACCCAAGCATAACAAAAGTAATTGCTGCTGTGTGAGTATTTTCACAATGTTGGATTTGAAAGAACCCCAATCAAATCTCTTATTCAGAATTTTTTTTTATAAATTATTATCATAATTTATTTGGAAAAAACCAAGAACAAACCTTACATATTTTTTCTTCAGCAACGGTAACTTGAAGAGATACACAAACAAAGAAAGAAGTGTTGCTATCATTTGTACTTTAGTGTTACCATCAGCAAACTTAACTGTACCATTTATTGGCATAGAGGAAATCTCTTGTATACGTTCCCTTAACTAAAAATGGAAAATTTCAGTTAAAATAATACAGATAGGATTACCCAGTTACATTTCTCATTGTCAGCAATGTGAGTAACAATGGCAAACAGATAAAACATTTGAAGTAAGGCACTCTGACAATGAAGTCACAGCTGTATTACTCATAAAGATCACAGAAAACAAGAAACAGTTACATCAACATGATGTTGGAATTTTTTATTATTATTTTTACAATTAGTGTATCTCTACTCACTAGTTTATGTTGGATTATGCAGAAAGATCAAACGAGGGTAGAAGGAGTAAAGGGGGAAAGGCAAAGCAATTATCCAAATAAGAAACCACCAGAATACTTTGAGCTAAATTAGCAGTCACATGCTTCGCAACAATACAGATGTTCAGATCTTATGTGAAAAACAAAAAGATACTGTTATCAGTTTAATGGTCACTGCTGCGAAGGACAGAGTGAAAAGGATGCTTGCAATGCAAGGACATAGAGTTTTCGTATTAGAAAACTAGTCTCCTAGTTTCATACTTGTAGTCTCCCATTTTAGAAGAACCTGGAAGAAGGGTATTTTCCCGAGCAGTGAAGCTTAAGCTTAGTAAAACCACACATATACAGGACTCTTAATATGGCTTACCAAAAGTTTTGCTTTGCTCAGTGCCTAGTATCTCCGTTTGGCAAATAGGAAACAACTACCACAAGAAGTGATGTAACGCTACTGAAAACTTATTTTGTCAGTAGCTTCTAGAAGAGGCCTTTATGTGTGTCAAACTACCAGGATCCTACAGATGAACAAAGTTCATCCATCCACAGACTGCTGCTGCTACATCCCCAACATGTATTGGAAAAGGTGAGACTTGGTTCTGTTCATAACAAAGTGCAAGAAATAAAGGTGTTACTTGAAGGAAAATCCAAATACAGTTCACTTGATACCTTTCATCATGCAAAGAAAAGTATTTATTGTTAGTAATCCACACTTATAGAACTACTACTACAAAAAAACCCCACTAAATATAAGAAAAGTAAATGCTTTCACAGGCATCTGAAATGACCTTTTAAATAAGATACTACATATAAAGCCAACCCACCAATACTACTAACAGTATTTCCAAATTATTACAACATGGACTCTGGCAGTATCAAGGAGAAGGTATAAGACTGTCCTTTAATTTCACAATACAGTGTTGGGTTTTGCTGTCATGCAACAAAAGCTATTTTCTTACATTGTAACCAGTCATGCAATTCCCAAAAGTTGAGGTCGATACAGATATTTACTGGAATAGTGTTAGTTTCTTGAATTGTTTGGCAATAAAGCAGTGTACCAAAACATGTCAAGTAATTTTATAAAAATAAATTTAGCTGACTTAATATAAGCTAAAAAAAATTACAATACATAAAACATGATCGACATGGAAGAAAAGAAAAATATAAATTTGGACATTCTTTAGGGTTGTGTCTAACAATGCTTTTTCAATTAGGTGAACAAAGAGCATGCTACATTACTTTAAAACTTTAAATAAACGACATAAAAAAATCATTGCAAACTAAGCACTGAAAAATCATTTAATCTACTAAACTGTCTGAGGTTTATTCATATTTCATAGTTTCCTTGCAATCAATTTTAAATAGCTTGCAATAGTGAAATAATACTTTTTGACAGCCATGTTGAGAAAATTACAATAAACTAATATTAAGAAAGTAAAAGCTTTAGTCATAACCAGAATCATTGGACAGATAAAGATAAGCTATATTTAAGAGCAAAGAAAATGCGTATCCAATCATAATTGAAGTAAACAAATAAAAAGCAGTGATCAGATGAGCAAGGACACAAACTGCAGATCATTACCTTCCAAAAATTCAGTAAAAAATAAGTTTGTGCAAAGAAATTGCAACCTGCAAAAATGACAATGCTGCAAACAAGGCATTTTCTGCCTTCTATTTCATGGTTCACTTCTGCCACCAAGGCCAACAACTGCCATCATATTGTCTACAACAATAACCTTCTGTTACATACAGTTTAACATCTTCTGCTCCTCCTTCTACCTAATCACCATTTTTCAAAGACACCTGCTACAAAACAGGCTGTCTTACTGGCTGCCAGAAACCTCTGAAGCCGCCTTCTGCGTGCTCTTAGCTCCATTCTTCGGTACAAGAGTGCCATGGAATTCATACATATAGGAAACGTTCAGATTTGCTTTTTAAATTCACTACAACTTAGCACAATTACTGCAGGAAGGGTCTTCATAATTTATGGGTGGCGTAGCTTCCTTTGACAGGTTACGCTTAACATACATGTAATTATCCTACCTACATGGATCCATTCCCTTTTCCCGATAGCTCCCAGGTTTCTTCCCCTCTAACCCCGAAGTCTGTTCTAGAAGTACTAAGTCTTATAGCACAATTCTTGTTGATTTTGTGCAATAATTCAGGATAAAAACTTTATCCATACACAACTGACAATTATGGTGTTGGCAACAATTCTATTTTAACATGTAACTTACAGAGTACACATAAAACCAAGTATCGCCTCATCACAAGATGCAGAAGACAGTAAATAACTTAAAAAGGACATGAAAACTCTTAACTGATAAATCAAAAGTTTTTAACTAAAATCTCAACCTGCAGCAGTCAAAAGTCTGCCTTGGCCAAGTGAAGGAAACTTCTTTTGCTAGACAGAACTCACTGGGAAGGTCAAATTAGGCAAGGAAACCTTGCGAGTATCTACAGCTCTCTAGCCAAATATTTTACTTAATATATACCTGAGAATTTTTTCAAGGAACAGCTAAATGATTACTGAAAATGCATGAAAGGCTTTGCATTCTGCATAGTTATTCCAGTATCATTCTCTGTTACCCACCAAAAACCTAACGTTATTATGTAGTATACTGTCATGAAAACTATGATAGTCAGATTTTTTTTAAATATTGATTGATCTTCACATACACTTAAAGAATTGCAGAAGCTGTACAGACATATGTACACATACAGTTATCAAAGTAGTTCATGTTTTCAATGAGATTAAAATAAAACTGTATTGTTCAGTGCTTAATCATTGTCGGCCGAAACTGAAAGACAAGTTTACCAATAATAGCATTCCACAATGCACAGCTCAGGACTTGAAAATAAACTAGCTTGAGCAGAAAATGCATTCTGCCCTTTGGGGAGAAAGGGACTCCAGAAGTGCATTTTACAATGACCCATCCGGCAATTTCACAAGAAAGGTCCGTCTGTCTTAAATCTAAGAATGATCATAATGGTAGAAAGCATTGGGGAATTTCTGGTTCTAGAAAGTGAAGATAGGGGTATAAAGGTAATTTTTTTTTTAAAGGTAGGCCAAATCACCTCGTATTTCCTACTATATTTACAGAAACAACCCTGGAAAAGGCCATTTATAGGTATATAGTGACTATGTCAACATTAGCAGGTAGTGCTGCACAACGGGAACAAGTCTGTAGAGCAACACAGTCAGTACTGGGAGTGTGCCCATGGCCCTGGCATTTGGAAGGAGATGTTACTTAGGGCTAGCTCTGCTCTCAGTTCAGTTTACACAGTCTGAGAGTGTAAAATCAAAGCAAAGTTTCGTGGGGACCAAGGGGAGAGTTTTTCAAAAGTGCACTCTTGGTCTGAATGCTAAGGTAGGTTCGCTCAAGTAGTTCATTCACACACACATATTACATAGATGTGTAAACAATGGCCTTTATCATAATGAACCCCAACATCTTATAAGCTACTCATATCACCAGAATTTTCTAATAGAATGTTAGTACACAGAAACATTTTGTTGTTGTTGTTCTAAAATGCAACACTTTGCAAAACAACATTCAATTTGATTATTATACACTTCTGGGGAAAATGGAGCAGAGTTTTGAAGTAATGTTGGATTATACCATTATAGCCTTGGAAATGGAGTGTCTTTTCATTGCAACTAGTTATTTAAGAAATTTCTGAAACAATCAAATAGTTTCAAAACAAAAGATCCTCCTAACAAATACTGAAAGTCTTTTTTTTTATGACTTGCTTTAAACTATTGAATTTCTCATGGACTTGAATACTGATATCCTGGTAGTTCTAAAATGATTAGCAGGAGAGTTGGAACCTGAAAACTGGCATTCAACATACTATGCGCTATCTATTTTAAAGAAACATTGTGTAATCTACACAGTAATCACTACACTTTCTAAAAGCTGTTTATCCTTATTTTAAAACTGTCTTAGACTGGAAGCTTTTTAAGGTAAAGCTAATAGAATATGTTCTTAAACTTAAATGTAGCTATAAGGCATTATTACGTGATGCATTAATTTCTGTCTTTTGGCCTACCTCTTTCATTACATTAATATCCACACCATCATTACAAAATTCAACCACCGCTCTTCAAGAAATCACATGCCTTGCTAGGGGAAGTCAGAAATTATCTTGTATGGATTTTCTATGTGGACATAATATGGAAAGTATGATTCACTCCCAGCTCTATTGATTAGCCTGCAGGCCTGTCAAAATGCTTAGATTCAGGGAGATAGACTGTATTTACAATTTGGGCAGAACTAATTCCCACAGCAGAAATCTTTTTCTTCTCATCTTTTCATAAGCTAAGATAGCCTAACTTAAATTCTCTGAGCAGCTAAATTAATGAAGTCTGATTTTCCCTAACTCTGTATTATACAGTTCATATACAGTGCTCAATAACAGACACCACAAATCTCTGCCCTTCCTTCAAGCAAGGCCCTAACAACAGTATAGCTTTTCTTACCCAGCTGCCTGGTTATATGACACTATCTATTTCTGAAATGCTTAGCATTTTGTCAGATTTTGCAGAAACCAGCTAAAAGATTCAACAGACATTAGTACAAGGACATACACAGAAGATAAGCTTTCCTGCCTTAGGTAGTTATGGTAAAAATTAAATACAGTAGGGCTTTACAACACTGAAGAAACACCTACACACAAATTCATCTTGCCATTCTCATAGCGTCCTCCTGACCTGGCCATCCCATACACAGAATTTGTTAATTTGGAGCTCACGTAAGCTCAGAGAAAAGGCATTGCTCCACAGCAATGTCACTGATACCGTAGTCAATCTTAATTAAATTAAAATATATCCCTCGTTGGTACTGACAATTCTTTTAGCCATTTTTTGTTTTCCTTGGTAGTTTTTCCCAACAATCCGAAGAAGTTGTTCTAAGTCTATTCAGTGTGGTATATTAAAGGATCCAGTATGATAAGAATTTGCATTAGAAGCAAGTATATTAGAAATTTTCATTTTAGCATTTACTACCTAATGAAATTTATATAGGCAAATAACATTATTTTAAAAATAAACAAAAATCCCAAATAATTTGGGTGTAACATTTTAGAAGAGAAATAACCTACTGATGATTTAGCTTTATGAGAGAATCACCACTAAAAGCATCATTTAGTATTTGTAATTCCGTGCTTGACAGCTAACACTAGCACTTCAATTCATCATGAGGGTCAACACACTTTAAAAAATCCTCTAGAAAGCCAGCAGATAGGGCAACCACTTTACAGCTGGAGAAGAAAAACAACAAATGAATTTGAGAACACAGTTGTGGAAGGCCAGACCTATGCTTTGATTATGTGGCCACATGACCTCCACATTAGGAATATATTATCCCCTTATTACAGGCAGACAGTTTATCTGGATAATTGAGACAGATGGAGGTAGCTATAGTTAAGTCTCCTTCCTTTTTTAACTATATGCATTCCCAACAGCAATTAAACGGCATGTTATTTCTCATTAATGAAATTAATGATCTAAACGCTAATCTGAATTTAATTTCACATGCAGTGCAACCCTGATCATGGATCTACTAAAATAAAGAAGCTACAGATTCAGAAAGAACCATCTTAAGTCATTTGGCATAGCAGTTATACAAAATCAGAGTGCTAATGAGAAAGATTTACACAAAGATCATCTTCTTTGAGGTGAATCCTGGTGCTGCTCTCCACAGCAAATTAACTGTTCACTGGGAAAATGAATCTGGAAATTTGACCCTAAGCATGACAAAGGTCTGCTCTTCCAAGGTCCTCACGGGACTTAACTCATCCAGCAACTTAAATTGCTCTGGTTGATAATTACTGTAACTTTTTCCAAATCTGACTTTCTCCGACTTCCAAATCCCAGACAGCCAATGTTCCCCGAAAAAGAAATAGTGTTCGGACGGAGATTAATTCAGCAAAATACTGAATTCTGTACTGTACAAGCCAGAGTACACTATAACAAATTTATACATGCTAAGGGCAAAAAACCCCTCAGCTTTCTCTGTTTATATCAAAGCACCATACTACTTTCACAGCAATAGTAGGAGACATTGACCCAGTTAGATAAAGTTTCAATCGCTGAAGCAGGAAGCAACAGCCCTTTTTTAGAAATAGGAGTGCTATGTGTCCTTACGTATCTGCGGTTGTGCATGTTATAAAGGAACAACAACAATGTATTGTGAAAACATGAAAGTAATATAGATGTCACCTGCATATTTCTTATAACTGCAGTTTGGATTTGAAGTTTTGTTCTTGTTTCAAAAGAAGACTTTAGGGTATCAAAACTTTGTATAATTAAAAAAATATGGAGACTCTACAATGCCTTATGCACAAAGATGCAATTAAAAGAGTTAATTGTTATATATGACACCTTGGGTTTGGTTCTAATTTATCATGTGGCACAAATTCAAGTGCCTTAATAAAAATCTATTACATCAACACTATTAACTTTACTAACTAAACTTATTTTCCCCTGCCCCCCAGGATGACTAGTTAATTTAACAAGATTTCTTCGCATAATCCTGAACTACTGGCCTTTCTCACTTTTAATTTTTATTTTTTCATTTACACAGAATAGACAGAATGGACACTTTGCACTAGAACAATATCCAGTGGACAGACTTAAAATTCCCTAGTTCAATCTTTTCAAAGCAGAGTAAGAAACTCTGAAGCCCTTCTTTTTTCTCATTGGACTGTACCTTTTTGAAACTATGCTTTAAATAAGCAGAAGTTATGCAACATCATAAAAAGTACTAAATGAGGAGTTAGTAGCCATCTTCTCTGACTGAAAGTCATAAAATACAAAATGATACAATGAATACATTGTACATGGACCACCGGAAGACAAGCATCTGAAGACAACACAATTCTGAAAGCCAAGGATATTGTCTCCCTCTCTGAAAAGCAGTATCACAGCAGCACTGATACATGGTATTATTCTGGAGTTTCATTTCTTTCACTGGCACCTGTGACACAGAAACTGTGCATAATTTTACAGCTATTTTTAAAATAAGAGAATGAAAAAAAGCAGAAGACAAAACCACAACACATTCAGATTATTAATTTTCTATTTCTATGGGCGATTGAGTAGTAGAGCTTGCTCAACTAAGGCTCAAACCTCAAAAACAAAGACAGCATAAGTGTTTTCTGCTTAATCCATCAGAACCCACACAGGCAATTACACCTTTACAATGTATCAAGAAGCATCAAACTGCAATCCTGAAAAATTCTCATTTTTCTAAATTTCTAATTTCAAATTTCTAAAATAAGTTAAAAGAATTAATTTAAAACACAATTTAAATAATTATTTAAGTGAGAACTCCATAACACATATACATACACTATAAACATGGCATAGGAAAAAAAAAAAAAAACAAAACCAGTAAGGCACAAGTTCCAGCTCCATATCTTATCCAAAAATACTGTTCCTGCCCCCTAGTTCTTACCCCTTAACTCTCTCAGAAATCTCTGTTCCATTCTACCAGGGAATACCATGGATAAGCTGTGGATTATGATGATACAACACATATACCAAAAGAAAAAACATTTGGCACTGTGAGAACCACACTCCTGTAAGAGCCAGCCTGAAAAGAAATCCTACTTATGGACATTGAAGGTAGGTGTGGGGTTTTTTGCAAAACTGGCTTTACAGATAGAGAAAAATCAACCACATCTATCTCAGATCTTCAGTAAAACACATGATGTGGCTTCAAGCAAAATTAGTGAGGTGGGAAATGAGAGGTCAGTGTAAGAATTTATGCTATGGGAAAAGGACAGGCTAACAGAAGCATCAAACAGGTCTTGTTACAAGGAGAAACTTCATGTTAGGCGCAGATTAAGAGTAGCACCATGTGAGTCAGTCTTTAATTATATTCAGTATTATCAGTTCTTTTGTGATCAGTCAAGACTGATTCACTTCAATGCCAGAACTTTCCAGGAGAGATATTTCCAGTAGATACATAAGTACTATTTATCACACAATTTTTACAAATGCTCAGTGAAACCTGCAAAATTAGTACAGATAAGGGCACACATGTTTAGGAATGATGTAGGTAAACTGAAGTGATTATAGAGAAAAATCTGAGATGACAGCCACAAGAATTAAGTTACTTTCTAAGTAAGATTAAAAGGTCCAATTCTATTGTCTTACAAAAAGCTCAAGAACATATAAAACTGCTTAATAAATGCATATAACACAGTGACTGAAAACTGACAGGAAGATAACTTAAGAGGAAAAGACAACGCACATATTTAGTATAGGGCTGGAAATTATCAGGCTTTGACCTATCAGAGAAATTAGGCTTTGAAACAGCCCTGCAGTACTAGTAGGATTAAAAAAAACCTATAACAAATGCCCCAAACACACGTAAATACACACTCACAAACTTTCCTAATTTTGAAACAGAGCTTGATCGGCTTTAGAAATAACATAAGAAGTCTTTTCCCTTATATGAAAACCATTTCCTTCTTGCTTTAAGGATACACAAAGTATCTATGCTAATTTGTTGAAACAAACCAAAGTACCAAATCTGACAAAATTCCAATTGAATTCTCTGGTTATTCCCTTTTATAGAAGACCTATATTTGGCTATCTAGTGGCTTATTTTGTGCACTGCTTGGAGACTCCAGCTGCTAACACTGCTGACTTGTGTCTTCCCAAGTAAGAAGCCAGAAGATGTGAAAGTATCATATTCCAAGATATCAGGCTGCATTTCTTCAGTTTTCCAGTACTAGTACAGCTAACCAGGAAGGCAGCATGGAAGATCAGAGTTCTACGTGGGTTTTGTTTAGACCTTTTACTACAAAATATAGGAACTGGAAATTGAGATGCAGGAGAAGAAAAAAACCAAAACAAAACCAATTTTCAACTTTTATATACCTTAGGTGAAATTGACCTTTTTCTCGTATCGATCTATATGAGTTATCAAAAAACACAGTGTACATGCCATCCATTTTAGCAGGTGCACGGGAATCTGATATAGACTACATCCATTATTTGGTATGTAGTGTAGTTGCTTGTTCATGAATATGTATTAGAGAAAATTGTCTGAGTATTCTATTTGCATTCCTCCAAAGTTAGAAGTGTCAAAAAAAGAGATTCTGGATGTGGTGTGCACATTGTTTCCCCTTTTACAAAACCTTAACCAGCAGTCAGGGAAAATAACAAGTCCTAGTCCAGGCAAATGAGATGTGAAGTTGTAAAACAGCTAGATGAAAAGGCAGTACATTTCAACATATGCCTATACCTGAAGGCCAAACACCAAATAACTTCAAAGCGCAGTAATCCCCCCAAAACATATTGCTTCCAGTGTCTTATTGTGATTACAAAATGAAAATTGTATTTCATAAGAGAGGTTTATACCTATAAAGTCTTTAGTTATTAATGCAGGTACATCAATGACAGCTACTTAAAAGCTCCATTTGCATCAAGTGATCTGAAGCCATCACAAAACAAATTAAAATCAAATAAAAATGCATTTACAATTGTTACTGTGACATTACAAGTGGAATATGTTCCCAAACTACTTGACAATCATTACACATACTAATTTTTAGCAGTATTAGTTTTATTTTATTAAATTGAAGTTTTGCTTTAAGAAACCTTAAAGGGCATAATTTCCCTCTATCCAGCTATGATGCTACAAATATTTTCAAACCATGTAAGGCTGTTTTCTCCCTTAAACCTGCAGCCTGTTTGGCAGCTCTGTTAAATTTTATTCTGTTCCGGATCAATTTTAAAGTCATTACAGTCATAAAAATTTATCATCTTTTGCTTAAAATACAGTTCTGTTTGTACATTTCTAGTCAACTTTCCAAGTTGCCTTTCAGACTGCAACCTTCTGAAGCAGAAAACCAACCCTCACATGTGTCTAGCACAGCAAAAATCTAATCAAGTACTTGTGAGTGTTCTTAAGAGTATATGTCCTGTACTTCACCTTTTATTAAAAAAAAAAAAGGCAAACAAACACCACAAAAACTTTTCCTTAAGTGGATATGACCATCCAATTTGTCCCTCCTTCCATCTCACAGAAAACGAGTGCACTGAATAGACTAGATGCACAAATATATAGTCCATTAGAATAAATGACAAATGGACTGAATTTTCCTTTGAAGTTATTCCTTCCTTTCACAAATAATAGACTGTACAATATAAAAGAATTTAAAGAGGAAGTAATTCTGCAGCTTTCACACTTAACTTCTTTGAAATTTTGTTGGTATTTATACCAAAATTACACAGCATTACTGAATGGCAACAATTAAACAAGAACATATTTTGTGATTACTGAGATTTAGTCAACCTAAATTTTTAAAAAATCACAATTTACTCTTCCAGTAATAACATTCTATGCACAGAATAAAGGAAGTGGCAAAAGAGAACTAAAGAAAGAAAGCAAACCACAACAACCCAGTAACTTACCCGCAAGGCTTCAATTACAAGGTCTCGTGCTTCTAGTTCTCCTTCCATTATACTCAAAAGCATTCGCAGTTCTGGCTTGCTCAAGTTATCCACATCAAACTCTCTTTTCTGTAAGAAACAAAACATTGATGAACACACTAACTAACTGATTGCCATAGTTACTGTAGATCTGAAACATAAGACATGCCAGCATCCTAAGTATGGGTTCCTCAAACCATCTATAACCATCAAAAGTTGAGGTGGCTTCATGTCATGGTTTTAGCTGGGATAGAGTTATTTTTCTTCACTGCAGCTGGCATAGTGCTGTGCTTTGGACTTAGTATGAAAATAATGTTGATAACACACCAATGTTTTAGTTGTTGCTAGGTAGTGCTTATACTAGTCAAGGACTTTTCTAGCTTCCCATGCTCTGCCGGGTGCACAAGAAACCGGGAGGGGAGGGGGCACAGCTAAGAGAGTGGATTCAAACTGGCCAAAGGGATATTCCATATCATGTAACGTCATGCCCAGTATGTTACCTGGGAGGAGCTGGCTGGGGGAGGCAGGCAGCAATTGCACCTTGGGGACCGGCAGCATTGGCTGGCGGGTGGTGAGGGGTTGTATCATTTGTGTTTTGGGGTTTTTTTTCCTTTTTCCCTTTTCCTATTTATTATATTATCATTATTATTATTATTATAACCATTATTATTTTATTGTAATTATTAAGCTGTTCTTATCTCAACCCACAAGATTTTTTTTTGCTTTTGCTCTTCTGATTCTCTCCGCCATCCCACAGAGGTGGGGGGAGTGAGTGAGCGGCTGTGTGGTGTTTAGCTGCGGGCTGGGGCTGAACCATGACACTTCATTTGTAGTATATAAAGTCAAAATTAATAGCAAATCATCTGATTCTTTGTATTTAAAGTGAAGAAACAAAAAGCCCTCCAGTATGATACTGTTTCAAATCCTATTCTGTTGCAAGGAATCGATCCTGCAAAGTCTTGTGAACGATGAGGGTGAATGGTAAGGAAACTAGCTTTGTGACTAACGGTTCCCATATGCAGCCTCACAGACACCAAAACAATTCAGCAGTCCTGAAATAGCACGTCAGGGATGAAGGCAAGAAAGGGAAAAAGAACCTAAACCATAGCGCACCTAATCCGCTGTAACTTTTGCCTTGCTTGCAAACAACTACCAAGTCATCACAGTATGCTGGGCTGATTGTGAAGTTTTGGAGCACAACTCGTGAAAAGACATTAAATCTTATCCGTATGCTTTATTTGCAGTCCCATTTGCTTGTCTGAAGGGTAAGTTCAGGTTTAAGAGGCACTGACAAACAACAGTTCAGAGCAAAAATATCTTCTCACTCTACAGTTACAAAGATCAGTGTAAGTCTGACTTCCAGCACCAGCACAGCAGGAGAATGAGTTTATACTGACAAATAAGATCACTGAGCATATGCAGAAACACTGTATGCTGGTAATATCAGTATGGCTTCTGTAAAAACAAATCCACTTCACAAACTGCTACAGTTCTGTAACAATGTCAATAGACAAATGGATAAAGGGGATCCACTGGACACTAATATATTTGGATTTTCAAGAATTTTTGGACAAGGTTATGTATCAAATATTATTATAGAAGCTCCTATCCAACGGTATTGGATGAAAAGACACTTCATGGATAGGAAGCAAACACTATGGGTAAGAACCACTCTTCAAGATGGAGACAGGTAAGCAGTGGGGCACCTCCGGGTCCAACTTTATTCCACTTCTTCACCAATAACCTGGAAAAAGGACAGAGAAGTGGCAGGGACATCTACTGCATGCGGGAGCTGGCACATAATTTCTCACAAAAAAGGTTAACATCCTCATTTTGCCACTATATAAAAACCATGGTAAACCCGCGTCTTAAGTACCGCCCTCATCTCAGGGTATAGAACCGGCCAACTAAAAGGATGAAGAGAGAAGGAGTAACTACTGTATGAGGAAAGACTACAAGGCTGGAAGTCTTGATTTTGGAGGTGGGGTTGGGGGAATGCTATTAATATTTACAAAATCAAAGTGAGAAGATAAGATTGATACAAATCTCTTGTTCACCAGTATCCACAATGCTAACACTAGTAGACGCTAAGTGAAATTACACAGGGATCATTTTAAGAGAGAGAAAACAATGTTTATTCCATGTGCTAGATTCAGCTGACAAGCTTGATTTCCAATACACTGTTCACTGCAAGGGAAATATAAGAGTCCAGAGTCCTTGCTATGATGTAGATATGTCTCCTAACAAAGCTCTGAGATACAGACATTCAGCTATCTTCATTATGAAGTAACCAGTTGCCAAATTAGTTGAACTGTGTATCTAGATATACTATCTGTTTTCCCTGAAGGATGTAAAACCTAAGAGTTCAGCTACCCAGGAGCTTAATGCCATGGCAGGAAACTCCAATAAAAATTAAAGCAAGTACCATTTCTGCTTTCTCAAGGCAAGAGGAGGGCAAAACAGTTTTTCTTCCCTCAGGCTAGAAGGCCATAGATCAAAACTACCTAAAAGCTATATAACTGTATTAGATTTACTCTGTGTTCCATTTTTACTTTGTAGTTAAAACACAGAGGTTCACAAATGGCTGGTGAGAACTGAATGCCAGAACTCTACCTATTTGCATTTGAAGTACATTGGGTTGAGCTTCTTCCTTTACGTGAACAACGTGGATCAACAAGAAGAGCAATGATTTCTCTTAAGTGTAACCATTTCAGGGACAGGGCCATCCACTCTAACCAATATTTCTAGACTGAACAATAGTTATCCTCTATTTTTGCTGCCTAGCAGCTATTCTTCTAATGCAAAAAATACCTCTTGCACTCCATGCCAATGGATGAAGAAAAACAAATGGTTTTTCTGAAGGCTTTTTCCCAGCATACACTGCAGCAGCCTCTCACAGAGCTCCTCACAATTCTATACAGAGATGACCAATCTATAGGCAAATATAAAGTGAGATGTTACTAAACATATACAGTTCCTCATGACATCTAGTGTCAGTAGACTAGATTTTACCTGATAGGCTGCAGCAGATTTTACTCTCAGCACTTCTGGCTACTAAATTTAATTCAGTCAGATAGCCGGACCCACTTATCCACCCTACTTCTTCTATGAACCACTTCAAAATATCTAATAGCTCAAGGACCGCAACTTCCTTTATAATAGAGAAAAACCGTCTCCATTTTTCAGATGGAAAACTGATGCAGAGATTTTTTTTTCCAAACAATGCAGAAAGCGAGGAGTATAAAACACAATATTCAGTAAGTCTTTTAAGTCTCCATTCAGCAGTTTAACCACCACATTATCTTCCCTTTCTAAAATACGCTTGCCTCCTCTGACAAAAAAGGCACCCAAGGTTTCTGCTGGACAGGGTCAAAATTAAGAGGCATCCACAAAAGCACAGTGCAAGAAACATGATCCTACTCTTTTCTCCAGTGTGAATTCAGCTTGTCAGGAGGTATAACACACAACAGCTCCTTGTCAAAAGACTGATTGTACATCACAGGTGAGACTTTTCATTTCTGCAGTTTCACAGACATAAATGAAGACATTCTTACATTTTTAACAAACCAGAGGCATTCTTCAACATATGTGATGCAGTGATGAGCTTTTTTAACTAAGCATCTGATCAAGCAGTTAAAGTAAATTTTGCTCAAGTACACACCCTGAACTAGAACATATGAAAAGACAGCAATAACAAACAATTAAAAGTGCTCTCTGGTACTTTATAGTTAGATATAAATAAACACAAAAAATGTTAATAGACATACCAACAAGATATGCAACTTAGTTTTTATATTTTTCATTTGAAAAACTTGAAATAAGAACTAGCAAAACCACTTCATATATGAACAGTTCTAGCATATCAGACTAAAAGCCCACTTAGCTGAGCATCCTGTCTCCAAAAGGAGCCAATAATGGATGCCTTGAAATCAGTACCAGAGCAGGACAAGCACATAATGATACTTCCCAGAAACACTCTCCCAGCCTCCAGCAATTTTCAGCTTATGTACCTTCTGAGCCACAAATTGTGATCTTGCACATAGTAGCCCCTGACTGACATACCTGTTGTGAGTTTGCCTGGTTCCTTTTTGAATTTCTGTGTAATTTTAGTGTCCGCAACCTCCCACATCACGACTACACATTTAATGAAGAATCACCACCTTTGCTGTCAATTTGCCATCAGCTACTTTTGTTTGATGCCTTCTGATTTATTAAGCACAGAAAACATAATCTATTACCCACACTCTATCAACAAGTCTTCACGTACGTACTAAGAACAAACAAAATTTCCCAAAACTGATGTACAAAATCAACCAGAAAAGACATATAAATAGAAAAAGAGAAATAAAGAATTTAAGAGGTTTTTAGGATGAAAGGGAAGGCCATAATTTTTCAAGTCTTGTTTATCAATAATTCTATGCCCACTGATGCTTTCTTATCATAACTTGCTCTGACAAATTCTGAAACTGGAATGACCACTTTTTTCCAGTACTTTAAGGACATCTTAGATTTGTTCACTATGGATAAGCAACCTTGAATCCCCTCGCAGAGGATAAGAGTGTGCATGGCAGTTGCTGAAGAAGCTACCACACCTTCTCCCCATGCACATCTCTGCATTAGCACTTATGAAGCTACAATGTAACTTACCCAAACTGGACCAAAATATATAGTTTAATATATATGAGATTTAATATATTCTTAAGCATAGTTGTAAAGATATTTTTAAGATTTGAGTAGATAAAGCATATGATGAAATAAAAGTACCCCTCCTCTTAAACGCTCCCTGCCATCTCCTGGGGATCAAGATGTCAGTCACGGCAGGCTTGCCTGATGTTTTTATTCAGATGGAGCACTGTTTGCCTAAATCATAGAGAAAACTGCTGTTTAGATCTAGGAAAGTAATCTTCCTAACATCTTCCGGTGGAGTCTTAGATCTCCAGAAAATAAAGACTGCATTAGTAGCTCATGGCTTATGCGTCATCTGGGGTTTAGCTGCAATACCTCTGGTAGAGAGCCAAGCTGTAACAATTTAACCAACAATTTAACAACTGTGTAACCGAGCCATCCATTATATTGGTTTTATAACAGAGATACATGAATATGTTGCCCCAGGGTCATATTTGGCATACACAACCAAAACACAAGAGAATATTTTTCTCTACTTCTTTTGGATTTTAAAATGTCTGGTTTATTTGATTTATTAGAACAAAGTACCTGAAAAAGACTACAACTTCAGCCCTCTATGTCCCTAAAACTC
The DNA here is from genome assembly GCF_949628215.1 of Phalacrocorax aristotelis. Classification (NCBI taxonomy): domain Eukaryota; kingdom Metazoa; phylum Chordata; class Aves; order Suliformes; family Phalacrocoracidae; genus Phalacrocorax; species Phalacrocorax aristotelis. The sequence continues at coordinate 191,541,154 of NC_134276.1, forward strand.
CATGTTATTTTTCAGATCAGTTTTGTAAGGGGTGTGGGTTGCCTGGCAGCACATCTACTGACAATAGAGCAAAGAGCTCATTAGCTAAAACTCGTTCAGCTACCTGTGTATGCATCACAAAAAGACTACAGGCAACCTGCATTGCTAAAAATGATATGAAGCTCTGCAATGAACTAAAAAGAATACAAAAGCACCTCTTCTGAGCAAGAGAAGGATCACGTAGGACAGCAGTGATCAAACTGGACAGGCATTTTCCCACCTCAGTCGTCTTTGGAAAAGGCAGAAAGAGGAGGAAATTGGACGGTCACCAAGAGGCACTGAGGGGTCTCTTTCCCACATGCATAGCTATTTAGATCAGAGATGGTAAAAAAGTCTTTACAGTTATACTTATCCCACCACCCTCCCTCGGGGGGAAAAAAAAAAAGCTTGTGAGGGTTGGCAGTGCCAATAGTTTGGTTTTGCTGACCTAGCCCAGGTGATCATACTGGCAACTTCAGGAGTGAAGAGTGCTGTTTACTGTGTTACCACAGCAGCTGCTATAAACTCTGCTGCCTTCAGAAGGCCGAATAGGTAAAGTATAAAAGCCACAGCTTTGTACTTTCCCGAAGCAGAACAGAGGCAAAAAACAAGTTAGCTGTAGATTAATCACAAATGACCATGGATAACAAGCTCCTTCCTGCTCAGAAAGCAACTACATAGTCTTTTTAAAGATGGAGCTGGGTAATAACCCAGGGCTTGAGAAAGAAACCTGTGGAGCATAATTGTGGACTGAAATGGAAAGACAGTGGGGGAGAAGTATAGAAATGGTGTACTGGAAAACACATAGGTAAAAGCTGTCAAAAAAGAGGGAAAAAAAGAGCCCTTTCAGAAGGCAAGGGAAAGGTACGCATCTACATTTGTTACATATTTTATATTGAGTTCCACTAAATACACACAAGGATCCTCTTGAGGATTCACAAAGACTTCCGAGATGAGGTTCTAAACATAAAAAGGTTTGGTATTACTTATTAGGCTATACAAAGTAAACTTTTAATATCATGATGGCCTCACACCTGTCAGACCCATGAAACAACTGCACCAGGCAGGGAAACACCCCTGATTCCATACATTTTACAACATCAAGTACATCCCCCAGGTACAACTCACCTGACCAAATATAAAGATCTGTTTTGGCTAATTCTATTTAGTTGCCTACATAGAAGTATTTAGTGTGATCTGAAACATCCAGGGGATCAGAAATATCTTTTGGGGATAAGTAGATGTGATGCAGGACTTAGGAAAATCATCCATGCCATCTGGACTGGTAGCAGAAGGCCAGCTGGGATACCCCAGAGCATCACATATGGACCACTAAAGGAAGCCCTCAAGATAGGACTAAGACACCTAAAGGGAGGTGTCAGCTATATAAGCTAGGTACCTAACATCCCTTTATATTCAACTGAGAACTGAACAGCCCAGTCAAACGAACCAAGAAAGCTAACCAGCCACTAGAACCATTTGCTCATGGCTCCACTGACATATCGGACAGATTTCCACTGACTGTAACAGGATATTAAACGCTGTGCATACATGTAGATGACTAAATTTAAGTGTCTTGAACCCCATCCATTCCTTCAAGAGTCAGTTGACTAAGTCACTTCACTCAAAAACAGAGAAGCTCACAAACCTGTTTCTATAACAGGTTATTCCTCCTAACTATTTGCTTTACTCCATCAACTACAAAAGGAAGTTTCAAGACCTAGCTCAACATAAACATGGGTATGTGGTCAAATGAATCCTAACCCTTTCCTAATAAAGAAAGCTCTGCAAACAGAGAGAGTATTAAAAGAAGTGGATATAATATCCATGCAGTATTCATTAATATTTCAGGGAAAACCACAATTTATTGTTTTGGTTGTGGAAGGCTTGTTCTTTAGTCTGAAACTAGGGTAAGAGTCCACGACCCTATGCTTCTCCAGAAATTATCTGACACAGAAACACATGGCCATTTGATGTGATCTATAGGAATGTTTTTGGCAACAGAAACAAACATGAAAGCAGAGAAATATCTTTCAAGGAAAAGCAATGCTGTGGAACTTGCTCCTCAAACAAGACTGAGTTTCTTGCTGAAGAGAATATCATCTGATGTTAACATCCAGGACTTATATAAAATTTCATATAATCATACCCGAGGGACCATGACCATGAGGGAAATGTACATGCATTTAATTATGACCACCCATTAGCTCAATGGCTTTTATTGAATTGTTCACCACATGAAGTTACTGGCTTATTCTGCCCTCCTCTTTCCCAAGCATAGCTCCCTTCCTTTCTATGTTTTTCAAAGGTTTTCTTTAAAAGATATGGGGGAGATTTCATTTAGTTGCTGTGGGTTGGTTGGTGTTTTTTTTTTTTTTTTGGCTTGAGCTAACTGCAAAACTTTTAACAGCTTCAACATTAACCATAAATATACCTCAAAACTGGGAAATTTATTTTGGAAACAAAAAACCCAGCCCCCGACCCCTCCAAAATTAGTAAGACACTGACCTTTACACATACCCAGATATTGTCATAGCTGTTAAAACATGTTTGCAATCTATTAACAGGCACAAAGGTACTTAGTCATCTTTTATTCAGTGCAAGTTAGCTAACTAAGCCTTTTTTATGGATCTAGGCCCACAACCCTTCAATAACCATATTTAAACACTTACTTAAATTTAACAGGTAATTTCTATTCAGAAAGGTGCTTTCATATAAGTCACTTCTAAGGCAAATCATATAAGATTAGATCCAGATAGAGGTACATGTTGTTGAAGCTATCTTTAGAAGTTTTCCAGAAGCTAACTTTAAGCCTTCCAGAATTTTACACCTTGCCCTGTGTTATAATAGAACCAAAAATCAATGCCCAAGAAAGCTTTAATTCACATACTGTAGAGGCAGTGCCTCTTCCCTGGGCCTACCCGATACCCTCCCATTTACATATTCAAGGATTACACAGGTATTGTAAATCAACTGATCCCTTTCTTGGGTAGGAGTGGGTGCTGAGGCAGACCTCAAACAGTTGACTCCCCAAGCTCTTTCCTTCCCGTCGCCATTTCCATCTCTATTCCTGTCTTGCTATATCACCTCTGAGGCCAAAGCAAGCTTACACAAATTAAATCAGAGCAGTTGAGAAAACAAGAGGACACACTGCATCCTACATATTTGCACCTCCATGTCACTTTAACACATCCGGCTCACAGAATTGCCCCGCTGCACTTCACCTTTAAGGACAGACAGTGTGACAAGTCCGCATTTGGAAGAGAAAGGAACGTTTACAAAGTGGACTACATTCAAGAGCTTTCTTTTCTCATCCCCCAGGGACCTTCACAACAAGGAAAGAGAGGCTGTGCTGCAGGTTGTGGGGTAGAAGGCACAGAAATGCTGTAGTTCAGGGTAGGGAGAGGAGAGGCAGAAAGGTTTGAAGTATATCACTGCAAAATGGATCAAGACCAATCTCTCAATAACAAAGGAACAGCAGGACTAAACCAAACAGAACTGTGCTGTCTCTGCATCTCACCTATGTGTTGCAACACAACAGCATCGCGCATCTGTCTAGATGGAAATACCTTTCCTGAACAATAACGCTACACTGAGAACTTGTATTCAGATGAAGACAGTGGTAGTTTATCAAAGTCCTTTTGCAAGAGACCATTTTCCAGGATGTAGTCCCTAATAAGATACAGTCTTTTCTTTTCAAGGGTTATGGTCTTATTTTCTGCTACTTACAATATTTTTGAGGTAAGAATCTTTCCAAATGATCTAAAGCAGCCTGTATAATTGATCTGATCAAACTATTATTTAGTATTTCACTATATTGACCAGAATGCTTGTAGTAGAACTGCCATCTTGAAGATCGATAGATAGTCAATACATCAAGCTAAGCATAAAATCCTACACAATGTCACCATGAAGTATCACGGAATTTCTCTCCATTTATCCATTTTTTAAATATTAACAGTCTTTTTCTGTAGTGCAACTTTTTGGTACTGTTATGTGACCCACAGCAACCCAGACTGATCCTCTTGGGTATGCACACATCATTCTCAATGAAATTTTAACCGATGAAGGCAGCAGCAAAATCCCTACTCACTGTAGAAGAGCCAAGCTTCCACTCTACCATCATCCTCTATATGTACAGCTTTACAAACAGTGGAAGATACTGTCTTTCAGAGGAAAATAACGTTTATGCTGTTGACCACTGGTCAAGCAAAATCAGACCCAGAAATTTTACTGAATGATTTTAACAAACTTTGTGTTCAATATAACAGGCTTTTCATAGGCTTTGTTAAAGCTACACTGAAACTGTAACGTGTGACAAGCCAGCCCTCTATGCACAGCAGGCTGATGTTCAATGTTTCAACAAAAAGACTGTCAAATTAGATTATTTCTTGCTATTATATAATCATTATTGGTAGATATTATGCAGATGGAAGTCATTCAGATGTTTTAAAACAACACACACATATGTTTTCTCTCAATTCTAGTACAAATTGCACCAACACAGTTTCACTGGCTTCAGTGCAATCAAGTCATGCAGGTATGAAAAACGACCAGAACCACTCCCCTGCCATTTTCCCCTGTCATCCTTACCACCATAAAAATACCAATATTTTGCGGGACAGAAATTGTGGGCTTACCAAATGCTGTGCTCCATCCAAGGAAACTCAGAATGACAAGATCATCGGCTTTGCTCCTAAATGTAACACACTAAGGAACAGTCTAGACTTTTTCAGTCAAATTCCTTGGTAAATGTGAAAAATGAAGGGAGAGGGGCACTTTTAATCCTTTTCTACAGTGCTTCTAAAAGCAGCAAAAAAAGTCTTTTTTTTTTCCAGTGATGTCACTGATAGTGTACCAAGACACAATGACAGCATTTAGTATCAAGAAACCCTACTACACTGTCCTGTGTTATATCTCTCCTGCTTACACCATTAAATTTACACATTAACTTATTACTATTACACATACTCTTGTAACAGTTTTTTACTGCACCACTTGTGCAATCAGGATTCTGAGAACTAAAAAAAAAAAAGAAAAAAATCTGAAACTGTACTGAAAACAATATTTTGTTACAAGTTGAAGTTTAGCATGACTTACAAGATAGACCTGCTTACTCTCATCCTAAAAGTAAGATAAGCAAGATGATTCGATTCATAATTCTGTATCTTGAGTTTAAAGACAGAAAATACGCTATTTATACTAACCCTTCATAAGGAGTACTGTATAAATATATTTATAAATCTTTTCATTGCACAGACGAGTTCTTTTTATTTTCCTGTACGAGAGATAAGATGAAATCAACAATATAACATTTATATTGGCAAGGGAAAAGGTGAAAAGGGATATTAAATATTTGATGACTGAAAGCAAATTAAAAAGAAAAGTAATATAAAGAATATTTTGTTATTGCTTAAGTATAGCTATTACTTTTGCTAGGGAGCAACACACAGGTTACTTCCTCGCATCTCTTCCATTTAAAAAAAATATTTTAAAAGCAGTGTGCAGTGTAGATCTACCGCTCCTACCTTCCACAATGAGAACACCAAATTGCACGAGTGGGTTGCGCTGCACTGCCGAACAGGACAATATTGGAGTGCTACTTGATTACGAGCTACTTGTTTGAGCTTTCAAAACTGAAGCTTAAGGCAGTAATAGTGTGAGTACACTAAAGAATTTAGTATAAATATTTTTTACTCAAAACTAGGGCTTTAAAGTATTTAATAGTCTGCTTTTATGAATTCTTACCTTAATATTCACTTATGTCATGGTTATGTCATTGTTTGAAAAGATAGTGACGTTATAAATATTCACTGTGTAAGGCTTACTTTTTTAAAGTAAAACTCAATTTCCACAAGACTGCAGAAGTTAAAACACGCAAAGAAGATTAAGTGCACAGTTGGAACAGGGTTTCAGATAAGAATTAGTGCCTGTTTGAAAGAAAACAAAATAATAAAAAAAAATGCCAGCAATAACCTCAATTTCACAGAAGCTAGTGTCCCCTCCCTTCGGGGGTCATCACCTTCAGCGACGATCCCAAGCAAAACGAGCACCACAGCCGTTTTACTGCTCTAAACTTTGCACGTCGCCGGGAGGCCGAGCACTTACAGCCCGGTTTTGGACCCGGCCACCCCTCTCTCACGGCGGCTGTCACCCAGGAGACTGACACGGGCTTGATCAGCCCGCCCGGTCCCCAGGCGGGTCCGGGATGCGCCGGCCGAGGGAGAGCTGAGGGAGGTCTGCCACTGCCGGGGTGGGGGTTCTGCTCGGCTTTTGGGGATATTTTAAATCGGGGAGCCAGACCCTGCCCCTAGGAGAGCGGAGGCGTCTCCTCACACCGGGCGGGAGGGAAAGGACGCTGCCCCGGCGCCCAAAGCGCCACACGGGAGGAAGGCAGGCAGGCAGGAAGGAGAACGCAAGACCCCCGCGAAGGGTTAAAGATCAGCATTTCCCTCCCGCCCCGGTCTGACAGGTCCCACCGCCGCTGTCACCACCTCAGCCTGCCCGAAGAGACGAGGAGCAGCCGCCCCCCGCCGTGGCAAGCGGCGGGAAAAGCGGGGTGGGTGTGAGAGAGGCGAGAGCGGGGAGCGGAGCCTCGTTCCGTGTCCCCTCACCGGCGCCGCAAGCCGACCCCGAAGGAACAATGGGGGAAGAGAACCCGCCGCCCCCCGTTGGGGGGGTGAGGGAGGCAGGCGGGGAGGGAGTCCCCGCGCTCCTCTCTCTTCTCCCCCGGGGCGGGACGGGGCTCGGCTGCGGCGGGTCCCGCCGCAGCCGAGCCCCGTCCCGCCCCGGGGGAGAAGGAGGGCGGAGGGACGGAGCGGGGGAGGCAGGTCACCAAGCGCCGCTTCGTCCCATCTCCACAGGGAAACCTCCTCGCCCGGACTGGGTCGAGCCCCCCTCTCCCGCCAAGCTGGTTACCGCTGCCGTGGCCGCTGAGTCCTCCCGTTCTCCGGAGCCCGGCTCGCCGCTTGCACCCTCCGTCGCCATCTTCCCGCTGTAACGGCTCCGGCGCGGAGAGCGGCGCGGAGCCGAGTGGCGGCAGCCGCCGCCGCCGCCGCCGCCAGGCGCTTAACCCCTTCCCCGCCGGCAGCGACCCCACCGGCAGCGGGGGCGCTTAACCCCTCCGGCGCCGCGCTAGGCGGGGCTGCCCAAGCCGAGCCGCCCCTTTCGCCGGCCCAGGCGAGCGACTCCCGCCGGCGGGCGCTCGGCTTTCCCCACCCACCCCGTCCCCGTCCGCCATAAGGCGGCCCAGAGCCAGGCGGAGGAGGGGGAGCGGGACCCCGCAGCGGGCTGCCGGCGCGCAATGGTGGCTGAGGGGAGTGCCCCCACCACCGCGCTGCCCGCGCCCCACGCAGGCACCGCTCTCCTCCCTTCCCTCCCCCGCGGCTTGGGAGCAGGAGAATGGAAGGAAAGGTTGTGGATGGGGAGAAAAAAAAAGGTTTTTTTGCAGTGGGCTTGGCTCACCTGATCGGCAAGATTCGTAAACCAGCTGAAACCTTTGAGGGAAGGGCATCTCTTTGCTTCTTTCCTTCTGGGGGTGCTGCAGAGGGTGCCACCTCTCTCTCCCCATCCCCGTGGAGGGCTGGGGGAGGACATTTCTGCCACCAGCCCTTGCTTCTGGCTTATTTTCAAGGCAGGGTGGCTTCAGAGCCTGTGTGAGGATGGACCTTTATCTAGGCCCAGTGTGTCAGGCCCAGCATGTCAGTGCCTCTCAGCCCCAGCCCTGGAGCCCACCCTGGCCTCGGGCTGGTTCCAGGCCGGTACCGCAGCCGGAGCCTGTTCTAACTCCTCCAGATGAAGGTTTGGGCTCTTGAGCTGAACCCACTACCACACAGGCTAAATGTCTCCTCCCAGGAGCACCTGTCTGTCTGTGCCGCACTGTCTGCCTCCAGGGGATGCATCTTCCCACTGCTTTCCCCCTGCAATGGGAACCTACCTGGTGAGCTAGACACTGAAGCCAAATCCAAATGTACCCTCCTCTAGAACCAACTTACATCTATTATAAGCTGAATTTGCAGCTGTTTACTCTGCAGCCACACACAACTTCCACTAACACCAGGCTCCTCGGAGCCTTGCCAGTCTCATGCCAGGTTCATGTTAAACTCCCTTGGCACCATGACCAGGCAGAAACGGGCCAATGCCTTGCCTTGATCAAAGACAGCAAATGTTCTTGTAAGCATGCTGTACCTAAGGATGTAAGTAGAAACATGCATGAACTTTCCCCCCTTTACTGGAAGGGGAACCGAGGACGGGAGATTAGTAGAATAAACTGTAACTGTAATGTAAATGTACACTGAACAAAGGGAGCAGAAGGCAGTGTATAGGATCCGTTACAGGGCACATAAAATCCAGTCAAACAGATGCTTTCTGGGTTTAGGGTTTGTTTTAATTTTTCCTTAAAAATCACCTAGCTCTCCTACTACTCAGGCTTTATACTTTTTATAACTATAGTGAGTGCTTGCATCCTTTCCACTGACGAAGCTGAGAAACTCCATTGATGACACAGAGCCTAAAACAACTTGTTTTTCTAAGTTTCCAGAATTCTAATACCATTTTATTGGTTTTAGGGTGTATTGTTGTTTGCCTGCTTTATTGGCAGCAAATTACCATACTTTACTCCTAATTATTATTTATATAAATTTTGAAGAGTATGTGGTGCTTTGCCATCGAGAAACTCGATGAAAAGTCATTTGTTTCCAATAGACTCTGTCATACTTACTCCTCTCTAAAACAGTTTTAAACACTGAAGTTTTTTAACTGGTTTGAGAATATCTTTTCTCTTATTGATTCCTGTCTACTGTTACCATTGTAAGTATTTCCCTGTTGTGTTAGAATCGTCTGCTGACCATCACAGTTATTTATGTGTCTTTCTAACTGAATTGGTACAAAGCATGCGCACAACATACGGTGTAAGTACTATTTTTTTAACTCCATCCCCATCATAGCAATGATGTAGCAAAGGTTGCACCATTTATCTCTTGCTCTGCTGAGATCATAAACTCTAGTTTAGCTGATATTTTATCCATTACCAAGTGTATATCTGTCAAAATAAAAATGAATATTAGATTAGTCATAGCTTTCCATCTCAGACTTGAGAACCGATCTTTTTTTCCTCATCTGAAGATAAATATAGAATGATTTCTGAGAGAGATGGGGGTGCTCAGATCTCAGCCAGCAAAAAATTGATAGGATAGGTGGACCAGCAACACTTCAGTTAAAAGCCCGCCCCCCGACAACTAATACCAAGCACATCATCCAAGCGTTGGAAGCAGTTTGACCTGCTGTTGTGGTCAAAAAGATGACAGGCAGGCAGGGTTTTGGAGAAGGAATGCTCTATATTCCTTTTTTATGCCATGAAATGAATTGTCACAACATTTTGAAAATATTACCAATTGTTGTAATTGTATGAGGCTATGCTGCATGTTTGTGTTTCTTCACTCTTTCCCCTAATGACAGTAACAAGGCTTACTGTTGGCATGAGAGCACTAAAATCTGTATTAGATATTACCAGTTGCTACTGGGAGTAGATTCTCATGCTGCATAGCAATTGTTGCTGCATCGTCAGTGATGGTGGTAGGGCTCAAATGTCTTTGAGGTTTTGCTGCATGAAGAAGATATTTGGACTTGGGATCATCTTCAAAGTAGGAAATGTTTTTTTTCCTGTTTGTTAGTACTGCATCACTGGACAAGGTCCTATTCTCTGGTTACTCTGTTTATGCTACTGATGTCCTTCTCAGAACTGGTTTTAAACCCTCAGTAATAAAGCATCTACACACATAATAAATTAGTTCAGAGAGAGACAGCATGACTTTGTGACTGCTCCAATAGTGCACAGTCATTGCTATCCCTGTATTACACAGGGTAAAACACCTCTTTAATGCATGGCTAAGCCGGAGGCCTTCTAGGAGAAGAAATTGCCTGTGCTTTTAGAGATAATTTTATCACTACAGTAAGACAAAGGAGTTGCTTTTCTCAGAGGAAGGTGCTCACTGTTTTACTACTAGCACGTAGCTGGCAAACAGAATGCAATTAACTTTTTCTGTTGTTCCAGTTTTATTTGGCTTGAGTGACATAAAGGAAAGGCCAAGCCTAGGAGCAGGCCTTACAACTGAGCTTTAAATATATTTCTTTCCTATGATTAGAGAGCTGGCACGCAGTGATGGAATGTCCACACCTTACAGGATGCAGCTGCTGGACTAAACGGTGCTCATTCCCTCCATTAGCACACAACTCCTGTGATAGAAAATGCATGCCCTGGCTTTACATTGGCAGGGAGGCAAACTGCTATGTATCTAAATCATACAGTGTATTGAGGCTTTACCGCCTTGTATGAAACAGAAAAACATAAAATGGTATTTTATTCACCCTTTCATACAAAATAAGCCTGTGTCTGAATTTAAAGCAAACAGTAGACTCTGAAGTCCCAAAATAAATTTTTACAGAATATTTGATATCTGAGAAAAAGTAATTAATCATTGTATGATCACAATCTTTTCAAAGGTCACCCTAGTGCTAACTTAAGGCATTTCTGCCGTCACCCTCATCTAGGACTCATCAAGCCATGCCAAGCAACATGATTCAAATAGTGCACTGATTACTTCTTCAGGGAACTTTGGTCTTAGGGACTGGCACTCTGATAACAGAACCATTAGCTTGGGTTTTGTGAAGAAGGGGTTGCCTTCTCTGGAAGATGACACACCACTGTCTGGGGGAAATTCAGTAGAAAAAGAATCAATATTCTAGAAGGCATGCTGGCTTTTTCTGGAGATGTTAAACTAGCATCAAAAAGAAAGGTGAAAAGGAGATAAAAATCAAACTGTTGAGAACAAAATGGAATCTCCAGTAGGCATCAACACAAGAGACACTTTAATTGACTATGCACAAGGAGCATAGCTAATAAATAAGTAGTGTTAGAATTGTTGATTTATGTGCATAAATTCAACAGTGCTGTGTATTACTATAAGCTAGTGATGTAATTCACATGATTGGAATGTTGAAAACTGGCTATAATCTGCTTAGAAAGGCACAAATGGACAAACAGAGGGGAAAAACACTGTCAAAATAGAGCGTTCTGTGTGTCAGTATTACTGACATCTCAGGAAAGGTTATTTGAATGTTATAAATTGTGTTTTAATGTTTAAAACATAAAACGAAGTATTAGATAGTGCCTACTGCAAGCCTCATGTTGTACTAAAGAACAAAATTATAAGATCCTTTAGTATCTATTGCATAGAAAGAGAAAACTCTGAGGCTTCATCTTGAATGACATCATTCTGCCAATACTGTAACATCCTGAAAATGTCTAAAAATTACAGGTGACAATTCAAAAAGGTAACCTTGAGCAGGAGGTTTCTAAATGAGACCTCATTTATACACATGAAGAGGGAAAGCTAGCTCCAACTAGAATCTAAAATTTGGGCATTTGCTGTGCCTAACTTTTGGAAATCTGAGCCTAGAATGGAATCCAGAAGCTAAAAATGGGTACAGCCTATGAATTTGAAACGTTTATTTTAGAGAAGTCTTGCAGTCTGTTATGCAAAAAGAAAAGATCACACACTGATCTCCCTGGAGCTGAAATCCATAAGATTATACTAGAGCATCAATATATTTCAAGTCTATGCTGGAATATCTGAAAAAGTTCAACGTTTGCTTGTTTTGAATGTATCTTCCTATGAGGAAGAAAATGATAATTCATTTGCTGTCTAGGTAAAAAAGAATGTACAGCTTTTTAAATAGTGGAAGGTATAGGACAGTTAAAATTATCGGACTGAAAATGTATGAAAATATTCAGAAAAGCTAAAAGCCCTATCTTCTTTCTTCCTTTCACTCATCTTCTCATGGGTACCGGTAAGGAATGTGAAGTAGATCCACAAGAGATTGCTAACTGAAGCAGTAAAAGTGCAGGAATCAAGAATTCTCAGAAGCAGTTTCCCCAAGCAGGCATGATGACTAATGTACTTTTACAGGCATCAGCACTTCCAAGCAAAAAAACACTTTGTTTTTTTTTTTTTTCTGGACATAGGAGCAATGCATGCTGCTGTGATCACATTGGCTGTAGTGGCAGGAGCCGGGGGAATTCATGCTGCAACTGCCAGACGTGGAAGAGTTTGTTCCTTCACTGGCAGGAGTTATGCAGTGATCTGCAGTGCTGGGAAGTACACTACCTCATTTTGGAATTTAACTCTTAGCCCACAAATCACCACACCATGAAATTAATTTAATCAGTGATTGTTAAATCACTTTATTGCAGAATCTCCTTTTTTTTCTCTTTTTTCTTTATTTTCTTTTTTCTTTTTTTTTTCTTTTTTTCATTTTTAGATTTTTTTTTAGAAGGAATCCATTGATTGCTATCCTCACTATTTTGGCATTTCTCCCTTTTCATTATGCAAAAGGTTAATTTTGAAAATTTCTTATGCCGCTGACATCCTATGAACAAAATTGGATTGCTAAATGCCCCGCTGTAGGGATGAAGCTGTACCACTGCCAAAATGGACCACTGTATCTTAAAAGAAACTCAGCTGGAATTGTAATGATAGTGCACACTGTGGAGGCTGTCCTCTGTGCCAAAGCTCAGCTATTGCTCTGAGGGTTCACTGTGTGAGTGCAGGCACTGTATGCGGGCATTCAGCACATGAAACAGCTTCGAGAGGACCTTTACTCTGTAATTGTAGAAATAAAATCTCAAGGGAGGTTAATCAGTTCACTGCCAAGAAAGATCAGTCTCGGTAAGGTGGTAACTACCCTACCACTTGGATTGAACTCCTGTATGGGGACTTGGTAATGAAATGTTGTTTGTATTGAAATGCTCCACTAGGGAGAAATTCCCTTGCTAATGAAACAAAACTGCTTCAATAGGTTGTTAGCTCCATCACTGACACTGTAGAACCACAGCCCAGGAGAATTAGCTCCTGTGCTGCTGACACAGAACAGAAATCATTGTGCTGAGGAGTTAACTCCCTTCTGGAAAACAAGCATTTGCTAGAAAAAAGGAACAAATTTACTTGCCTGTAGGAAAGTGATGCGCTTACTCGCTGATGCAATTCAACTTTTGCAACGTAACTTTATTTATACTCTCAAAGTTGAAAAATAATTCTGTGAAAAGACAAGAGAGCTGAGAGTGTGTGTGTTCCATAAAGTGAACTAATGTCATCATATTGCCAAGACTCATAGTGACCTAAAGACAGGTGGCTGGTGCAAGTCTGTGATTCAAGTTTATGGGTAGCACAAGTGCTGATGAATGTTTTAATCAGGAAAAAAAAAAAAACAAACAGCAAGACAGACTTTCACTGTGAAATCACAAGTAAAAAAAGGTGAAATTACAATTCATGTGGCATTCAGCATGTGTGCAAAATTCACTTATTTACATGTAAATGAGGCAGGCAGAGGAAAAGCAATGAGCAGGAGAGAGATAACCCTGTCTAGTCTTTCCTGTCAAGCACAATCATCTTTCAACGTAAACTGCACCAAAACCTTTAAGTCAGGGATTAGGGAGTCTGCCTTTGCTATGCCGTTTAGATTCTGGATATCCATAAGATTATCTTTCATTAGAATTTTGCTCAGCATGTCCCTCAATACTGAGATGTTTTACACCATCACTTAGATTGTATGGGACTTTGGTCCCCAATGTGTCATTTGCCTACCTTACTGGGAATTAAGTGGGAATGAAATTCAAAAAATGAGTATGAACTAGCTGTGCTGCAAAAACGAAAAGAGTGTTTAGGCTCCCTAGTTTCATCAGCTCTCAATGGATGCTGGGGACTCTCCTGCCTTCTGTGCCTTGACAATTTCCCCTGAGATTTCAAGACTGGGCATGAATTTAAAACCAAAGCTTGTCAGAAGATCTGCTGCAGCCAGGAATCTGTATGAATATAATGACTATACAAAATATCTCAAAAGACTGAATAATCTTGCTGCAGGACAAAGACAGAAAAAACCGAAAGTCAGTGGATTTGAAATGAGGAATATTTACGTAATATTTGATCTTTGTTATTTTAAAACAACTGAAAAATATGATTCACAGAAACACAGGACTGGATTACTAATCAGTTAGTCTAACCTCTTCCAGAACCTAGCAAACATATTACACAGTCCTGTCAATAAAGTTATTACTTTAAAATCAGAATTTTTGCCGTATCTTTTCTATTCAAATAGTGCTGCATGTGTTACTTTAAAACTATATAAATTCTGCATTATTTATGAGAAAATTAAATATGTCCTGGTACTGGTGACTTTTCCTTAAGGGCTATCAAATAACATAGTAGCTACTAATTAAGCACCACAATATCTTTTGGAGTTTGAAGATATTTAGGCAGTTATTTCAATGTAAAATCAAACACGAAGGAAAGCTCAGTGACTTGCTAAGGACCACAGAACAGTTTAGAAACTGTAACTGAGAAAAAAAAACCTGGAATAGTGGTTTCCAGCCTCTTGCTCTTACTGAAGTGACCATCTGAGTAAATACATACATTTAATGAAATGAGATTTAGATGTCCCTGTGCCAGGATAAAGAGATTGCACTGGAAATGAACTAGTACTTAAAAAAAATGGCACTATCAAAAAGGAATGCTTTGACGGCTGGGAAAGACTGCATTTCAGTGAAGATTGTTCTACTCTGCGTTGTATCTCAGCAGTATTGCTGAGATACAACAGTATGTGTATAAAAACACCTCACAGCCCAAGTCCTCTTTTAAATTTAATGTATGGTTTGTCCAAAAAAACAGTTGGTTGGAAAAAAATCAGCCCTGTCATGGAGGGGAAAGTTCCAATTAGAAGTAGAAATGAAACCACAGAAACACTTCCTCTGGAAACAAGGCTTGATAACAAGGGGATAGTGGTTGATTTCTGACAGTAAAAGATATCCCAAAGTATAAAAAAATCAGCATGTCCAGCATTTGGCTTCTGTTTAGCCTTTGAAAAGGCTTTTCAACATGCAGCCTCTTAAGGGAGATTTGTTTTGCAGAGATCAGTCTAGAAACAACCAGAACAGAGCAGCAGCCTAGAACAAAGCTGCTTCTCACCCGTGGCAGAACAAAAGGTTCCCTCTCCTGCCTTTATTTGAGGCCCCTTAGAAGCCTATGGGATGCTGGTTGCTAGGCAACGCCCAAAGCGATGGTGTTTATAGCATTAGGTATTAATTATTATCATGGGCCTTTTCCACAGAAAATCCTGAAAATATGCAATTAGACATGTCACAGGATAAGTCATTTCGCATTCTGATGGACAAGCATTATTAACCTGCAGAAAATTCAGAATTCAACAAATTGTTCAAAGGTGATTGACTGTGCCAAGCCTAATATTTTCTTTTTGTCATGCTGGGTTTTTTTGTAATTGCAGCAAGGGGACTTGAGCAACAATATGGTTACAGTAAGCTGTTTAAAGGTTCTGAGCTAGAATATAATATTGCTTCATTTGTTTCCCTATTAAAGTGCCTAGCCCTAAACTGATCTTTACCAGCACTTCATTTTGAGTAGTTCAGGTCAGTAGTTGGGCAAAAAAAGGAGGCCTTAGAATATGAATATGAAAATGAAAGCTATAAAATAAAATATTTAGTAACAGCTTCGTGTTGCAACACAGAAGTAGAAACAAACAACAAATTAAGTGTTGTGAAAGAGGCACAGTTTAGTCTCGTAGGGTTGTCCTTAAGATAAGTTTCTTCATATCATTTATGACACTGGCTTGTATTTAAGAGAAAGGAGAGCTGCTCTTCCTTGCATAGCATTGCCCACCTAGCTAATCATCACTAGCATAATGGGACGTGTACATGGTATATTCCACTTTTAAGGGCATGTTTATCCATGGTGTGAGACAGTTTATACCCTCTGAAAAGAATTGGGACAGCCAAGAAGAGACTCCAGTTAGTGCAAATTAAAATGGAATTCACGCTAAAGCAAGTCATTACCAAAGGTAAAAACATAACCAGCAGCGTATTGGAAACTCCTGTGAAGTGACAGTGACAAAAAGTAACCAATATCAAAGCAAATAAATTACCGTCTCAGCACATGAACTGAGTAACAAGAAAATTAGAGAAAGAAATTATTAGACTTTTATCAATTACTGCAAGAGAAAAAGTGCTAATTATTTTCCGGTTGAAGAAAGAAGTTGAGACTGTGGATGGGAGATGCTCAAGGAGACACTAATAAGAGGTTTTGTGGCTAAAAACCTTTGTATTGCACAAGGATGCCTTCTCCCACACCTTGAATACACTAATATTTGTGCAGAGGGAGAGTGAAATGCAACAAAGGGAACAGGAAGCACTTTGGTTTGTCCCACCTGTAAATGAAGCACATGACAGAGGGTAAAGCTCCCATTCTGTTTCCTGAGTCATGTGTCTTTAGATGGATATGTGGCAGAAAACTGTCATGAATACTGATGTCTGATAATTTGCCTCGGGATGCTTCAGAAATTGGAACACTAGTCAGACTGCTACCGTGCTGCTTCAAATGCCCACAGAGCACGCTAGCAAGTGAAATTATCAGGCAGGCAACAAAAATTATAAAATCAGAAGTCTGAACCTGCCTTCTTCCAGGAGGCAGTGAAGAGTCCAACATTCAATTTCAATCAAATGGGGGCAGAAGGCCTGAAAATTCCATGGCTATCCATAGCAGTTCTCAGCTCCAAAACATGACTGCCCCAACTGATGGGACAACTGTTTTTGAGGCCACTGGCTGTTTTTCTGTACACAGCTTCCAACCGGAAAGGTATGAGGAGCAGACATTTTGTTCACCATTTTGTTGGATACAGAAATGAAACAAAAATGGCCATTTTTGACCATCCATAGTGAAAAATGATCTTCCATGCAAGCTATAAGAACATTATTTTGGACACTGTTTTTTCAAGTATAGCATCTTAACAATAGCACGTATACTTTTTGATGAAGTGGTATTTCAGGGAAATCAGTTACTTTAAAAAATTAGAAGATTGTTCCACAAAGACATGCTACAGGCAGAGGAACATGGGAATCAAATTAGTCTTCTTGAAAAAGAAAACTAACATAATGTGATTTTGTAATGAATGTGAATGCATATGTTGATAACATCGTATTGCTCAAACATTTGTCATATGGAATATCTTTCTATCAGCTAGCAGAGATTTTCCTTTCGTAGTGCTTCCAAAGCAGGTGGATTTGCTGTCACTGTCTAGTTCTGAGGAGCCAGGATGTACCGCATGATGGCAACCACAAATTTCAGGCTGGCTCAGGATGTGTGTCTGTATAGGGCCTGACCAATGCAATTTGTTTATGTCACAGAACTCGCACAGCAACCCACAAATAAGTGTGACTCACATCCTGCCTTATTTCAATACTGATTTTTGTCTACCTGCTACAATCTTATCAATCTTCATAAAAGCCTGCTCCTCTTTTCCTGATCAACATGTTTGTCTTTTCCCTCACTTGTCTGGTTTGAAAGCACTAGATAAAAATGGAAATGAACTGTGTATTGATGTTCTCTATTCTTCTTAAATTTCAGGGTGTAACTATATTACTTTGAATTATTCTGCAGCATTGCTAGTCATTTGACATAGTGAGCTCTGGGTCTCAGGTTGAGATTTATTTATTTACTATTGTGTACCTTCTTTACTTCCTTCATTTTTCTCATTAGAAATAGCTCAGATTTGTTTTATGATTCTTTCATGAGAAGTTTCCTTGAATCAGGTATTATATCTAGTTACAGACTCTGCCTAAAATCTGTATCTCATTTCCACTTCAGGGTCTGTCTGTGATATCGTTATGCTTAATCCAGTTGTCTTCAGCAATGTTTTCTCTCAGGTCCAGATCCACAAGGAGACCTGTGTCTCATTGCCAAGCAGGCTAGAAGCTAGCTTTGGAGGTACTTGATTCCAACAGCAAAATCACCTTGGGTTGGGAATTTACATTTATGAAATTGGTTATTTTGGAAAAGAGGCAGCAGTGGCAGGGCTTTTTTAAGGGTTTTTGAGATTCTGAAGCCTCAGTCCCACCTTGTCAATATGAAGTTTAGAGAATCTGAACACAAGCTGTTCTAGGTGTAGAGTGATTTCACCTTGTTTTGTATACTTGAACTTTGTCAGTGCTAACATAATAAAATTTCTTATCTATTGGAAACCAGATTCTTAGCTGTTGTACGAAATGAACAGACAAAAGAACAAAACAGTGCCAATGCACATCAACTGCAGACCTGACCCCAACCTCCAATTTAAGCCCAGTACAGTATTTTTCAGTGACCTATTAAAAAAAAAAAAAAGGCCTATAAAAAATTCAATTCAGAGTTCCACAGTGCTAGAAAATAAGAGCTTAAGCTGCTTGTCCCCTCTGGTTCACTTTTTCTTACAGCTTTGCTGAAGGTTATATTGCTACTTAACAAAAAGAACTGTTCTTGCACAGTTTAGCCAGCAAGATTACAACAGGAAAGAAATAACTTTTTCCAAGAACTGAGAGAAACACAAATGCAAACGATGACTGGTCCCTGGCCTGAAAATGCTAAAAGAAACCTTTCTCCTCCCACAGATGCTGCTTTGGGAGAGGCTTTGTAAAGTCCTTAAGTCTGCTTCCAACAGATGTACCTTCAATAAAACAGCTGGCAGCATTTGTGGCCAGTTAGAGATGGACTCAGGTTCAAAGTCAAATAACCTTCTCTGGGGTTTCAAGTTGATTTCACAGGTTCATATTAACTGAAATGATGTAAACCTAACTTTCCGTAGCTATAACTGAAGTGACATAAACCTGACATTCAGTACCTATACCTCTATTTCTACCCCTGCAAACTCATTCTCATTAGCCTTTTCCCTCCTATGCATGTTACTGAAAAGTAAAGCACAGTGGTCATTAAGGAATATGCTTGCTTTCATATCTACCCATCCTCACTACAGAACTTCACATTTTTCTAGTTGTCTTCCATTGAACTGGAAATTTTTGCTACTTGCTTTAATTTCCTTTGCAAAGGTTTGCCTCAAGATAATATAGAATTCCAATACTTTTATAGAAAACATGATCTAAAGTAAGAGAAATTAATACATACTTAAACTGTCTAAACAACATCCTTGTTTTCATACTTAGTCATAGCTAAGCTACATCAGTACATTTTGTATTAGTTGTGCTAGAAGAACAATAGATCATTTCTAGGGAAAGTTTTGCCTTTATCCACTAGCTGTCCCATTCAGTGACAAATTCTTGAATTCCCTCCTTGTTTGGAAACAGAGGCCTCCTTCATCATACACACTCATAATCCAAAAGAACAAAAAATCATTATAGCGGCTACTGAAGGCTAAAAAGACAGATTGATGCAGACAGTTGTGAAGTGTTTTCAGTACATAGAATTAGAAAGGCTCATTTATCTGATTTACAGCTGCCTTCTTAAAAGGTAGATCAGAACATGAGATCTGCCCTTTGCCATACGCATGTTACGGTGAATAATAGCCAGAACCTCAGCTAAGCAGAAACAACAATAATGGATTTTCTGAAGACTTTCTTAGCCTTCTTTCTTTGTTCTTGCTAAGCTCCTGGTGTAGCTTTTAGGACTCAATACTTCTGTCTCTCTAAAACCAGCATGTTCTGACTTTTAAACTTCCAGATCTTTTAGATTTTTGTTTCTGAGTGCTGCACTAAAATTGTCTAATTTTTTTTACTCATTTTCCTAATTAGTGTTTACTTATGCTCTGTTTTCCCAACATAATGGCACATTAATAGGCAGGAACATAGTACAGTTTTTCAGAGTGTTCTAAATATTCTGGCAATTTTAGAAACTTATTGGTCTTACTGGCTGCATATAAATATAATGACCTACATGATGCAGGAATGAAAGAAAAGCAGTTGAAAATAATGCACTCATTGACGTAAGTAAACCATGACTGATAGGAAATGAGCCTACACTAGTGGTGCCAAGATCACTATAGAAACAGAATGATCTTGTGGCAAAATGCAAAATGCTAATCAACTGAAGAGAGGCACAAAGTCTGTGAGTGCAAGAGAGGAGAGGGAAAACAGCTGCCAATGCTCCTACTGATAAGGCAGTAAGGATTCCCGCCTCTTAAAATGCCATACCAATGTTTGTGGTTCCTGTTGCTCCACATGGGTGGAACCAAAGGAGGTAAAACTTTTCATGTTGGAATTACAGTCACTTACCCTTCTATATTTATTCCAGCTCTACTGCCACAAAGCAGGTATTGTAAACCTCATATGACCATCTGGAGAAGTTTGTGTGGTTCCTCTGTATACCTCTGTGTTAAACCATAGGTTCCACTTTGAACATGGAACCTCTCAGTCTCCTGTGCTTCCTCGTCAAATGAGGTAATGGGAAAAATCCTGTTTCCTGTATGGTAATGAAAAGATGTAGCCTCTGAACTTCTTTGATGGGATACCCCTTCGATGGGATCAAATGGGATATCCCTGAGTGAAAGAAACAGTTGCTACTCAAGACAGATTTTTCAAATCTGAACAGAGCACTGGATTTTTTCCTGACAGTTTTGATCATCTCATCTGGCTGATCATAAAAATCACCTGAAATAGAGGCTTAGCAAATATACAAAGTAGATTTTCAACAGATTGCTTCAGAGGAAGCTTAATCAGCACAATATAGAGGGAAGTGTATGGACTGACTAGAGCCCTATATTAGAAACAGAAAAGGAATCTGATCTAAGCTTAGACAATGCTTACTCTGAGGAAGAAACTGAGGAACAGAAATACATCCCAGTATTTTGTTGTTTTATTTTAAGTGCCAAGTAAAGGTCAGTTGTAAATCAGGGTCTCGATCAGAAGAAACTTTTAGAAAGGGAAAGCAGCTGGATAGTCAGTGATAGCCACAATAGCTTTGGAGCCCTAGGGCATGTGGGCCAAAATATCCTTATGAGAAGGCTTAGCAGGTTTAGTTTATTCCTTTAGCACAAAGGAATAGTTTCAGAGAGGTTAGGGAAAGATACTGTGCTGGACCATACTTCACCTTGCAATAAAGGTGGATCTCAGCCAAATTCTGGCTAAATGTGAAGTGAGTACTGGTAGAGAAAAAAAGAATCCTATTATATCATCTAATTTGATTTAACAACAATATTATGAAATTGCTAAGGCACTGCATAGAATATTGTAATTTTGGAGATAAAGTGTGATTATTTCATTATAGCCTGAGTTCTCTTCCAAAGGAGACAGGAAGACCTCTACCTTTAATATAGGTATTCTGTACAATTAGCTTTCTTTTTATTCCCGTGTAGAAGAGTCACACCTATATATTTGCCTGATGACCATTACCAAAGAACAGAAGTGTGCAAGGGCCACTCCTCTCATCAACGGTTTTGTTGCTTTATTGATCTATTTAATTTTCAAGTGAATTGTTGGTGAATAAGGAGTGTTTGTTGAAAGGCAGATAGCACAAATGCTTCCCAGCACTAAGATATCATGTATGCATGGTGCTGAGAGCAAAATATTTCAGTGTGGAAAAAAATAATGACAAGTAGTAATGTGACTTGACTTCAAATTACACAGCATGAAGCCCATCACTTGAAATGCATCAGGAAAGATGTTGACTGCCCACACCATCCTACGATGCTATTAAATCTAATAAGAATAATTGCAAGTCTAGGAATGCTTCCAAGTAAATTTGCTTAATGATCTTAAACTCTAAGGAAGAGATGTCCACCTATTGCTTAATTATTTAATCTATTAAAGGACACGTGTGTAATGCAGCAGCTTATCTGCCCATCAGTTCAACTCAGCAGGAATATAACTCTCTCTAATTGTTCTGTGCTGCTTTCCCTTTTGGCTGAAGAATCCAACCAAGGGCTGCTACAGCCTGCTAGGATGCTGGACCTGCTCAGACAGGCAATCACCATCTCATCCTATAAATCAGCTACCCTGACAGATTACCTTCGCTGGAAAAATAAAATAGGTCATGAACAGTAAAGCACCTTATCTGCATGGGGCTACACTTGTCCCAGTCCTGTGGCTTCCCCAATGGCTTAGGTGAACAGGCGTCCAACCTCACTGCACTGGGCGTTGCATGCAAAAGCACTCAGTTTGACTTAGCTGTTCGGTAATCATACTTGCAAGCATGACAACACTTTCAGGTTTTTGTATATGCACATATCTTGTACATACTTATGCATGTATGTAAGTACAGACACACACACACAAACCTGCATGTAATACATGTATACATAAAAAATCTGAAAATTTAAAAAGCTTGCTTTTGATGGGAAGACGGTTTTTGCAGATTTTTCTGTATCACGCACCATACAGATAAGTGATCCATAGATACGCGTTTGTGCATTTCGTACATTTACATGCACACACTATATATAAAGATCTAGCATTCATAAACTATTGTAAGCTTGGATCTGAATCCCTCTAAATTAACTCCTCTGGATGTTCAGGTGGTGATGCAGATCCTGTGTGAATGCCCACATTGCAGGGCTACTCCATCATGAAGTTATAGGTTTTGTCTTGTTTCCTCTGATGTTTTTGAAAAACTTCAATTTCGGTCAGATAAGGTGTGAGGGAAGCCTGAGAATCCTGCAAGACTGCAAAATCATTTCCTGTTCTGCTGTTCTGTGTTCTCAGTTCAGATCCATGCAAATTAAGAAGCAATGTAATTGCACAAATGGAGGTGGCAGAGAATCAAGCCATGAAATCAAAATGGAAAAGCAACGAGCCAGGTAAGATTTAGTTTCACAACATAAAAGGTACACAATCTAGTCCCAGATTGACTTGTCTGAACAGTGAAAATAAAAACTCATTGTTTTATTTGAGGTTTCTGGGTTCCCTTTGAATCAGAATGGTTGGGGCTGCTCCTGAAGTTGTTAGTGGTCTTTCTTGGTCCTGGAAGGCCCATACTGCAGACTCAATTGCCTAAGTTCTGTTGACATCTCCAGGCCATGGTCTCTTTTTCACTGCTGAAGTCCTGGTGAGGTAACTACGCCAAAGCAGTTAATCCACAGACAATGGAACTGGTGAAGCTGGGTTTCTTACGGGTCTATGTATTATACACATTAAAATACCCTCACCATAATACACTCAGCTCATCCTTACGTTCCTTTGCCTTGCTGCCTTGATACCTATTGTCCTCCTAGCTTCCCCTGCAGTACATGCAGCCTCCTCCCGAAGTGCCATACCCTCTCTTCACACTGCAGTAGTCCTCCAGCCTGCTGGTGTTAACAGAGCTCTCCCCTCATAAGCAATTCTTATGAGTCCAAGCTCTTTTTTCAGCTTTTAATTGCATAGCCTGGTAAAATGTGCGTGCTAACTGGCCAGTTGGGACATGCCTGCTGCTAAAGAGATCGCATTAGATTCTCCCTGCCTTTACTTCAGAGGAAGCACCAGTAGGTCTTTCCTCTTTAATCAGCATCTAGATTTCAATGTAGACATTCGTAGTATATATTGCATATGTATAATATATGGCAGAATCATATTGGGCTGAAATTGGTCAAGGAGTACCAAAAATAATGAGAAGGGAGAGGGGGAAAACTGACTGCTAGCCAGCTAAAAGAAGAAATAAAAGATGTCATTTTGTAAGCTTCATGTCCTTGGAAAAATGGGCTAGAAAAAAAAGTAAGGGTGCCTCAAAACAGGCAAAACTAACTCTACTGTATGTTCAAAGTTGCTTAGGAATGATTCTTTGGCTTTTCTCCAGGAGCTGTGCAGTAGAAAACATGAATCTAGGGCGCCAATAGCTTATTGCTGAATGAAAGAGAGGGCTGAGAGCAGAACTCCTCTATATCTTTTATATTTATGGAAGGACAGTGAAGTGGTAGCCTGCTCCCAAAAGAACTATTTGCCAGCATGTGATGTTAGTTGAAGTGTCTCAATAAAGCAGCTGATTTTTTCTGTAAGTTTGAAAAGAGAAAGCCTAACTACCTAACTGCCACAGGAGCCAAAGAACCAAAGGTTAGGCTGTGTCTTCAGTGGTAGCTCTGGGCAAAGTGTGCTGCGTAACCTACTCCTTCCATGACCAGCCCCTGGAGGTGGTACATCTCTGACACACCATGCTCTCCTTCTTCCCCTTGAATATGGGACAGAGAAAATGATCGCAAACATCTGTAGCTATTAGCTGTTCTGGTCACTCACGTGGGAAGGGAACGAGGTAAGGAGATCTTACTCTTGCGCAGCAGCTAGAGCCCAAGCTGAGAAGTGCTTCTAAGATCAGAAAGAAGTCTTTTCCCATTGGTGTGGACAAGAGCTAGGGCAAGTTGGGTCAAAACAGTATAATATATGATAATGAAGATGTTCTGCAACATCTCAAGTTACATTCATATTTTCATCTGAAATTAAAGGATCTAATTTTCCATTTTAAGTGACCCCAAGAATCATTTATCTATTTTTACTGCTGCATAACTGTATCTCCTTTTTCCTTTGTTTTGCTTTTCCTTCTTTGTGTATTTTGCTTCCCGTTATTCATGATCTGAGCAGAATGCTGCCATGTGGATTTCACAGAATCACAGAACAGTAGGGGTTGGAAGGGACCTCTGGAGATCATCTTGTCCAACCCCCCTGCTTGAGCAGGCACACCTAGAGCAGGGGGCACAGGAACACATCCAGGCGGGTTTTGATTGTCTCCAGGGAAGGAGACTCCACAACCTCTCTGGGCAGCCTGTTCTAGTGCTCAAAACATATTTAAGCTATGATTTCTTCTGTTCCTTGTTCTTATATATTCTTCTAGAGCTGAGAGACTATATCAAATCATTTGCATTTAGAAACTAGAGTTTGCCTTTGACTGTGAATGCATAACGTGAACCTGGCACTCCTGACAAGTGCTTTCATTTTTGCTGTGACCAAAGAAAATTTTGCACTTACTGTGAACCTCATGGGTGTTAAGGAAACTCTTTAGTGCTCCTTTTTAGATGCCTTCTGTAACAAGTTGGAATAGTCAGTTGGTCAGTAAAGTATTCTATTATGCCTGATTATTTTATCATGCACATTAGAATATTATTCTATTATTCTATTAGCACGTTTTCTTGCAGTATACAAAAAGAACACATTTCAAATATAAAAGTGATCACTTGATTTGCAGAGAAACAGATGGGCATGAATTACACAACTAGCTAGAATGAAAAATAGACCCAAAGTGAATTAAATGCTGGTGGGATGAAAATGAAGCATTTTTTTTCTGCTGAAGTGAGAAAACAGTCCTACTTACAATGGAAAATTATTCACTCTGTACTGTAGTGTAAGACAAAATCTATCACACTGGAAGAAGATATTACTAGACTGG
Organism: Phalacrocorax aristotelis; assembly: GCF_949628215.1. Lineage (NCBI taxonomy): Eukaryota > Metazoa > Chordata > Aves > Suliformes > Phalacrocoracidae > Phalacrocorax > Phalacrocorax aristotelis. The sequence goes on from NC_134276.1 coordinate 191,566,338, forward strand.
AGAAATACATGGTCTCACTAGTAGAATGGATTGTCTCACTGAAGGGAGAACTACAAATGTGATTTAAAATTCAGCAGTTCTGAACAAAAAAGGAGAATGCTTTCAGTACCTACATATTTAAAACTTTAGCTGAATGTCTAGAACGAACAAAATAAATGCTTTTAAAATGTGTTAAAGTTGCAAATCTTTTTTAATTGTAAACTTACTATGAGATTTCATCACATTTTTGTCTCAATAGATCTTGCCGTTATCATTAATTACAGTTGTGTTTCCACAAGCATCAAATGTTCCTATAGAATCTATCACTTCATCTTCAGATTTCAAAGGGCCAGTGCTGTAATAAAACTGAAATTGCTAAATATCAGTTAATTCCCACAGTAATTATTTAAGTATTATTTATATCACTGTAACCCAGAGAGATTTCAGCTGAGACTGAGGGCCTTTGTGCTAGATATTATCTAAGATTAAGTTTAATATTCTTAAGCACATTAATCTAGCTCAACTGAGAATGGCCACTTTACAAAGCATCAGCTGTGCTGCAATGATCAGACTTTTGTGAGAGTAGTTTATAGAGAATGATCTAATTGTTCTATGTCCTTGGGGCAGCTGAGCCGCTCTAACTCCCCAGTGAACTGCAGGAAAACATCTTTATTCTTTCTGGGCACCCAATGTAGTGCTGACCATGAAGGTGTGGGAAAAGCACCGGAGGGCTAACCATAGGACAGGACAGCTTGCATGCCACAGCATGATCACATAAACCTCTGAAAAATTGTTAGCTGTGTTTTTCTACCCATTGGTAAGCACGCTTGATTTTCAGAAACCTGTGGTAGTGATGTTTGGGCTGTCACATGCTGATGTTACTTGAATTGGGAAAGACACAGGTTATTACTGACATTAATTTTACAGAAAAGCCAAAATTAGCAAGAGTCTTTGTCCGAAAGGATTATAGTCTAAATAAAGAAACAATAGACAGATGTACTAGGAGAAATGAAATATCTTCTTTATATACTGGGTGAGGAACATGAAGATTAAGGATTAAAATCTCTCTCTGTGCAGGTCAGTGGGAATTTTGCCAGTGACTGCCACTGGATTAGGCCTTTACCCACAAGAATGATACAGCAGTGGTACAGGCAGTATGTAGTAGAGACAGGAACTGAACACAGCTTTTCTGAATTCTGGACCAGAAAAGGGACCGTAAGAACACTTGCCTGGATTGGAGTTTGGTAGGCATGTGACCTCTGTACTGCACTGTACACCACCAATATGATTTATACAGCAGTGTGATCAACTACAACCATTTCCATCCCAATACCTACATCTGGAACTTGGACCACACCAGGAAGTGCCTTAGGGAACGCGTGTATGCTTCAGGAGGACTGGTCTACCATTTTAATAATCACTCCAGCTCCTCAGGGTGCCAGCGGCAATGCATTTTTTACCATCTGGTTCTAATCGATCTTTGTGTGGCACCATGCCTACCATGCACAGGTTCCCTGCTGTAAAACGACATGTTACTGCACAGTGGCTACTCATTATTTCAGTCACTATGTCCTCACAATGTCACGCAGTGCCTGGGGGGGGTCTCATAAATGTATGTGCTACAGTGAGGAGCATGGTGTAAAAGAAATGTTTGTAGTGGACTTCCCTTCATTACAGCTGGCTGCAGTGGTTTTAGACACATTTCCCACATTTTAACAATATTTGAGCATTACAGAGGACATTTCTTAGCAGAAGAATGACTGCCACCCTGCAGCATGCAGTTAAGGATGTGGAATGAAGAGCAGCAGGCTGCAGTGCTGATCGAGGGAGGGACGGTGCTAGTGGAGTTACACAATTCACTTTTCCTGTGCAAACTTCTGTTTTAACAGAGGACCATGTTGCTAACGCAAAAAGTTTAAGGAAAAGAAGTTCCCTTATAAAGATGCACAGCTTACACCGACTTTGTCCACGAATGCTACAAGCCAAGCATGAAAGAGGTTAAAATTTCATCTTGGAACTCTTAATTAAGATTCTGATACAATCATCACCCACACTGAAATATGCAAAAACTAATCTTGGTTGAATGTCAAATACTGTGGACTGAGAAATTAAAAAAGAAAATCTCAAAACAATACATTACTGACCTACACATTAGGCAAAAGACTAAGTATAATGCACGCAGTGTGAGAAGGGGTATGCATAAATAAGAAATCTAGGTAATCTGCAGAGAACAAGCCATTTTGCTCATGGAATTTACATCGAATGAATCTCTGAATGGTGAATCTCACAAATATTTGAAACTTTCAGCATAGTGATTTCAAACTTGCATTTCCACAGATGCTGTGATGCCATTATACACAGCATTTAAAATGTGTACAAAAACTATGGTCTGCATATTCCCAGTAAAAATTTTTATCCCACAAGATGAAAGATTCCCTCCAAGAGCATGATACTTAAAGTCTGTTGTACAGGACCCACTCTGGCCTCAGATGTTACGGTGTAAAATGTCTGCTGAAATGACTGGGATTGCAATAGTGTAAAACAGAGGTAAGTGAAATGGCGTGTAAAGCAATACTAGAGGTTTTGTTCATGCAAGTGAATTGCAGATGCAGTAAACACTCATAGATTTTCCTCTCTCCCCAGATAAAATTATGTTAATAAGATAAAGTTAAGCGAGTGCTGATTATACACAGGGCTTGCAGATCCATGCACAAAGCTGTTTATTGTATTCAGACAGGGCAGGACATGTTGGTACACCGCACACGTTTGCTTTATTCCCCCAGCACTCTTTTCTCCAGAGCTCCCTCCCTGCTGGTCTCGCTGCCCTCTGTGCTCCTCTCAGCTGCCAGATGCTTCTTCCAGAGTGTGCCCCAGACCTACGGAGCACCCCGAGGTGGTGGACCTCATGTCTGTCACCATCTGGTGCCCCTCTTGCCCCACTGTGGTCATGACTCTGATTCTAGCACATATTGCATGTGTTTGTAGCTGACAATTCATGTGGATATGGGTGTTCTGGACAAAAAATATCCTGTCTCAAACCATGTTTGTTTTAACCTTTTAGAATCCTTTGCTTTATCAAGAGAGTTTCACAGTGAGGATCAGGTTTAATCCTGGGTAAATACATAGAAAAGGTTTTACAAAATCAGTTCTTGCTTATGCCCCTCCAGAGGAGATGATTTCACAGTAAATTATCCCTGTGTCTGAGATCAGTACCAGACTCTGAGTGCCATTAATACATCGTTATGGTATATACTTTCTATTTTATGCTCAGCGAAGTGGTCAGCTGCAAGGGGTATACTACCCTTCGTCTTCTGGCTTACTTTTCCAGTAAGGACCAAACCTTGCTCAGAAGAAGGAGAAGCCTCTTGTTTCAATATTTTAAAATATCTTCTGTAGTCGCAGGAGTTACAATGACAATTTACAAAGACCCCAGAAATCTTTAATTTGTTCTCAAAATGTAGTGTTGTCCTCAGATGTAAATCAAGGACTCCTGGGGTAAGTATTGCATGCCAGGAACAACCACCCTCATCCTGGAGTATTTAGGTCATTTGCTCTACGTGACTCTGATACTGTTACTACATTGGGTGGTACTTTATTTTGCAAAAAAAAACCCCACCCTTTGATTTATACAGGGCTTCTTGCAGAAGAAAGTGCCTAGAAATATATGGTTTTCTGAATATATTTCTTAAGATTATGAAAGTAGTTTGCAGATGTCAAACACTATGTAAATATTGCGACAAAAAATATGAATCCTCAAAAAGATTTTGCATGTATAGTGGTAGGCAGTGACAGTTCATGGTGAGAGGGGTAAAATCCTTCCCATTTAGAAAGTAGAGCCATTGGGAACATCTGAGCAGGGAATCTGTGCAGTCACTGAAACACAGCCCGTCTGGTCTATCATTTGAAATACAGTGTTCTGTAATCTTGTGAAAATGAAACTCTGGGAAAACTAAGTGCACAGCACCCACTTCACAGGCTTCCTAAGTGTTTTCACGTTATACAACAAAGCCACTTTGGTTCCTCTGGGTTCTGCAACCTTTCTCTGGGCCATCCAGATGCATCTGAGGTATTGTAGAAAGAGCAGAACTCAGGCAGAGGTCATCTCCAACTGAAGGAACCGAGGAGGAGGGAAAGTGTTGTTATAGAGGTACCTCTCAGAGTCTAGTCTATAAAAAAGGGCCTGAAATTCAAATTTCAAGTTAACATTCCAGCAGAATCTGAATATGAAAGATAGTTATATATCAGCTGAGAAAATGACAATCCCATCCTTATGGCTTCCCAATGTTAAATCTCAAGTAGCCGGGTTAATTTAAATAAATTTGCTACCAGCAGTTCAGTAATTCTTGTAGAGAATGTAGTTAAATTTGCTGTTCACACTATATATATGTGCACAAACATATTTCCCACATTTTATGTGCTCAGTTCATTGATATACTTTGCTTTTGCCTTATATAACTAGGTCACATAATATTCCAAACATGTCAGTTTTTAAATGTAGATGTAAAGGAAAGGTACATGCCTATTACATTGCCAGTACATACAGAAAGTTAAATTTCAAAGCACCAGCCAGGAGAAAAACCCTTAACACCCACTGATGGCCACAGGAGTTGTGCAAATGCATGAAAGCTAGATTTCAAAGGTAGAAAGCTTTCCCTTCCCTCATAAACTGTCCTAAGTAAAGATCTAGTTGCAATGCTCTGCTAGTGTACCCGTATCAGGCATTTGACCAGGTAACTGAACTGGATTTGGGTCTGAAGGGGACAGGCAAAACCCACTAGCTTGCAGAACCAGGCAGCTGATGCCTGCAGTCAAAGATACCCCCCCCAGTCCTCACCATTCTCATTCTGGCTTCACATCCCCCATGAATGTCAAGTTTTCAGGAGGCTGAACTGTGGCAAATTCAGAGCAGACTTCATCACGCACAGTTCACATGGGAGGGCACCAAAAAGCTGCACAGGTGAAGCCCTTGAGAATGCAAACGGTGCCATTCTCGATGGGCATCCTCGGAGAGCTGCCGAAGAGGCCAGCACTCTTTGAAAACTGGACCTCCTGCCTGCTGACAGCATCAACGCAGAAGTGGCTCTGGTCAGTGTTCACCAGTAACATTTTTAAGGGAAAGCAACTCAAGATCTTCCTTTCTCTTATTCAGGGAGGTAAAAAAAAATTCAAGAAGCAGAAACAACAGCCGTACTTTAAATCAGACTGCCATGTATGTTAATTAGGAATTTTGTTCAGAAACAGCACTAATTAAGTACATACATACTGACTCATTTTCTTTTTGGACACAGAGCAGACAACCCCAAATATATTCTCTGCTGACAATTGCAAATGCATGAGAAGGCTTCCACCCTACCCTATTGGGTCTTATAGGACCTAGTGCAGAAATATGGAATTAATTAAAAACCATAAAGTACAGTAATGCCATCTTCTCCCATTTGTCCTCAGCAGTCAGCAGGTGGTATGTCGTATGCTCAGCCCTGTGGTGCAAAGGTGGACAACTCGAAACTTACCCCCAGACTGTAGGGTGCCACAGCAATGTTCCTCGGGTGTGCCTGTGCAAATCAAACGTTACGCAAGGAAGACCCTTGACTTACAGGTGTCTGAGTCCTCAGCAAGTGTAGGAGTTACAGTCCTTTAAAGGAGTTTCAGATCAATTTCTATGAGGATCAGACTTACAAGCATTCACAGGGTTTGGGACCCCTTCCTTGTTGCCAGTGCCCAGGACAGCTCGTGGTCTGTGTGCTGTGGCAGGGCAGGAGCACCTGCATCGCCCCACGTACACCCAGCCCATGGCAGCTGCATCCCTGCCTGTGCAGATTCATCAGTTGCCTTTTCTTGGCACTGATTTGTCATGAATGTTGTTCTATTCTGTTCAGGTTCTCAAAACTTGTCCATCATATTGCTTTCTGTGAGCCCATTACTGCAAAGCTTATTTTACAGTCTGTGTCAGATGCTGGGTTTTTTGCACATGCTATGGAAATGTACTTTTTGGTTTGCTCAGTATGTGTGTGAATGATCCCATGTGCAATAAAACAATAAAAGGTTCTCATTGCATGCTCTACTTGTAACCACATTAAAGAGCCACATGTGTCTGCAGCAGTCAGGATGTGTGTTGTGGTTATTCTCTCTTCTGAGGTTTTTGTGGTTTGGGTTTCAGTGAATTTCTTAAGGTTTTGCTCTGGGTTTGGTTTTTTTTTGTTGTTGTTGTTGTTGCTCATTTTGCATATAAAGGAATTTTAAATTATTGAAACCATTTGTCCATACAGTCTTTCAGTGGAATAAAGTTGTATTGCACTGTCCCAAAATTTCCTTGCTCAATGCAAGAAGATGGATTAGATGTTTTTTTGAGACCCTTGCAGCATTTCATTTCTGTAGCTCTGTTTTTACTGCTGTTGGGGTGTGGGAGCCATACGGGAGGTATTGATCTGTGCTGAATGCTCGCCTGTGGTTTTTAGTTTGTATTTTGCCATCTGACTGCCTGATAATTAGTCTATCTTTTTATCCAATGAATGACACATGTCTTCCTTTCCCCAGTACATATGCAAACCTATATATTTTGGAAAGGATTGTTTTCAAGTTCAAAAAATAGCCAGAAAGCAGTGTCTTTCTGCAGTCACGTGTATGTCCTCAGGCAAACCTCACCCACGTTTGGACCTAAATTAGCCCCTGCATCATACTGTGGTATTATGCACTCCAAGTATTGGATTACTGATTACATGATGTTTTGAATTTGCTACATACATATATAGCTGCAATATAGTTATATTTTCCTACATTCAGTAAATAAAAGAAACATTAAGTTTGACACCGTGTTCATTCTTATATATATCCTCATCACTTCTCCAAGTATATTTCCATGAGGTCCATCCCTGATGGGACTCCATGAGTGGGGACCCTCAGGAGAAGCAGGCTGAGCAGAAGGATAGACAAGGGGAGCATGAAGTACCCGACCTCAGCTCCTGTGGTACTACTGCTAGAGAAATCTGTGGTTCATTATGGCATATGAAATAAGGAAATAATTAATTCAATGAAAATCTACCCCCTGACCCCTGGGAAAAACTACATTTTCTGAAACCTTTTTCTTCTCATTTGTCAGGAATTCCTTGGAAAAGGTTGTCCAGAAGGAGATGGAAGGCATTTTCTCTCTCTGTGGCTTGCCTCTCTATTTTGGGATGTTGGTTATCCAAGACGGTACTTAAGAGCTATAACTCATGAGTCACTAGCTATGTATGAAATGTACAGGAAAAATCTCTTTTATTAATATATATTTGGAGAAAGATACTTCTAATTTATAAAACTGGAGAAGCTGCCTATTTTTTGATAAAAGTTTGGGTTTTTTAAAAAATTTTCAAGAATGCAACACATTGAAAATTAAAGGTGTGTGTTAGCTTGTGAATTATGGCAAATGATTTTTTCCTGTCTAGAAAGAATTTTTACCACAAAATATATTAATTTCTGCAGCTTCCAACAGGTTGGCAACTGCCAAACTGCCTGAAAAGACAATGTAAGGGACTACTTCTGCTCAGTCATTGTGATTTTGGTAGTGTGAAAATCATCTGCTAGAAATTGGTTTGAGGCAACAATATCTGCCATCAAAAGGAAGTGAATAAAAATGTACCATAAAGTCAGTATTTCCCACACATCTCATGCACTGAATGAGACTTTTAGCTATAACCAATCTAAGCTGTATTCAAGTTGACAGTATTAAGGATGTATAAAGAAAATTACCATTTTCCTGAACTATCTAGTCCTATCTAGAGAAAATGAACATGTATTAATTTTCTAGCAAATCTGACTGTACATCCCCTTTCCTTTGGAACACCTTTGCTTTTCTACTGCCATTCGCATTACCATCTTTTGAAATAAAAGATGTTATTTATACAGGAAGACTCCATTTCTAAAAAAAATAATTATGATCATATGGGTCAGGGTAAATCATTCTCTTCTCTTCGTAAGATGTAATTACTAAAGTAGTAATAGTTCTTCTTTTTGTCACTGACATCACTGACAACAAATAATGGCCAGAAAGGGAAATGACATTTCTGAAGAGAATTCCTTCTACACAGTGTGAAACAGGGGTGTATGTGTATAACCCTTTGCCCTGAGTAGGCACTGCAAGGTCAGTCTTTGGCTCATTTAAGGTTGTTACTTATTATGTTGATTAAACAGCATCTCCATTTCTTCATTCTGCTCTGATCTATTGTATCCAGTGTTATCTCCCATTAACTGTGCAGATGGTAAGGTTTTGGGATAGGGCACCCTTTTTGTTATAGATGTGTACAGTGCCTGCCGAGTATAGGCCCTCATCTCCAATTGGAATTGTAGGCACCACTGCAACATAAACACTGTTCTTTGAAACAAACATTAACTCCAATAAAAATAATGGATATTTTCTTCCCAAGCTAGAAGAAAGAGAAACAATTCATTCTTTTTTTTTCTGCCCACAAGTGCGCACACACACAAATACACCCACATGCCCAAATACATTAGTCTAGATGAGGGTAATACCTTCATCTTCCATAGGTTCTACATTTGATTCACTTCTGTAATCAGATAGGAAAGGATAACCTTAATAAATCATAAAAGCAAAGTAAAGACATCAGAAAAAAGTGCTCAGGATGCTACAGAAATAAAATAACCACTCATATGTGCCCAAATACATATCGATCACATTTTGCTATGATCTCCACTGCCAATTTTATCTCTTTCTGCCGATGTAAAATGCCTCTCACCACAGAATTTAAATGTGGTAGAACATGAAATGAGACTTCCTAGAAAGCCAGTAACCTACCCCATCCTACTCATACATCTTGTGTCCTGGTCTTATGAGTAAAAGCATGCCAAAGCGATGAATGTTAAGATGTGATATGGAGACAGGAGGGCACGGGGCTTTTGTGGAGGGCTTTTACAGAGCACTGTACATGATGCTGTGAAGTGTTTCCTCCCAGTTCCTTTGGCTGCACCTCTGCTCTCTGACTGCATTTCCCAGGTGACCAGCTACCAGGTAGTTCTGGGCACAGGGTAGTTATTTTGCTGGCTTCAGGTTTTGAAATGTCTCTTTAGATCAGTATTTAGTTCTGCAGAGATAAAAGCTTCTCTTGTTTCTAGAGAGAGAAGTTATACTTGCAGAAAACTCTTTTGAAAGTTATGCCTTCCAGTACCCAACGCAGTCTTGGACAGACATGAATCTTTGGGTCCAAGTCTCCAAGCAGTTTTGAAAGGAAATTGGATCACTGCTTGCTCACGACAAGTATCATATTGTATTAATCATGTGCTTCAGGGCATTCACTGGCTGCCTTTGGGCCAAGAAGGATTTTTTTTTATTATTTTCTCTCTTGATGTATAAATTGGCTCCTAGATTTTTTGGTTTGACTTTTGTTCTGCTCCTCTAATGGCCAGCCAACTGGAAATAGGCCACGTGTCTAGACAGGATGTAAAAGTACAGTGCTGCACTGCTCCTGGTGCCACCTGAAGTAAGCTTATAGTTAAACTGGTAGCCAGCTTTAGTATTTGTAAGAATTTTTCCCCTAATCTGAGTGGAATGGGTAGGGTGTTTTTGCTTGTTTTATTGTGTTCCTCTACATTGAGGGACACAGGCTTTGTCCTAGATGCCCCGTGAATATGAAGAAAAAAAATCCTGCTATGCTGGAACCTACAATATTATCAATATCTTTTATTCATCCTGCTTCCTTTCTGTAGGTCATTATAGATATTTTGGTTTGGTGTGTCCCATCCCCCGCCCTGTAGATATTGCTTGTTCCCTACAAAAGCTTGGGCAGTATTATAACAGGAACTAGATTTTTTTAGTCCATTCAGGACTCAGCTGCCTGCGAGTACAGGGAAATGGATGTGTTGACCTAGGTTGCCATTTCAGACTGATGTTCCTGTAGAAGTTGAAGCCAGCTTGCAGCACCATCATCACAAATCACTTTAGATCCATTTATTACAAATGTGTGTGGCAGAGCAGAATTCAGGCTTTCCATACATAGATACAAAATGATGATCAGTTTTTCAAGGCATGAGAATGTAACTCCAATAGCCAATCTGATCACCTTTCTATCAGCTTATTACATAAAGTGATTGAAAGACATTTCTCTAAACAAATGGCCATGAGCACTATATCAGATGAGGCATCCAAGCAGTTAAGAAACATCTGAAGGCATGTTCAGATTTGTTGAGACTTCACATTTAATCCAGTCAATTCTTTTAAAGTGTGTTTCTGAATTATATGAGATGCACCTAGCAAATAGAATGGACTTGTATAATTTGCAAAGAAAAAAACTGGTATGTGAAATGTGAGATCCTTGTCCTGTTCAAAGTAAGCTTATCTGGTTTGTAATCCTCTTGTGCATGCACTTACAGCTCTGTACCGTGTTTTTTCAGCTTAAGGAAGATTTCCCCCTTGGAAATTCAGTACAACGGAATGGCAACATAGCTGCTCAAAAGGTATTTAGTACGTGTGGATTTTTGGCATGCGAAAGCCCCGATTTTGAATACATAAGGTAACAGCTAGAATCAGCCTGAAAATAAGATCTTTCTGTGATGTTTTTGCTTGATAAACATGCCTATTTTTCATTCACAATCTTATTCTGAATTTCTGTCAAGTCTAGAAATATTTCAAGTAAATTCAGCTAAATGAAGAAATAACTTTTATTCCAGATAAACAGAGATTTCTGCTAATACCAATCCTGTGCAGTCTCTGGCTGGGACACCAGTCATTGTCTGCTTTCTGCAGCTAATGCTCATACAAATTCCTGTCAATTGGGTGAACGTGTTATATTTTTAAAAGTCTTTTAACAGAGAATTAGAATAATTAACATCAGGCACTTTGAAATGCATGTTTGCTGTTATGTCATTGGAGTTGCAGATGATCTCAAACATAGATCAGCACATTAAGTAGACATGTTTAGTAAAAGCTAGAAGTCCATGGCACTTTTGAGCTTCATCAAGGTATGGATTTTGCATCATCCAGATTCTAACTACTTTTATTCTCATTTTTAATGAATTCTGTAAAAGTATGAGGCATCTTTTGATTTCATAAAGAAAGGTGCATACCTCTTATTGGGAAAAAATGGAAACTTACACACACTACCAACAGCACTACCCTAGTTTTGTTTCAGCCATGATATGAGATATAAAATCAGTCTCACTTAGTCACTTAGTTACTTAATATCACAGTGCAGAAAGGCATTTTAGAACAGTGACCTGAACCTTTGACACTAGTGCCCAACTTGACATCAAAAGGAAGGGTTGACTGTAACAGCAATGAGCCATATGCTTTTAGAAATATGCCTTAGATTAGAAACCCCAAAAGATTTCCCTTGGAGCCTGACAGTTATGGCAAGAACCTGCAGGCTGGTCTGGCAGGGAACAGGAACCTCTACTCCCTTTCTCATAAGGTCAGCACAGTGTGAGACGTGAAGACAATTTTTCCTCCTTTAGGTGCTGCAACATCCCTATCCCCAGCTTTGCTATGGCAGAAGTTTGCCTTTCAAAACGCTATTTGCCACAACCTGTCATCTTTTAGTAAACCATGATGACCTGCAATGCATCTCCTTTTCTGTTCCTGAGTTTTCTAAAATGGGTGGTAAGCCTGGCACTGCCTGCTCCGCAGTGTGTAGCAGAGTATGTGGTACACCATGCTGTGCTAATAAGGGGCTATAAATCTGCGTTTGCCCAGTAAATCCATGCCTGGCTGATAGTAGATATTATCCATGATATTTTAGGATGCTATTATCATGACTAGTCGCTGGCCTTGTAATGGCTGCTAGGTATACTATTTATGGAAATATGTCATTAGCACTAAAAGTGTTTATCCAAAGTGATTAATAGGAATAATTGACTGTTAGGTAAACAAGAACTTACAGTGGTTTATGAACTGATTTCTAATGATTCACAGCTCCTGCACATTTGGACACAAAAACCAGAGACCAGAGTAATCTGGCGGTAAAAACAACTGTTACGTGTTTTGGGATGTTCTAAAATAATTTTTAAAAAATGCAGTAGGTGCATCCCTCCTTAATTCCCTGCTAGTCCCTGAACCAGGTCACAGAGCTCTACAAGCAGCACAGTGAGACTAAGCGCCGAATAACACTGTCTGTGCCACGCTTCAGACGGTGAACCGAAGTATTGCTTTCAGCACATACAGTCTCAGGATGACCTGCTTTGCTCCCAGGACAGGATTGGTCAGAAACTGGAGACCTGTGAGCCTAGGTAGACTAGGCATGAACTCAGGCCTGATGCACCCACCACCACCAGTGCTGAATCCTTTCATGGATCCTCTTCCAAACTTCGCTGCATCAAGCTGCTTCTTCCTTGGAGACCACCTTAGTGACCTTCACACCACAGTTCAGCCTTCAAATGGCCAAACTGCAGGTGACTGACCCTGGACTTCTCCTGTAAACACTGTCCAGTACATAGCTATTTAGTATTTAGTACTGCTATTAGTATTAGTGGTATACAGTATCAGAGGTCATCCAGAGTTCACATATATAAAATACTTTGTTTCTTAACCTTAAAAAAAATCACTTAATATCCAGAACTGTGACAAAGATGAACAAGGGTCAATATAATGTCCCACTTTTTATTATGTCTTTGCCTTCATTTAAGCTTAAAACACCTGAAGTTGGATCCTTGGATTACAACATTTTAGTCTCATAAAATTCTGAAATCTAGCTAAAGGAAATTAAAAATGTCATCTCAAATTCTTTATTTCTCTCCACAATCTCTATGCTGTCATTTCAAAACTGCCTAGGGCAAGTCCCTTAGGAAAAGCAGACAGGCAAATAACCGGAGTTTCTTTTTGTTCTGATTAAAGTAAAGTTTGAAAGAAGTGTTGCATTCTACTTTGCTGAGAGTAGGAGCTAGACATTAGGGTGTGTATTCATCAGGAACAGCTATTTGTCTTAACTGCTGCCCAGCCACTTTAAAGGACTTCTATTCTAATCCCTGTGATGCAACACTTTTAGGTTTTCCCGACACTCGGTATTTATGATGAGCACATTATTCATCACATAAAGCAGGGAAAACAGAGAGTCAGATTCTGATTTCCCTTGCAGTGACATAAATCCACAAAGGCTAATGAAATGATTGTAGATTTATGGTCTGGTGAGTGCAGGATTTGGCCCAGCAACTCTATAATTTCCCTACTTTTCAGCATAGTAGGACAGCTATACACACCGTGTAAGTCCTGAATCATCTGGTTTCTCTGAGAGCACAGGAGATTTTCAGGGAGTTCTTTCTGGCTCTAATTGAGTATGGCTAGTTATTTCTTTCCCCATATCTGCCATTGACCGCAATGATCCCTTTCTTACAAATTTTAATTACTTCATGAGCTGTACAGCACTTGACTGCATGTTACTTGATTAAATTGAAGAGACTATATAAAAGGTTGAGCTGATTGCAGCTCATGTGAAGAGAAGGAAGCAAAGCCACAAGATCTTCGTTCAGCAGAATGGGAGAAAGATTTGTGGCAGCCAGGAAATGCTAGCAAAGGAAGGTCTCTGACAGTAAAGGTGAAACACAAGCTGAGATTGAAATTCTTGATTGTAAACCATCAGGGGAGCATTAGAGTATAGCAATAACAATTGCTAATAATGGGCACTCCCTTTTTGGAAAAACATAGCTGTATAGATCACATGTAACCTAAATCACAAATACTATTCCCTTTTTTGCAAACATATAATCAAGACTACGCAACTGGCAGGATTAAGAGAAAGGAAAAAAAAAGGATTTTTTACAACAGATGTTATTTCACAGGCACGTCAAGACCACATGACTTTCCAGAGCTGCTCTGGGAAAGCAAAGAAACTTTTTTTCCAAGTAGTTTACTAGTCTTAGAAAGCTTTTTGTCAGCTTGAGGAAGTGCTAAGGTTTAAATGGCACTGAGCAGTATTTCAGAAATATTTGCCTTGTTTGCAGTTAGAACTGTAGCAGAGCTCCTGATGTGTGTCATTCTTTCATGGTTACAGTAAGGCAGGGGAGGCTGAAGGGATCGACAAGTTCTGGAAAGTCAATAGAGCGCTATAGTGTGTTAGCCAATGTTCAGTCAACCAAACTCTTCGATTAGCTCAGCCTGCCAGTATTCTTTTTCCAGGGTAAATTATGTGACGACTCTGAACAGCTTTGACCTTACTTTACCTTTAGGATAACTTTACCCTTCCATTGTTTATCTTCTAAAAAAGAAATTATCTTTTCAGAAAGGAGACTTGCTTTTTAGAATAATAACCATGGAATATCTGGCACAAATTCTCTGAGCACATTTAGGAAGACATATGATGTTTTGCAAGAGACCGATTTGGGTGACAAAAGTAACACTCCAAACACATCACCCTTTATTAAGGAAAATCCTCTTTATCAAAGGCAGTATTCATGTGATCACTGTGATATTTGTAATATATGAAATAAACCCTTGGCTTTCTAGCATAAGCATTTCACACAGCATGAAGCAAAGAAACTGTATGTTGATCTTGGTTACCCTTGTGAAACATTACAGACTTTAGAAGTATGATATAAAAATAGGAGCAGTGATTAGCCCAAAGTCTTTGGCATACCTTGTACAACAGCTTATGAAACTAGTAGTTTTCCTTAATGTAGCAACTTTCATCAGTCTTTCATAGCATCTGTACAATAGCTAAGTTATCTAGCCTCATTTTGTGTACAGAGAGACAGAGAATGGCAAAAACAAGTTAAAGAATTCATAAGAACACCTTATTGAGGAGAAGAGTAGCATATAGCAGGGCTCAGAGCTTTTGTTTCTTCCCTAATCTTTTGTCACTATGATGTTATTCTAGGCCTCACAAATACAAGTGTTTATTTTGAAAGCATATGTCAATGAACTCCAGCAGTGCTACCTGTCCCAGCCAGTGTTGGACCTTCCTTTCAGGTCAGTCATACCATTTGAGAGCCCAGCTGTTGAGACATCTGGAAGTCAGCAGTCTGAACACGAGAATCCCTCACTTTCTCCCTGCTGTGTGTCCTTCCAACACCCCCCCCTCAGTCCACAGGACCGACATAACCCAACTGTCTTGGCTTTGTCCCCTCATTTTGCGTTGCAACAGAACTGTGTTGGTAGCAAGTCTCTGCTGATTTTGTATATTTTCTTAACTGAATGTGCATTACAGGGTTTGAAAGAAGTCCACTGTCCCAGTATATTGAATTAGGCCAGAGTATGTCAGTGTTTTTCACAGTGCTATGCATTGGCAGACTAGAAATACCCAACAGAGATTGCGCTGGATAGTATTAGGAAATACGCTGATTAGATGGCAGTGTAACTTTGTCTTTGAAGCTAAACATACAGCCTTATCTTTTTAAAAACATCATGTGGCAACAAACATACATATATCCGTTTCTCAATAACTTGTGGCAGATGACACAGTTGTTAATTGGATGCCTTGTTTCTTTTCTCAGTCACCCTCCTGAAGAGGGACAATGCCACACCTTCTTTTTGACAAAACTGAAGGGTACGTGCTGCCCATACGCAGCCACAGTCTGCCCACTACTCCTTAAAGCTTCATCTCTTCTCTTGAGACCTATATACGCATTTTTCAAAATTAAATACACTACATATGCTGCTACAGCTTAATTTGTACTTCTTCTGGATTACCCATGCCTTTGCTGAATACAGGTTTTCGCCTCTGCTGCTCCTTTATGCTGGACAACTGATATACAGCCACTGCTCACTTGTAACATATGTTGGTGTCTCAGCGAACAGTAGTGTCTTGGGGAGCAAATGGGACTGTACAGAATCAGCATAAAGATGGAGGTCACAAGGAACCCTTATGCTCCTTCATCTGGAGCCGCTTGCTCAGGGCCTTGTCTCTCTCTCGTCTCTGGAAAGCCGTAGCACAGATTAGCCATGACATGTGGGAGATTTCAGTCCCTAGTTTCGTGGTGGTACATTTTTATCCATTTGTATTTGTGTAAATGTTAGGAGTTGAGCAACGTTAAAGAGGAGTGTTTGAAATCACTCCAAAAAGGTGCTGGCAAATGATGAACTATGTTTTTTATTGCTTAGCTATTTCAAAAACGTCCAGAGCTTCTTGTTTCTCATTTTGGAAATGTAATAGTGCTTTATGTTTGTTGTCTTGGCTCTTCCAAAATGTTTTTCTTCTTCATCTTACTTTTGCTAGGATTTAAAATTTCATAGCTTTGTTTATATATCATGTTTCTGCCATTGAACGTAGATCTTATTCTGTCCTTCCCAAGATACTTCCAGATCAGATTTTATGCAAAACAGCTTTTATCCTCTGATATACTTTGCAGATATGATTTGCCCAGAAAAGTTAGAAATATTTTGAAAACAGAACAGAAATATTTTCCTTTGCTAGGTCCTTTGCTTTGGTAAGACATGTTGAACCAACTGCAGCTGATCAGGATATCATCTCTCCCCTCACACACTCACAGATGCTCAGCTCTGATCTGTTGGCATAACGTCACAGGCAGTTGCACCCTGGTTCTGTCAGTATGGCTTGGGTTAGGGGAAACACTATATTTAAGCACTTTTTTTTTTTTTCACCTGGATCATCCAGATAGATAGACTGCATCAGAGAGCAAGGGAACAACTCCTTGCATAATCATATCATTAACTGCTTAATCCAAGCTTTCTGCAGAAGGAATCATTCAAGCATCTGGGCTTATTGACCCAATGTGAGTTGCTCTAGCCCCTGCAACAGGAAATCTGATGGAGGCAAGAAGGCTATAAAAAAGCTGAGTAAGTTGAAGTGCTCAGCTCTGATCTGGACCAGGTTAGAAATAGTTTTGCTCCACAGGAAAGTAGCAAGAGCACATCTGATCATCTGATCTCATAACACTAAACCTGTTTTTTTTCAGGTGTTTTTTTTGTTTGTTTGTTTTCAAATTTCAGTATGACTAAATAATTAACTTACCTTCACAGAAACTGATGTAAAGAAATCTGAAGGGGAGTTATGCCATCACTACCCCCTAATAATCCTGTATTGTAGCAGAATTTAGTGACAGCTTTGAATATGGGACAATCACTCCTATTTCCTAAGAGGTAGAGCTTGAAATACTGTTATCTGCATCAACATATTTATTCATATCAAGAAGATTTTCTGTCAGTGTTTTCTATAGAAGACTCTGAGGGTTTCTGTAACTATGCCAATGTGTTTTCTACCTGGAGAAAGCAGTCTCAAACAACAAAAGAACAAACTAATAGAAAGTACATTTTGAAGACCCTAGTATCCTGAAACTTACTGCTCTGTTAATTAAATGTTTAGTCTGTGCTCTGTGTTTTTGTTAAATCTCTCTTTATTTAATATCTCTCTACATAAATCCTCATCATATTAAGTAATTATAAATAGTGCAATTGGCTAGTCTCTAATTAGGGGAAGAAAACACTCAGTGATGCGTGAACTACAGGTTAATGTAGAGCAGTCTGTAAATCACTCTGCCCAGGGCTCAGCAGATTGTATTATACTCCTTAGGCAATGGCTTTAGAAAGCCTTTGTAACGTAATGAAATCAAACCAGTGTATCATTACATGCATACTTGTAATTAATAAGAACAAAACAAACATTCACTGAGCAAATCAGTGAAGTGATGTGCTGTTAAAACACCACACGCCTGAGGTTTAAGAGTTTTTTATAATACTGAACATTTAGTATGGAAAATAAACATGCAAAAGAGCTGAAAACAGCAAAGACACAAAAGGTTTCTGACTTTAGCATCTCCCATTGTATTAAGACAAGATAACATAGGTTACATAATAATTCCTGGGGAATAGCTACTTCATTATCTCACCAATTAACTGAATCTTATCAAGGAAGACATAATTGTATGTTAAAAGAAACCAGCAAAGACTGCACATTAGTGTTACATCTTAAATGAGTGAAATGCCTCATTTCACTTCTACTCTCTAAAGGGCTAAAACCAGAACTCTAAGGCATGGACGTAATTTGGGGCGGGGGGAGGAAGAATGAATAAAAAACCTTTTGTGTTTCACTACTGCGATCCTGCTCCCAGCAATGCCTGGGATGAGTTCATGTAGGAGTGGATTTTGCGCACCAACCCAGAAGCACTTGAACCAGCTAGTGGGCCTTAGGCTTTGTTTCTTCTTTCAGGATTACGATTTTGTTTTGCTTTTCTTTTATTCTAGGCTCTTTGACAGGTATCACGCCCTCCATGTTTTTTTTTTCTAAGAAACCTCCCCTTTACAAATCAAGGGATTACTTCAGTGCCTCAGTTTCCCTTTGGTAATAATTTTCTTCCAGCATTTTGAGATTTACAGCCAAATTGGTATTGTTACCAAGGACCTGAACCCTGTGCCTGGTTTACAGAGATGGGTCTTGTCCACCCAACTGCTGGGGCATCCAGTGAACTGAAAGCAGCTGGGGCAAATTACTTATGACCTTTGAAAAGAACGCTAGCTGGCCATGATAATTCCTTACTTGGTTTTCCCCTGCAAAGCTCTGTCAGAGTTGTGACAGTGCCTTGTTTGCTATAACTGTGGATGTTTTCATCATTCATTTACCATAAGATTAATTCTTTTCTTTATTTTTAGTCTTGATTTTAATGATGACTGGTGGTGATGAGTTCCACTGGTGTTTTTGGTGTCACTGACCCAGTTTTGAACCCCTCTTCTTCCTGTTTATATCTCCGCTGAGGCAAGCTGTGCAGAACTGAACACAGCATTCCAGGAAAGATTGATTTACACAATATTAGATTACTTTCAATTGTATTTTCTACTCTGTTCCTTCAACATTCTAACCTTGTCTGCTTTTAGGACCTCACATTGGACGGCAGTGACTCTGCTGATCTGTCCTCCATGGTGCCAAATGCTTTTTTCAGTGCTGATACAATTCATTTAATATTCAGCTACACTGTATGAATAGCTAAGTACCTTTCTTTCAATGTATATTGCATTTTACTTCCTAGCTTTTAAAAAATATTATGGCTCCAAACTTTTTTTTTCTATTACCTAATTTTAAAACACAAGTTTTGCTACCTCATTTTGCTATCTGAAAAAGGAAATTTGTTAACTGATTAATCTTATACCTCTTATGTGATTTCTGATTCAGGATAAGACTTTTCCTCTTGCTTTAAACAAGAGTGTAATGACCATATGGCTTATTTAACAGGGATTTCATTACAGAGTATGTGAATCCTCATGCTGATTATAAACAACAGGGCTTTTAGCCATTACTTCAGAGTCTGCACACAGGGAATTCTACTGTATTAGAAAGGTATGATTTTTGTATGCACCAGCTATTCCTCTATAGGACATTTATAATGCAAGTACTGAAACATATTACAGACATTCAATATTTCGCAGCTTGAAATATTTTATTCAGTTCACCTGGCACTGAAGCAAAGCTTATCCCCGGATAATCTATTATGCTTTCTTTCAAATGTTTCCTACACCCCAGCCCTCCATATCATTGAAGTACCACAGTAGCTGATTCTACTGTAAGTTTAACATTCATTTTAAATTCCTGGCACTACTCCCAGTGGAGCTATGTTAATTTGTAGCAGCTAAAAATATGGCCCAATAGTGCTGTGTTGCTGCATATCCCCTCCTCCCCAAACAAAACAAAGCATTTCAATGCTTAGAGAGCACATTTGTCATATACACAATGCTATTTAATAACACATTGACAGAGAATAGTATGATATCTAGAATGCTGTGGTGAGTGCCTTTAATCTGTTTCAATAACAGCTTACAGTGCACTGAAATACCTTTTTGCTTTTACATAAAGTCTATTATTAACACTTTCTGAACTAAATTTAATAGTGTTCCATAACGCCTGGCTTTTTTTCTCCTGCTTTAGAGGCAATGGTAGAAAGTGTCAGGTATACCATCTCAGCATATCCTAATTATCAGTTTTCCAAAGTCAAAACAATGTTAATAAACTGGAAAGCTTCACCTACTGGAAATCGCCTTGTCAGAAATGGTTCATCATTGTGGTAGGAGCAAAGCAACATCCTAGTCTATTACAAAGAAAGGAAACCTGGGTCAGGAAGCAAAAGATGACCTCAGTTGCCCATTACCTGTCTCTACACAGGTCAACCCTCAGCTCTGTGAAGACTCACTGTGTTGAACAGATGCTGCCTGTGTGTGGGGCCTGCCTAGTCAGGGAGTACATATTTAAGTACCTTTGAGTCCATAGACAAGTATAAGACTCACAAATAGAATAAAAAATATTGATGAGAACCATGAAGATAACTAACACAAAGAACCTCACAATTAAAAGAAATATATACACTTCTGTTTTTAAAAATAGACAAGAAGAAGAAATCTAATTATTTTGGGGATTAGCCTATTCCCAGTGTGGTCCATTCCTATTCATTAGTTAAACCTTTGTACCTTCTTCCCATTGATGGTCTTGTGATTTAAACAGATGCCTGGGTTCCCTCCTGAACAGGACAGTCTTCTTGAACTGGGTTGGAGTAAATGTCATGTTGATATGAAATTAGATCTTTCATGAACAAGATGAAGCAGTATTTAGTTTAAACATATTGAATTTTGAAGTGGGATGACTCTGTTAAATATCAGAAGGCCCACTATTAAGGAAAAATAGCACAGATAGATATAAAAAAAAATGTTCTGTGTGCATTTCTGACAATTGACTCAAAATCATCCTGAAGTTCACTCTACGTAGGTCTTGGTGGTGAGCATGGGAAATTCCCAAAGCTGAATAAAATGCAGAAGGCCTCAATACCTTTATGTAACATTTTTACAGCTGGAAACAGCATCAGAGAACAAAATGAATCATTCATCCTACATGGAGAGAGAAGCAGAGGTAAATTCAGGTTTTCAGGCTAAGAACCTTAGGCATCTGTGTCATTAGAGGTAAAGGAGAAAAGAAGAAAAAGAAGCCTCATAGGCTTCTGTGTTGGTCTTCTATATTATTCTATATTAAAGGGGAGGAGAAGCATTTCTGGCTGCAAAATCACTGCCTCAGGGACAACATCATGTCTAAATCCCTCCCTTTGGTCAATCTGTGTAGCACAAAGTATTAGAAAGAGAGGTAGGTTTTAGCCTATGTAGCACGTGTGAAGAATAGTCTAAACCACACATTACTAAAACAGACTGGAGAGGTACTCCAGCAAGCATTCAAATTAGGTTAGATCCTTGCTCACATTTTCTTTCTCATCACCCATCATGCACCTATTTCTTTTGGCTGTTTGATAAGTCAGTGCACTTTCTCACAACAGTACTCTGCAGTCTTCACCTCATGAGAGATTTTGCTTGATTACTGGTAAGACCAGCAACAAGGAGAACTGACATGCTAGGGAAAACTTCATTATTCTAAATCTGATTGATCGTTGCAGGACAGCGCACAGCTAATCATAAAACATGCATCTTGACTTAGCAAGGGTCTGAAGTTCAACAGTAGCATACTCCATGTACAATAAACTGCAATACTACTCGTACCTCTTGGACTTTCCCACAGCATCATGGGGCAATTACTGTGGTTATTGGGCACTCTCTCCCTGCTCTGCTCACCCTCACAAAAGTTGGTACTGCTGTTCGTATTCAGTGACTGTCCTTACCCCACTCACCAAGCAGGACTCCATCTTTTCCTGCAGACCTTTACAAAACTCTTCCCAACAAACTGAATCCTCTGGCCTTCACGAGCCTGAGTTTTCAGCTGTTCTTATAGTTTCATCCTCTTCCTCCACCCTTGTACAGGAGGCTTGTGAAAGCGCCTTGCCTGATTCTTATGCTTCTTTATGGAACCACAGACAAGCTAAACCCATGTGGAGTTTGATCACATTGTTTGACCACTTACTGGCTCTTTCATGTTCTGGAGAAGTTTAATCACTACTGCTTTTAAAGAGTCCCTCTTTTATTGTTCTTTCTTCTGCATTTCATCTTCACCAATATTTTTTTCTTTTGTCCTAAGCTCATTTACTTAAGTCACTCTGGTACAACTGCCCATCCCCAGGAGTGTACAACAAAGCTCACAGGTTTCGTCTTAACTCTTCTACAGTCCTTACAATATATAAGGTCCTAACAGACTTTTAAAAAATCATTGTAAATATGTAAATAGAGAGTGAAAATATTCAGTCGTGTCTCATAGCATTTGGAGATTATTTGAATGGTATAAAGGTAGTTGGGATATGGTGTCATTCCCTGGACTTTTGCTCTCATATTTTCCTCCAGATGCAATAGCTATATTGCTGAAACTTGCATTGAAGTAAGGATTTAAACAATTAAGCCTTCTGTAGTGTATACCATTACCTGAAAATATCTAACCTATTTATTAAGGTAGGTTCAAAGATTCAATCCATCTGCCACCTTTGTGCAGATAAGTCAAGAGGAAGCCAAAAGTTATTTCAAAAACTTCTACAAAAGCTAACAGGAGCAAAGACTTGAAAGTGCAGTGTAAGCCGATGGAGAGGTAAAAAGCTGATCTCCACTCAGGACTGCATATTAAGATATTAATGAAATAGTTTCACCTTGTACTTAGTCCTAGATCCCGCACCCATGCTGTCTCCTTAAACCTCCTAGAAGAGTTTTTTCCAATGTTATTTGATGTTTTTATCAATGAACCATAAAACATACAGTTCATATCTGTAGAATAAAGATCCCACCAAGATGGGTGAGGCAGTGAATAATGAGATTAGGGACAAGTTATTGATCACAGTCCTGCAAAATGTACTCTAATACAGGCAAGTGCTGTGTAGTGTACTTGGGTACAAAGAACACCAGCTGTGCTTACAGGGCAAGAGACTTGTTGAAGTAGTAGTCACTGGAAAAAACCAAGTGCCTTTTCACTGACCTATTTCAATGTTGTGGTCATGGCATTTAATGAGGTGCTTGCATATGCACCGAAGGTAACATTAGAACAAGATGGGAAGGCACTTTGCCTTTGAACACAGCATTGCTAGGACCATTACTAGAACCCTGTATCTGACTCTCAACAGTCCCGTTTGAGTAAAAATGTGGAAACTGCAGAGCGTACAAAAGGGCCTACAAATAATTCCGGTCATGAAAAACACAATTTATGTTGTGGAGACTAGAGAGTAGTACTAGACTTTTTAAAGATCTGATTCATGAGCAAAGCTTTTGTTCACATGGTGGTGGGTTTTCCAGTCTTGCAGGCAAAGGCGTCGGAACATCCAATAGCTGGAACTGAAGATAAAGGGAGAAAAATACAACTTTGAACCCTAAAATGAGATGTAATTTCCTAGCTGCGAAGGTAGGTAAACGTCAGCTTATCAGGAGGCTGTAAGTTAATCACAACCTTAGGTCTTCAAGAAATGATTATGTGTCTTCCTATAAAATGTGCTTCAATCCAGCTTCTGAGCAAAAGTCTGCAGACAGAGAAGGTCAGACCAGCTGATTATACTGGTCCCCACTCGCCTTCACCTCCATGAAAGAAATCTGTGAAGAGCAGAGCTGAGATTTAATTAATCACATTTTTAAACCAGAATCTTTTTATTCATGGTGAGTTTTGCTTTTTTCTTTTGTTCATGAGAGTGATTACCAATTCCATAGAGAAGAGTTTACAGTAAATATGAATAAGAGCTCAGCAATAATAGTTTAAAGCTGAAGTATCATTTTACCATAAATACTTAGTGCGGAGCCTGTGGTGGAATTATGTCATTTGGAACAAGTAATGCCTATAATCCACTTACTCCTTTCATTTTTTGTTCCTTTTAGTATTAATTCAAATTTTAATAGTATTGGAAAAACACAGCTGCTTCTTGTTGGAAAGATAGCTATTTTCTCTCTATTTACAGGAACAATTGATTCAGTGAGATGTAATCTATAAATCTGGTTTTTAAAAATGAAATTATGGGGTGAACCATGTTTGTCCAAGCTGTTTCCAGGGAAGATGTGTCATTAACCCTTTTTCTCATCCTGTGGATGGTTTTGTTCCAAATGTGATTAAAAGGCTACTGTCAAGATTTAGACATGAGTATTAATCTTCATACAAATTGCTCAGTTCCACTGTGTAAGTTTCCCGCATTGTGTTCTGAGTGACCTGGAGCAGAACTTTTACTGATAGATGTTCATGCAGTGACTATCAAGGGACATTTGTGAACAACACTAAAGCCTAAAACAAGAGATAAACACATGCAGATATGTTTATACATCACAGTTATTTTTTCAAAGAAGTTATTAGGGTCTTTGTGATTCAATATAAAACTATCTGTAGTTCAATGTAAAATTATCTGATGACACATAGAAGTAATATCATCAGGATTTTGGATAGTGATCTACATGTAGGTGGCAAACCATGAATCAGTTACACAATTCATACAAAACTTGTGTCTGCAAAATTCTCACACCCTCTGCAGAACATATGAATTTGGGAATTGTCACATACATTACCGGGGAGGTGGGGGGGGAAGCGCAATATTTAAGGGGATTTTTAAAAATGCTGCCAGAGCTAATTTTCATATCCTTCTCCTTATAAATTGAGATGCTTTATCTGTAACAGTACTGCATAAAATATCTAAAAATAACCTACCTTATGCCTTCCACATGCATTACCTTGAGACCTAGCCAGACAACTAGATATGGGTTCCATTGATAGGTTGCAGATTTCTTGTACTCAAAAGGTTAAAGCTTCTATTTCTGGGCCTGTAACGGCATAAGATATTACACTTTATTCATGGAAAAACTGGTTTTGTGTGCAGAAAATTTGCTACTAAGATTGTGATGTTTGCTGAGTATCTTTTTTACATGTGTTTGTAGGGAAAAGCATTTGCTCTGGAAAGAGCTGTTGTTAACTAATACCAGAAACAAACTAAAATATGTGTGGCTACATGTTTGATTCTCATATTTAATAAGGCTGCAATGTAAGCATATATGTTTTACATTTACAGGTATACATCTTTGGAATGACACCATGAAGGACTTTTAAAATTATTTCCATATGTAGACCCACCTACATCCACTCCTAACAGAACAAACTCAAAGAAGACAAATCTGTTGTGTGGCATCTACTGGGATTTTACAGCTTAGTTCCACTACACAGTATGATGAAACTAAAACCTTTCAAAGAGATTCATTAGAGCATAACTGAGTGAAAATTTTGACAATTCCACAAAGAAGGTGGACGTCTAAATGGTTAGGACACTGCCCAGGATATGGGACAAAGCTTCAAATCTAGATCTGCATGCAGTGAGTGAAAGTTTTTTAACACAGGTAATCTTGAAGCAATTAAAAGTCCTCAGCTGGGCACCTCCCACTTCCTAGGGCCAGTACTTTAATGACCATACCGCTAAAATCTTTTTCTCTCTCTCTTTTTTGTTTAAAATTGTGTTGATACACCTTTGCAAAAATATGCATTTGATAAATTGTCATCTATTCAGAAATGTCCCAGACAGTTCTAATACAAATTTGCTTCATAGATACTACCAAAAGATAAAGAATTTCCCCTACACTGCATTAAACATCTCCCATCCACACTTAATGTACATACATGCCCTGTTCCAAGACCTGCACTAACATCAGTGATACTTGCCCAGGAGCATGAGGATTTTGCAGTGCCCATCCTCTCTGAAGACAGAACAGTCATTTCACCTTTTGTTGCAAAATGCAGGGAACTAAATCAATGTTTGTCAGAGAAAAAGGGAGTGGTTCAGAGAAGGAAAATAAAACTTCTGTTTCTACGATTTTTTTAAATGACGTCACAGCAATATTTTAAAAGTATCTCATATATAAGATATCCAATTAATGATTGAAAACTATTTATGTCCCAGCTTCTCCATTGCAATGGAATACTATGTGAAAACGCAGTCATCCATATTAATTAGTACAACCCCACTGAGCACAAAAACATACAAAGCAAAATAGCGTTACGAAAAATTCATACAAAAAGCCTCTAGGGGTACTCCAAAGGCAAAATGAAAAACCTGTAAAATATAAGCATCTTTTGCCAGTCTAATTCAACATATGACTTTGTTACTTTACATAGGTCTTGGAGGAATGCTCCAGAAAGCAGGCTTTTCTGGTAAGGGCACCTTCCCCCCCGCCATGCCTCCCATGTGTCTCCCTGTGCTCTTGGGAATTGCAGCAGCAATGCTGGGGATTTGGGAAACTGGTACAAGCAAGAGCAGCCCTAAGGCTACTGTGTTGAAACTGGAAAGTAGATCACCACACAGCTGGTCTAGGACCAAGCAGTAGTGACATGGCTTTCAGCCACCACTGCAAACTGTTCCTGAATTATACTTTTGCCCTTCAGGTACTAGAAGATTTGGGCCATTAGCTCCTATTCTGAGATAATCAAGCTGGTTAATAGATAAACTTCCCAGTCTTAAACATCAGAATTCTTAAAAACACTGTTTTAAATTAGACACATTTGAAAGCAACTGTTTCAACACAAACTGTGTGCGTGACCCCTTTCCCCCAGACACTAAACATGCCCTTTTTAAGTACCTTTGCATATCCTTTAAAGATATCAAAAACTATCTGTTAATAATATCTAATATTATCCAAAGTGCTATACTGCAGTAAATACAACTTTTCCTAATATGGTAAGATCCCTCTGCTTTAAGCTGCCTTCTCTGCATCTTTATGGTACTGTAACTCCCAGTGTTTGTCTAATATCAAGTGCATTAGATCTGGTTAAATGCCACAAGTGAGGCTTCGGTGGAAAAGACAGCATAATCTCACAGTGCCTAAGGGATGAACAGCTTATGCAAGTGGGATATCATTTTGCCCTTGAGTGAATCATTATATTCTTTCAGTGCCCTACATATATATAGATGCATAGTTATGCCTGGAGAGTGTTGTAAAATACTCTCTTTTAAACTTCAGACACTGCAAAAGCTACAACCACATCATTCCTCCTTTGGGAATCTGTTTGTTGTGCTGTGTGTGCTAACGCGTAGACCTTGGACCACCATTTTCTCCTTTCAACTCCCATATAATGTGAATGTGAACATGCTGGCAGGGCTCAGTATTTTATTATCCAATATCTATATGGAACCCGTTCTGGTGGATTTTTAATGGTGAGCTCCTCAGAAGAATTAGCAGCTGTTCTGTACGCTTGTTCCGTGTACACTGTCAACCGGCGCTGAATACCGTCCACTGTGGATCATGTATGGACTACAATGGACCATATTCTGATGGAGTACTGTAGAAATAAATGATATCCCACCAACCTTAAGCCACCTAGAAGTGGAGATCCAGTGTGAATTAATGATACAATCTCCCTAAGAACTCACTGCAGAGAGACAGGCAGTTGCAGAGGCAGACTCTGATCACACTAGAACAGGTATCTGAGGTACATGAAAAGAACTGATCCCTGGAGGTACCTATATGCCATCACTGCACATAGAGAGAGCTGAAATGATTAGTCAGGACCAAGCATCTATCTTCCAGATGGTCTAACGTGGGTGAGATGAATCCAACCCTCGCCTTCCAATTCAGATGTTGAAATGATTAAAAGACAAACACTTCAGTGCAACAAACAGAGAGGTACCTCAGATGGCATCTTTAGCTCCTTCTCCTAACTCTGTAGGGTGCTGAATAACTTGCATGACGGAGTGATCCTGAATGTTGTGCAGGGAGGTGCCAAGGACTAACCCACAGAAAACCCCAGGCTCAGGCTGCGTCTGAACAGGCTCGTATCTGATCTCTTGGGGAAATGGGTGCCAAACTAGGAATAAATTAGAGGATAGGAGACAGAAATCACTCAGCCTGGTAGGATAAATATTTGGCCTGGAGAGAGCTCTATTCTAGGTATTCCTCAACGTAAATAGTTTCCAGTCCACCTCCTGACTGTGGGTGGTGGCTCTAATGATATGATTGTTATGGGGTTATTTTTCAGCTCCATTTTTTAAGCCAGGCCACTGTGCAGATAGGAATGCAAGATGTGAAGGGGTAAAAAGAGCCTAAATAAGAAGAGTACTGACTTATCCATGCTTAAGTCCCAGTCCTGTTGATTAAGACCCAGTCCCGTTGACTAAGACCCAGTCCCATCCCTGCTCCCAGGAGTCCTCATGCATTTTCTATTTAAGTCATTGGATGAAATACAGTCACAGAACTAGGAGCTTGGATCAGAACTGGTAGTCCTGGTGTCTAAGATCAGAACCAAAAGAGAAGCCCTCTCAGACCTCCTTCACACAGCTGGGAGGTATTGAAAAGAAAAATTTTATGAAAATTATCACAGACCTGGTAAAATTAAAATAGAATTGATATAAATAATTTTTCTTGTCATTCTTTTGCATGAAGGACTCACTTTGGGTCCAGTAGCTGTGCTGACAATAGCTCTAATAGTGACAGGTTTGTGAAACAGGGATATCAGGTGCTTCCTGACCCTGTTAGACATGTATGTTTTTGGCATACAAATCCCTTCAGCAGTCTGGGAAGCACCCAGATTACTGGGTAGTAAATCTTCCCAGCTGCGCTTGCCTAAGTTTTCTCCCACCCCACCTCTTTTCATGCTGTCTTTCTTCCAGGCCTGGCCCTGGGAGCGCACAAGTGCTCTAACATCTGTTTCCGCAGAAAGAGGCAATAGCAATGCTGACGTGAGAGCCCTGATGGTCTCCTCATCCTGTGCCATGGCCCTATATACATGGCAAAGCAGAAATTTTCAAAAAGACTCTTTATGATAACAGAGGAACCAGGAAAGGATTTTGCTTGAAACAATGTCCTGGAACCTTTCAGAAAAGAAATAACTCAACCCAGAAGTGCACCATTATACGTGACAGCCCATCAGATAAGTAAAATGATCTAAAAGATACTAATATAACAAAAGGCAATGGAATGAAAACAGAGTTCCAAGAAAATCAACAACTGGAGCTTAGACCCTAATTCCTTTGGTGCCTTTGAACATATCCCACAACCCCTGTTTAGCAGTGAGGGGAGGTGGCAGCTCAAGGAGCAACCCTAAGCTTCTTCACCAGATTCCCCAAGGGAGCACTATGGAGCACTAATGAGAGTAGGATGGTGCTTTCAGTGACACACCGTGAAGCTTCTGCTTTAGGGTGTTTGTCTTGTGTCCTTAACTTCATGTTAAGGGACTTAAAGCAGACAAGGTCTTCAGGGCAAGATAATATCTGGATGTGTGTCTTATCACACCCGTTGCTCTAGGGCCTTGAAGATAATATAGGTCTCTAAAACCTACTGCACCATAAATCATCTTCACCATTTTCTTTCCACTGTGACCCTCACCTCCCCCTCATAGCAGATCAAAGTCTGTTATAAAGTAGCTGACCATTTCAAGCATTCATCCTCCTCTGTGGATGGATTGCAGAGCTTGTACCAGAACAGGGCCCCCCTGTGAGCCAGCTCACCCAAGGTAATGTGACCCATTTGAACTCATCTTACTAAACATTACAGACCTGGCTGAAGAACCAGCTCAGATGGAATTATATTCTCAAGACCTAAATACTACTCATTTTACTCTTTGCCAACGGAACCAACAGAGACTTGCTCTGATTCTGTAGCTCTTTAAAAAGCTAATTTGTGGAGTAAGCTCAGGTGAAAACAATATTTCTTTCAGACCTCATATCACCCTATTCAAAATCAGAAGTACATTTTGGTCTGAAGGATAAAGACGGTTTCCAGACACAAGGAGGAAACAACTGAAATGGAACAGTGGGCTTTTAAGTCACATTGTGCTTGAGCAGGATTATAATGCTCTCAGGGCTGTGTCCCGAATCCCTTCTTCAAACACTTCAGCATAATCAGCTTTTTAGGCCTTTCAGCTCCATGCGAAATGGCAGTAATGCCAACGCTGTCCACATGAGCCGAATCACCTCCAAATAAGACATACCAGTATTGTCATCACACCACTCCAATAACACTATGCGGCAATAAGGAAATCAGGTTTCTTTATTCTGCACTGGAAGAGAGTCTATCATCATTCTCCTCTTAGAAGCAGGGTTACCAAGCCACAAGGTGAAGAAAGAAAAATGGGAAATAAGTTCTTCATGTTGCCAAAGACCAACACCCCAATCATAAGAGATCCTGATGTTTCTGGATACAGCAGTATTACCAGAAGATTACCACGTGACATTACTACACTCTGGAACATGCTGTTCTTGCTGGGTGGGTGCACAGGGAATGGACAGAGGCTTTATCCTGAACACCTCAGTACCGAGATAACCTAGAAAGCTTCTCTGCGATTGCTTCCCGAGATGCAGTAATTGATTATGTTGACACGTCCAGTCCCTCCAGGGCAATGTTAAACAGTTCAATGGACACCATTGTGGTGTAAGCTGAGCTGGTAGACTTTTCCCTGGACAGGTAGCTAAGAGGTGAAGAGATAAGAAACTGGTTACTCAACTATAACTGGGGAAAATTCTGGTCTTAAAACTTCACTACCAGCTCACTCAGTTGGATGCTGGTCTTGTTTAGGAGGTAACCAAAACAATCAGTGAGTTCTGGTGCTGCCTAGCTGAGGCTGGTGACCAGCATCCTGCACTCCTCTGCTAGGCTGTTCTCCACTGATAACTACACTTGCAGGCTATAGACAGCAATGCTTCACATAGCTAATTACCAGCTCTAAGTTGGCAATCACCTACTGGAACGGAGTGAAGATCAGCAGCCTGAACCTTGTCTCAGCTGTCACTGGGACTTTAGCCATGAAGATTTCAGCTGCCAACAGCCATGAATGATGCCATATGTACAGTAAATTTAGGGTGTCAAAGGCTCTGTCACACTTTAAAACAAGTGTATTACTGGCATTAGAGACAAGAATGGAACACCTGGGCTGTCACAGGTAATACCATGGCTACTCTACGGGCATTGACAATTCATTGTGAGATGGCAGCCACCTTACATGGTGTGTGTTGGAGAGGTTTGGACTACAGGGCTCCATCTTTGCATCTTGGGCAAGCAGGAGGAGAATATTTGTCCATGACTATGGGGACAGGCTTTCCGTAACAGGCTAGTTATGGATGAAAAGCTGGCATGTAAACAGGCATGTTCTGACCAAGCTTGTATTAGAGCTCAGCCTCATAAATTGTAGAACTACACACACATATAGCCTTCAGGAATTCATTACAGATCAATTCTGTCTCATCTGTTATTCAGATATCTGTAAACTGACCAGCATAGCTGTGCAGGCTACAGCTGTTTTTTAAGAAAAAAAAAAGTCTTTGCAAAAATACCAATTCATTAGAAATTCAGCTTTTCATAGGAACATACAACTTATGACAAATTTATTGCCAGAAAAAGTTTGTGTGTTTTTTGGTTTTTTCCCCCAAATCCAGAATGAAATTTATTTTCAAAATGAGGAAAACCACAAAATTCCTCAATACTATAGCAGTATTAACCTTTTTTTGGGTCAGGTTGGTAGCCTAGGATCAAGTCTCCCTTCTGCACAAGGCATGGGTCTCCAGCATTAGACTTTGCTGGGATAATTTATTTTACTTACACAAATAGCTTTCAAGAGACTTGGGTTTGTTTTGATACAGAATAAAAACATATTTTTAACCATGGAAAAGTTCTGTAGAATGAAAGAACAACTCTCAGCCAGCTCTGCTCCCGCAGTTCAGGTCAACAACTTGTTCACCAGAGCACTGCCTGGACAATAAAAAAATACTGGAAAGTAAAAAGATGTAAGTGACCCTCTCTGAAGAGTTCCTGACGATTTGAGCTGAGTCTCAGTACAATATCTTTATCACAATACCATCTTTCCTCTCTGAAACTGTCACTGTCACTATAGTAACTGCCATATTAAAAAAAGTTCCCCTGCTAATCTTGAAATATGAACATATACCTAAAATAGCCTGCTTACTGTACCAGTAATATCACCCAAAGATTTTGCAGTGCTTTCAGAGACATCATAAGCATTAAAGTTATAATCAAGAAACATTTTGTATTTGATAGAATAAGTCTGTTAGCTGTCGCATATGGAGTTACGTGGCTTCATCTCCTTAATGAATTGTATATACAGAAGAAATAATGGAAAAGAGAGAAAAGGTGGAAATTGCTTTAGAAGGGAGACATGGCTAGATTGTGAAAGACAAAGTAGAAATTCTTTTCCACTTTACAGCTGTTACAAGAGCAAGTGGTAGTCATGATAACATGCAATCTCTTTTCATATTGCTGGAAGATAACATAACTGCATTGCCATGAGCAGACACAACTCACCATGTCTTGTTTGCCATTGTTCTCCATGATGAATTGCTCCTGGATTCTGAAAATCACTAGGAACTACTGTGAAACATTACATGTCACATAGAGACAGCCAAGGGATAAGGCAGATCCCTACTGTACAATATATAAGGATCAGCATAAATTAGAGCTAGCACATGATCTGCCCTTCTGTGTGCAAAGAAGGATTTTCTCCCAAAGTAATTAGGCTTTATGTGCATAAAGCCTTTTTTACGTTACTTTTTTTATAGATGCCTGATCAGATATAAATCTCTTTATCATCTTCCTTAACCTAAATTTTGTTGCTGTTGTCTTGGATTTTTAGCATGGTAGTGGACACAGATAACAGTCGACAGATAACTGTATCTCAAATCAATAATTTTTGTTTTTTCCCTTTAATTTTTCATTACTAATTGTGACAATTACAGTCAGTTATCCTTGTTCAGCATATAAACACTTAAAAATGGTTAAATCTTTGATATATGAAGTCCCAAGCTCTGCTTTAAGTGTCACTGAACTTCCTATTGTTGACTTACGTGCCTATAAAAAGTATCCTGCAGGCAATGCTGGACATGAAATAATATTTTTTAGCAATATAGAAAAGATACATGCAGACAGAGAGCCAGCTTTCCACATTGTTCCTCCAACTTATTCTAAACTACAAGCATACACTATGGAGACAAGGAGGCAGGGTGGAATGGGAGTTGCTTATTATCTACCAATCACTGGCTTCTCAGCTGAGAAGGTCAAACAAAAGGAAACACCTGTAATGCCTTTATGGTCAAAATAAATGGATTGGAATGGAAACAGGTTGAAATCTCTAAGTTGTCTGAATTCAGGAAATATTTATTACCTGACAGTGGCCTTCAGATTATAACTGTACTGAAAATTAGCTAGAGCGAGCAACCTACCCTTTGGATCACACCTGGATACGCAGAGCCACGCTGCAGGCTTTCTGTGCAGCTAGGACACCTTGCAGCATGTTGTAGAAGTCTTCATGTTTCCTTGGCCTGAGCTGTTTGGTGCTTCCTTCCTGATGAGTTACAGAAAACCTTGTTTCTTCTTCTGGCTTATGCAGGCAGCGAACAGTTAGAAAGCATGAGCTGCCTGTCAGAGCATATGTGGCATTGTGCATGTCTGTCCTTGCTATGAAGTGGTTGGTTTACTAGTCCAGGCAAATTCCCAGTCTGTTTTAGTCCAACATCCAGCTGTGTCAGTTGGAAGGGCCACTGGAAGGTCAAGCAAGAAGGTTTTGCCTGTGGATAGAAAGGGCGTGAGCAAGATCCCTACATATATTGCAATGTCCTTAGTGATTTTAGGCCCCTCCTATATTCTGTATGTGTTCTATCCCATTGCCTGCACATATCTGTGGTCCAGGCTGAATCTGCTTGCACAGAAGTCAGCTGCAGAACTTCTATTGACCTAAATGGCAATGGGAACAAAGATTTCAGCAAGGGCCATGTGAAGAATAAGCTCTGCATCCCAAAAACAGTGGGCTGCTGAAAGAGAGGAGAAATGAAAACATGAAGCAATCCTGGAAACAAAACAGAAATTCAATGCATTTGTAGAATGTATTCTCATTTTTAGATCTCTGCTCAGAGTATCACTAATGAAATAAAACTAACCAAGGGAAAAAAAAAAAAAAAACAGCCCTATGCTTCTGTTACAGGCAATGAAATGTAGAAAACTTGAGAAACAAAAGAAGAGTTTGCAGGACGAAACCAAATGGATGAGAGAAGCTTCTAAAATTTGATATATTTGTTCAAGGACAGAACTGTAACAGGGCCTTTTCCACCTGTTTCAAAACCAAAATAAAATCTGTCCCCTCCCCAAAAAGAGTCCATGTCTTTACTGAACAATTTAATGCACACCAGCACATACACTTAATTAAAAGTACTGAAATGTCAGAACTCTATCAAGAAGCTGGGAGTTGTTGGCCTGTGGCCCAATTAGTTCTATTGTTAGCTACTCTTCTAGAATAGTTTTTAATGAACTGGGGATGGATTTGGTCAGGAACTGATTTAAAAGAGCAGGTTATAAACAGTATGTTGTTGCAGGGTAGAAGATCAGGTCATGCCCCAAAAGAATTAGCTGTGTCAGACTACGACACTCTTATAACCTCATTTGTGTCAGAAAGAATTTTGTTTCTTGTGTGGAATTTTTAAATGGTTGTTTTCTCTATGTATTTTCTTTAGCCAGACAGATGCATTTTTTCAGGATCTTAGGTTTATTATATAGTTTGAAGTTTGCAAGGGAAGGAATAATGACATAGAAGAAACACTGTCTAGGTTTACCTGAAACCTTTACAGATATGGGTGTTACACAGAAGGCCTCTGAGAAATTTGGAGTTAGTGCAAGAATTTCCTCAGCTTTAAGAACAAAAAGACACTAATTCTCTATAATGTTACCAATACCTGTTGCAATTCTCTGCTAGGATGGCATGGCTTGTCAGAAGCCCGGCTGTGTAAGATGCTAATAATGTCAATAGGCTGATGAGCACCCTCCCCCCGCAGGATTTGGTGGGAGGGGAGGGTGTTCCTGACTTCACTGGAGCACCCCTGCACTTCAGGAAAGGCAACCTCGCTTCTGCTTACTTTATTTTCTACAAAAACATATCCTAAACTCCAGGAGTCAAACTGACATAGATCAGCATAATAGGCCATGTACAGCCTTCTCTTATTTTATATCAAGACCTTACCTCAGAAGAACCGAGAACCCACTTAAAATTAGATACAAGTTTAATTCATTTTCTGTCTCAGGGGCCAAATTATCTTTGGTTTTACTAAGTTTTTTTTTCTTTCTTTAACTGTGAACCAAGTTGCATAAATCCAGCCTGGGATCTGAAGTCTTGTTAGGTTTCTGTCACAGAAAGAAGGGAACTAATGCCTCTGCAACTGAGTTTCTAATTACTAATCATATTAATGTTCCATGGGCCAGGACATGACCCTCCCTGTCCCACAGATATTCTGATTCTCCAGTGCTTACAGGTATGAAAAGAGAACGGGTCTACTGAGAAAAATTGTTCCATTTTTTTCTGCATTAGCCGTTTTACTGACCACTTTAAATAAGATTACCACATTTAAACTGAGTAAACACTGTACTCATTCTGTCAAACTTTGGTGATCCACCATGCTTTGAAAATAGCTTGAAACCTCTTTTGGTTTATTTAAAAACTTTTCCTTTACAGAGTATTCCTTGGAGATTTGCCATTTCTTTGACAGCCTGGAGACAGACCCATCAGGCAGCATTTCTGGTAATGTATATTAAGAACAAATCCATATAAATTCCGCCTTTCCTCCACGTTTGAGATAGAGTTTAACCTATTATTTAATATAATTACAGAAAAGGTCTGCTTTTCACTTGACTTAGATGATTTAATAATCTAATGTCGTGGTAAGGAAGAGGGTTTATTTGTAGGAAATAGATCCAATCCTTAAAAAAAAATCAGTAGGGCAACTGAAACACCTCCTTTGTTTCTTGAAATCAAAATAATTCTATTTTTGGAAGATCATGTCAGTAATAAAGTCCAATTTGAGGGCAGATATGTTCAAATTTATTTTGTCCTCCTTTTGGTGCAAGATTTAGAAGGCTTTGGCAGAGTTATGCGTCTGAGTCAGCCTCAGCATAAATGGGCATTGTTCTACCTACGTAATACAGCCTAGTAGTTCCCAATCTTAAAAAGGCCTAAAGGAATAATCAAATCACACTCTTATAATGCCACATGCAGATTTTAGACTAATCCTTATCTTCTCCCTGAGTGAAATGGGATAAAATACCTGTTTTACTGAACTCAGTCTAATAGATTCACTTTACTGAGGGAAGCTAATCCTAACACTCATTTCCATGGAAACAGAGCTTGCAGAGGCATCTTACTTACATGCAGTGTTTTGGGTTATGTGAAAGAGAGTTTGGGTCCCACTTTCCACACAGTCTAAACTGATTATGTACTGCAAATATGCATCACCAGTCTCCACGTTATGACAGTCGTCTTCCTCTGGGGACTCGGTACCCCTCGTGAGAATCACTCCCACCGACTCACGCCTCTGCGCTTTCCGCAGGCTCTGCCCCACCCATACTTGCTGCAGAGTGCCAGCTGCCAGCTTCTGCTTGCCTTTTTATCAATGAATTTATTTTTAGTGGGTTTGAAATTAAGAGATGCTGAACCATGTGCTGCCCTTTGTGTACTGCCTCTGCACTGGCTGGGGTAACGGAGAGGGAGGGCGCAAAGGCAGGGTAGTGTTTCGACCTTTTTATCTGCAATTCGGCATTGCAAGCTGGACCACAAAGCGCAGACCAGCTGAGCTATACATGTGGCATTTCAGCACAATAGTTTTTGTGAGCAAAGAATGCTTGTCCTCTGCCTTTGATGGGGCTTATATTTTGGAAGTGCTCTAATCTCATCTGAGTTCTGAAGTTTCTCCAGGTGCAAAGAGCCTGAATACATGAAACCATCACGGTAGGCAGCTGCTTAGGAATCTCCTATTTGTTGCCATAGTTCTTACTTTGAAAGAAGAGAATATATAATAAAATTAATCTAATTCTGGTACCTTAGTGTGTCTAAGTTAGCCAACAAGGACCTTGTGAAAATCCTGTTATTCTTCAAATAGAAAACGATTACGTTCTTTATCTTTCAAAAAAGCAGGGTATCTTTCCTGAGTTTCTTTCTTTTGTCTGTCTGATTTGATTTAGTTTAATTCCTTCAGGCTTTGCTGTTCATTTCTCATCCTGTTTGAGTGCACTATTAGTGAGTTCACTTTTCATTTATTATTATTTATTTGCACTATCTTAATGCATAAGGACCAACATTCCTTTGTTTAAAGAGCTGTATAAATCACCAAACAAAGCGAAACAAAAAAAAGCATGCACTAGAAGTAGAAGACTAGGGACGGCAGACTAATCCAGACAGGCAGAGAAATTCTAAGAAACGTCGCAACTGTATTTGTCAGCATGACATGAAGGGGTCTTAGAGCACCATCAGCCTAAACATTTAAGTTCTTGTTAAGCAGGATCGCAAAGACGACTTTGACAGGCAATTTTGCAGGAAAGACCTGTGTGACAGATTAACATCGACAAATTTTTGAAATGGATTTGCATTTGCAAAGGACCGGCATCAGGCCTATACACAATCTCTATCTCGAATGAGGTCTTTAAGTAAAGTGAGTGTGGGGAAAGGTGGAAGTCTGGACTACAAATAGCATTGTTAGATGCTGGAGTAGAATCTTTACTTCTTGGTGGTAACAAGCTATATAATGTACACATACATGATTGCATACATGTACAAAGAACATCACATACATACACACAGGCAAATATAGTCCAAGGAATATGTTATTACCTAGAATAATCTGGATGGCTCAGCCCTTCATCTTTCTTCACTACTCAGTAATATAAGAAATCCAGATTCATACGAAATTGCCATCAGCATTGTTTTCCCAAACTGCATTACACTTCACAAAGGCAAATATTTGTAGGCTGAAAGTGAGCATGGTCTATTTTTCCCTGCAGTAATTTGTTGGAGGGGAGAGCTTCCCGTTTCAGAGCTCTCAGGCAGTCAACACTGCAGAATACTAAGCAGGGCTTCCCCCCATGTGCTGTTTCCATGGGGTA
Source organism: Phalacrocorax aristotelis (assembly GCF_949628215.1). Taxonomy (NCBI): domain Eukaryota; kingdom Metazoa; phylum Chordata; class Aves; order Suliformes; family Phalacrocoracidae; genus Phalacrocorax; species Phalacrocorax aristotelis. The sequence continues at coordinate 191,603,953 of NC_134276.1, forward strand.
TTGCATAGAGAGGGAAGGGGCATAGACTGACAGAAGAAATATGTTTACAAATGCCAAGGACAATTTATTTTTTACAAGCAAACCTAAGGAAAAATATGTCAAAAATATCTCAGCGTGAGAAACTGCATACCATAGTTAGTCCCTTGGCTTAATGTATCAGAAAAATATATGCATCTCAAGCTGATCCCGCCATGATCTCTCCATCTGTGGCACATCTTTTATTCCAGTAGTGTATAAGCTGCATTCATTAATACAATATTATTCCAGGTTCATCAAAAATGAGTGTTACAGGTATGAACCTAGGGCCATGTTTGAATTTAAATCTGGATTGTCAGTAAACTATTCAACCTTTCAAAAAATGGCACTTGACATGGGCATTTTTCAGATTGCCAGGCTAACAAAAATGCATATGGGCTATACAAATTTGAATTTTCCTTAGGTTTATGTTTTAATCAACATGCATTTATTATTTCTGACCCTTAACACATCCAACTGTATAATGAATTTGTATTTATAATATTTCTTTCTTGTGTTGCAAGATGGTCCCAGCTCCTGAGCTTCTGTAGTAGTAGGCAACATACTAAACCTGAGCTAAGACACAGAGTCTGCTTCAAATAATTGTACAAGGTTTTAACTTCCTTTCTGAAGAAAATCGTATCATATTCTGCTAACGCTGACAGCTTGCATCTGTGTCCCAGGAAGCTGCCTGTAACAACTGACCTCCTAGTTACAAAAATCAAGAAAAATCTACAATAGCTCCAGTAACCAGTCACTCTTAATAGGATTTTGCTACGCATCCTCCTCTGCTTTGCCCAGGGAAAGTTCATTTCAGGTTGCATACAAGCAGTCTGGGCGGTTGGTGCATTTACGAAGGTTGCCAAAGCAAGGGCTGGTGCAACCCCCAGCACCTGCCTGCACCGACAAATCTATCATCAGGAATTCAAGCTCTGCTGGTGCTACCTGTCTCTCACAGCATGCTACGTCAAGGAAAGACAGCAGAGGGGGGCAAACCAAAGGTTGATCTTGGCAAGGATATGGTGCAGTGGTGGAACTGCTGCTTGGAGAAGTCCCAGCACCTCCGTGAGGCCCAGCCCTCCTCCCAGCCCGCATCCAGTTGAAAGCCTCCTCCCCACCAGACACGGGAGGCTGAGGAGAGAGGCACAAGGCCAGAGAAGGGCACATCCCTTGGAGCATCCAGCCTGGTGGCTTGGGGCATGTGTTGATGCAGAGGACTCACTGCACCTGCGCTGGGACAGTGGACCAGCTGCTCTGTGATGAGGAGTGCTCTGCGTGTGCACAAACCTCCTCTGTTCTCTTCTGCCTAACCCTTCCCTTCTCCTCAGAACTGTGTACATCCATGTCACTCCACAGCTACACCTCTTCTTTTCCTCCCCTGCCCTCTTCTACCTACTACACCACTTTTTTATTTCCATTTACTTGTTACTCTGCTGTGCAGCCTACTTGAAAGAAAGTGCTTAAAGAGGACTAAATGATATTCAAGGATTACCTTGTTGATTTTCACGTTGTGTACTTTCCCTACATCTGTTTCATTTTTAGGTAAAATAAATGCACTTCTGCACTTTTAAGGCTCTTCAAGACAGACCCCATGTACTGTTCTGTGCACAGATGGGCTCCCAAGTCAGTCCTTAGGTACAGCTGTACCAAACATAACTAATAAATAAATAACAGTGTTTGCAAAGGACTGCAAACAGCTATGGCTCTAGATTTTGTATTAAGATATTCCATGAGTGATTATCAGACTATACATATGTTGTTCTAGAAATCTTCTCAGCTCTGTGAAAGTCTTTGACTGACCACAACTCCTGGTTTTCCAAGCTCCATCTTTGGATATCTAACACAACTGCTTGTTCTGGCTTCAGACTACTCTAATGTTATAAATACTTCTACTTCTTAGACTCTCAAACAAATTACATCCATGATGATGATAAATGATGGTTTTCAAAGTTCTCAAGAGGTCTGAATGATTACTTTGTTGTTGTTTTATCCTATTTCCTACTTCATTATGTAAAAGATTATTTTTTTAAATAGAGCCAAATAGAAAGCACTGATGTGTTCGAGAAGAGCTAGCAAATGACATTTGAGAGCCCATGCCCTTACATAAGCAAAGGGTATGCCTGGTCATTTCGGGTAAGGACAAGTGATTCTAATTTTCCAAAACAGTCAGAAGTATTATTTACCCTGTTTTTAATGCAAGGGAAAATTAGGGGCTGTGGAATAAAAGAAATCATGCTGATTGACGAAAAGGTTGTAGTTAATAAAGCACTGTCAGAATCTTATGTCTTTTCTGGATATATCTCAGGTTTGTACTGCCATACTGAAACCTCCATCACACATGCCAAAAATCAAAGAATTTAAGCTTGACACTGATCTCAAACCAGGCTGGTCTTCCAGTCTCCTGGGACAGGCTGGGAACTAGCTGCCACTTTCAACTGGTGATGACTGCACACTTTGAGAGATGCAAATTAAATTATACGAGTGCTGATAATTTTACAGAGTCTTTCTTTTCTTAGCCCACACACCCAGAAAGACAGGCAATTTTCTTCATAATTCATCAAGGAAAGAGTCGTAGAGCACCATAACCCACTGCAGCATGGGAATTGTGAGCTCTGTGCCCAGACAGCCTGGGACACACATGCAACTGCAGCATCAGTGAGGCTACAGTGAAACAGGTAGTGTCGAACTCTTACTTTTCTCACTCTTACCGTAAGAAAGGGGGTGATTATGACAGAAAGATTTTTTTTTTTCAATTTTTTTCTCCAGAAAGCAGTCTCTGTCCTCTCTGTAGACCAGTGGGAAGACACTTTATCTTTCATAAATTAGGGACCTTAGAGACTTTAATGTCTCTAAGGGAAGATCTGGTCTCTGGCTAGGGCCTGAATTCGAAACCATCAACACTCTTCTGATAAAGACTTCTTATTGCTTTTGCTACTCTGAACTGGTTACTGTGCTAGCAAGCCTAAAGTCTGTTCTCAGAGAAGTTATATTTAAGCATGATTTGCTGTATGCAATAAAGTTTACTTTACTATATTTACTATTTACTATAAATTGAAACTTTCTCAAAATGACCTTTCTTTTTTTCTTTTCAGCAGTCTTACTTTCTCCTTAGGCTAACCTATTAAGTTCAGTTCTCAAAAAGGAAAAGGAAATATCCTCCAGAATGACTTGCACATTGAACACTTATTGCATATAGATGACAGTAATGCATAGAGTTCCCAACTAAATATGTCATTCCTCAGTGCTGAAAAATTTAGCAACCCTGTAGTGTGAACCAGTCCCTGCCCAAATCCATGGGCAATCCATACTAGCAAAATCATTGATAGCTTTCTTACATTTCAACATTTTCTCTAATTTTGATTTGACAAAAAGAAGAGAGGGGATCTGACCACCATTAAATGATTAGTTGTAGCAGAAAAGAGCAAAGAATAGGCCTGATTCATTCTGGCTTTAAAGGATTAGAAAGCTGCTGGATTTTAAAGAATTTCATGAAGTAAAGTGCCAGGCCAGAATACAGCCCTGTATTGAAACTAAACACACTTTTTTGCCTCCTAAATCTAACTTTTTTTGAGAGTGGAAAACATATTTCTAGTGACTCATATAGTTCCTCCTCCTCATGCTGATTGAGGGGATACACAGGACTAGGAAAATGGCTAGGCTCTATTTCACATAAAGATTTGAATTGCATTAGCTGTATGTGGGGAAAAGAGTTTATACCCAGTATCAGTGTGCTTATATAAGTAGAGCATATTCTGAAACAGGAAGGGAATATACTTTATTCCTAAAAATATTTTCATACTAGTATTCTTGTGCTTAAACCAGAATTTTACAGAGATAATTATTTTAGTATACAAAAAAAAATCTGAGATGCAAAGGCATTATTTGTTTAATGACTGCTTTGTTAAAGGTTAAGACAAAACTTTGAGACATGTATAATTTGGACAACAACAGAAAAGGTTTTTAGTTCCTTGGTCCTATGGAAAATACTCAACTGGATACATACTTGTTCCATCCAGACCTTTTCGCTATACTGAAATTCACTGCATCTTGAGCCTAAATCTTCCTTCAGACAGAATAACATGGGACTAAATTCTGCTTTCTGATATAGCAGTATTAATCTGGAATAAGGCCTTTGAAGTGGGATTCATTTTCATCCAACATACTTTTCAATATATTCACTGTTTGCAGGTTTTATTTGGAAATCTCACTTTCATCAGCTTAAAGCATCATGCTAACAATTAAAATAATAAGTAATAATAACAATAACTGGTAGCGCAGCAACATACTCCTCTCTGAGGATCTGACTGCTCCTCAAAAAGGTGAATGATTGCTAACTCATAGGAGGAGACTGAAATACACAAGACACATGAATTAAAGAGTAGAAACCACCTCCTTAAAAGCATCCTAAAATGTCCCTGGGGCACCACAGTGCAGCTCCCACGGGGCTAGGGGAGGGGAGCAGGGTTGGTCTGGTGATGCCCAGTGGTTTTTCTGCCTCTACCTTTCCCAAGGACAACACGGGAGCTGCTGGAACCTACCCCTGCCTCGAGCTACATGACATGTGTGCAGTCACACCAGCACTTTTGGGAAGCAGCTGAGGGTGGTGTTTGTCTCCAGCAGTGGCGTGGGGAGAAGCGCAGGCTCCCACATTTTGTGGCTGATCTGAGAGAACAGCGAGGCAGCGTAACATACTGCCAAGTGAGGTGGCTTGTCATTATCACTGGGGGAGTTCAAACGCTGGCTAATAAAAGCCTACAGGGATTAATGTAATGCAAGATCCTGCTTGAAGGAGCTGGTATGGGTAACTTAACGTATTTTTTGTCTCCTCCTGCCCCCCACCCCAGTCATTCATCTATTTTTCTCTTTGATTTGCTTATTAACCTGTGATTTTTCTGCTTTTATGCTTTACTTATTTCCTCTGTTCTGTCGTTTGAGGTCTGAAGCAAACACTAATTAATAAAAATTTGCTAAAAAATCTCATCACTGCAGATAATGTCTGTTTCTCCCTGTCTTAAGATAACCTTCACACTCTTTGACGTGCTTCGCCTGTGCTGTGGGTTTTGAAAGCAGCTGCAGTTGCAGGCAAGGCATCTTCTGCTGCTGCGTGCCCTCTGAAACATCTTGAAGCTGCAGTCAGGAAGCACTTGCTGGCATGCCAACAAGCCATCATGTACACAAGCATTTGGGGTTTGTCTTTGCAGAGGAAGCTATCTTGAAGGGAAGGGGTATGATTACAGTGCCACTCTCCAGCTGCCAGCTGGGACACACAGGTCTTGAATCAGCCCCTGAAACCCCAAACGCGTAGCCAAGATGCCTAAAGTAGGAATATCCTCACCCCACGTTTCCTCTTAGCTGTCACAGAGGTGCCTGTTCTTCACTGCACATACAGGGAAGGCAGGGAGGCAAGCCTCCCAGCTGAGGCACCCCCACTGAATACTTTAAATTAGCTTCTGTGAGGTCCCTGCAAGCATGGGAGTATTTTCTCCACTGCTGTGCACACCCAGTCCCCTCCAGGTGCTGGCATAGACAGAGCTGCCAGCTATCAAGCTGTGGTGTCATCTTCAGGTGGCCCTGAGGCCATCCTGGTGACTACAGAGCCCGCAGCCACAGCTTCAGCCCACACTCTGGATTTGAAGGCAGAGGGGAGTCACTTTCTGTTGAACATGGGTCTCTGATTTGGAAAGGTGCTGTCCGGTGTGCAGGTGCGAGTAATGTTAGCACTGCGAGAAAGGCTGGTGTGCACAGGAAAGAGGAATGGTGGCACCACTCAAAAAAGATATCAAGATCTTGGTATCTGAAGAGTGGTTAGGTAGTCGCAAGACTCGAGACCTGCTGACCAGCTGTGCTTAGACTCACAGAATAATTTAGGTTAGAAGGGACCTCAGATGTCACCTAGTCTGAACTGCTCCTCAAAGCAGGGCCAACCTCCAGTTACACCAGTTCATAGAATCATAGAATCATTAACGTTGGAAGAGACCTCTAAGATTATCAAGTCCAACAGCACCACGCCTCCTAAACCATGCCCTGAAGTGCCAAGTCTACATGTTTTTTGAACACCTCCAGGGATGGTGACTCCACTACCTCTCTGGGCAGCCTGTACCAATATTGACCACTCTTTGAGTAAAGACATTGTTTCTAATATCTGATCTAAATGTCCTCTGATTAAGCTTGAGGCCATTTCCTCTTGTCCTATCACTAGTAACTTGGAAAAGGAGACAGACACCCCCCCACTAAAACCTCCTTTCAGGTAGTTGTAGAGAGCGATATGGTCTCCCCTCAGCCTTTTCTTCTCTAGACTAAACAACCTCAGCTCCCCCAGCCACCCCTCATAAGACTTGTTTTCCAGACTCCTCACCAGCTTCAGGTCTTTCTACCTGCATGTTGAAAATCTCAAAGGGTGGAAATTCAAATGTATTTTGAAGCAATGTGACCCAGTGCTTGCCTGTTCTCCGTGTGAAGATGTTTTTCCATACAGATAGTCCTCTGTAACTTTTTAGTTGAAAACAGCATTATGACAGGACAGGACAAGGGGCAATGGGCTCAAGTTGGAGCATAGGAAGTTCTACCTCAATATGAGAAAAAACTTCTTTCCTGTGCGGGTGCCAGAGCAGTGGAACAGGCTGCCCAGGGAGGCTGTGGAGTCTCCTTCCCTGGAGACATTCAAACCCCACCTGGATGCATTCCTGTGCCCCCTGCTCTAGGTGTCCCTGCTCAAGCAGGGGGGTTGAACAAGGTGATCCCCAGAGGTCCCTTCCAACCCCTACCATTCTGTGATGCTGTGATTCTGTAATATTCCTCCTTAACCTTCTCCTCTCCAGGTTGAGTAAGCCCACATCTTTCAGCCTCTCTTCACATGTGTTGTCCAGCCACTGAACTTGCTCCAGCTTGTGAACATCTCTCCTGTATGTGGGGGGCTAAAACTGGACACAGTACTCTGAGTAATGAATAGAGGGGAATGATCAGCTTTATATGTCTATAACCACTTAATTGCCAACTATTGTACAAATATATTCAGCTTATTTATAAGCAAGGTTGTCCTGGATTTTGTCTTGGTATTCTTGAATGTCCCAGCAGAATCCAGGGTTAGGCTTGCTTGCCTAGGTGAGGGAGGAACGTCTGATACTAGGTTTCTCAGAATAGTCCTTTGTCCTGCCTGTGATTCCAGAAAGATGTTGCTAGAGCTGGAAGGATTTGTTCATTTCCAGAGTCATTTCACAATTCCCAGGCTCATATTTTCTAGCCCTCTGTAGCACAGTTCTCTTTTCTATTAACTAGGCTTGCTCAGCAGTTCATATCCACTTTGCTGACACTTAAGTCTTTTGGTGCATGTGCCTTGTTCCATTTTGAGCTCACTGCAGCTCAAAAGGGTTTAAAAAATAAATCTAGTCTTGGCTGTCTGAAGGCCCAACTGTCAGGTAAAACTCCATGTGGTTGCAGCTAAAAGTGCTCTTTCAGAAGATGCCACTTAGAATCTGCCCACATAAAGTATCTCCAGAGGAATATGAGAGAGATGAGACGAGTAGCTGAATGAATGCAGAGTGCATTAAAAGGTACAGACTGCCAGCACAAAGCGGGAGATGTCAAAGAGGCTCAGGAATGTCCTGTTTACTGATGTTGCGCAGCTCTGCACACAGGTCAGGCAAACAGCTGGCATATGGCGAGAGAGAAAGGGTGACACAGAGGGTGGCTGTAGAGAGGGAGGAAAGAGGTGAATCTCCATTGACTGAGACAGGCGGAATGACTTCTTTGGATGGCTGCTGGCAAGGACTGCAACCTGCACAACCTCTGGACAGCCAGTCTTCGCCCTGTTTCATATGTTCCACCACAGAGCTGGGGGCAGCAGTTGTACAGTTTGTGCTTTGCATCAAGGCATGTTGTTTTTGCACACTTCTTGACTCTGTATTTTTTGGTAAAAGCAAAAAACTTTCCAACTCTTTATTTGCCTGGGCAGCTGGGACAACTGCAGAGGTCTCTGCCCTCCAGCAAGCTTTGGCTGTGGTTTCACAATGCAGAGTGCTCGGCAGCCATACCAACCCCAGGCACCCTTGTCCTGCCCACTGCTCAGTTCCTGCCATGGTGTGCTGGATCCCCGTCACACTCAGACAACAGCTTGCACTGATGACAATGAGCTTTAAAAACATTCCCCAACAGATTCCGAAACTGCTGTATCATGAAACCACAGCCTCGCTCCCTACTCAGAGTGGTAAGTCTCCGGTCTGTACCTCCTCCTGCCATGGTGAGAGTCTCTTTCCAAACCTCAGTGGTTTCTACTACCACGCTGTGGTGTGAATGTGAAACCTTCCTGCCATATCTGGCAAGTTTCTTAAAAGTGATTTGTCAGTCCATCTGAGGCAACACAGCTGTGATGGCTGTGCCATTGCTTGCCAATTAGATGTACTCAACCTTAGCGGCTGCTAATCACATTGATATGGAAGGGGAGGATATCAGAGACTTTGCTCTGCCCTTTTTGTACTTGAAATGATCCTCTGAAAGAATTTCTTGCATATTGGGGGTCCAGACTTGGTATTAAGCACTAAACACCTCCTCATCTGTCACTTGTCTTCTCCCCTAGTCTTAGATAGGTAGACATGTAGTAGTAGATAGAGACAGGAATATGGTCATTGCCCTCAGATGCCTCCTTTGCCCCAGAACTTCTGCTATGCCAATATCAATAAATGAGGTGCACCCAGAAACTTGGCTGTGTTGTTCATTCTTTAGAGCAGTCCCTTGCATAGGTTGGCCTGAGTAAACTACGACTCATAAATAACTCAAGGATTTCAAAGTTCTCCCAGGTATGGTTCAGGAACTAGCACAAGCCAGGGACTATCTGCAATAGACAATATGCATATTGCTACCATTTTGGAGAGGAAAAGAGTTTAATAATATGGATACATGCTGTGCCATTTGGCCTCAGAAAAAGGCCCTGAGGGTCTTTAAAATAATTGCAGTTTCTTTTTCTGGCACTGGGATCTGATCCTGCTACTTCCTTCTACAATTTGCCCTTCCCAATTTCCTCTGCCCCCAGTTTTGCTTCTGATATTGGCTTGGTATTCATGCCTTCCTTACTGTCACTAATAGTAGGGCTGCCTGCTACTATTTTGTTAAGAGTTTCACAGCTGACTTCTTTCTAAAAATATCAGATACTTAAACTAAGAAGCTGTATGAGATTCATACCTTTCCTATTTAAGAAGGAAGAAGGAAAGACAAGAAGAAGCAAAAAGAAGAAAAAAAGGAAATAAAAAAACCCACAACAAAAAGGAAGCTAGACCTAAATGTTCCCTTCCAGCAAACCAGCGAATTTTGAAAATATGAAATAGATTGAACCTAAAGGCTCAGAAATCTAGAGGTATGCAAAAACAGTTCCTTAAAAATTGATCACTATTCAACCCAAATTTTGGAAGATGTTCCATTCTGATTTTAGCAACAGGGCTGAAGGAACAATTCTGATCCAGAAAACTCTCACCTGAACAGAGGTTTTGCTCTTTTCTCAGTTTTACCAGTTCTTTACTGAGGCAAACAAATTGCATCCAATCCAGGGGAGCTAAGGAAAACCTGATCCATGCTAGCATCACTGGAAGGAGAATGAGGGCCAAACTGAGGGCCTGTATTTCAGGTGGGCATACATCTCTTTTCTTCCAGAAAAGAATATAAAGAAAAAATGTTTGGGACAAATTAAAAGTTGACATCTCCAGGCCAGCTGACCACAAAATTTAACAGTCCAGAGATTTGCTTATCTTCCAGAAATAACACAGAAACAGATTCTTTTTGACAGCTACAAAGTGAAACGATTGCACATGGCAAACATATTTAAGCTTTGAAAGTTTAATCTTCACTTGGAAATCTTTTCTGGCTGTTGTCTGTGTTCAGATAATAATTTCCCAGTAATACATCAGCTTCTTCTGTGTCTCAGGCTGGAGACTGAAACTCTGAGTTTGCCTAGTGCTCCTAGGAACAAGCCTGTGGATGCTACCTGCCCTGTAAGTGCATCAGTGATGTATTTTAAACCAGTTGCTGGAAGGCAGGTATATTTTATTGTTCTTTTTCACAGTAATGCTTTTTATCAGCTGTAGACAAAATTAGTTCTCCGGTTACTCCATAGTTTTATATGGCTAGAGTGACTTGGGATCTGTTGCTTACCTGATTGTTACACATACATATTAGTAAATAAGAATCATAAGAAAACCTATCTGATTATTTCCCACAGGAGATTCAATGGAGCCAGGAATTCACTCTTCAAAGTGACTTGTAGAGAAAGTGTTTGTTCTATGCAATATTTATTGTTTTGTTTAAAATTTTGGATGAGGACGTAACTTTAAGAATGTCTACAGAACCACTGTCTACTTAATTCTGTTGCTGTTGAGAAACAATCTCAGATTCTCACTAAATAATAATGCCTTCTCATGCCATATTTCTCCTTCAATGAAGCATCTGCAAAGCTAAAAAATACTCTTGACATTCATTACATTCCTTGATAATTCATTAAAATCTTTGATAATTTTGTGTACATTAAACTTAACCTGCAGCTTGCAGAAATCTGATAATCAAGTGTTGAATGACGTGGATGTCATCTTAGAGATAACTTTTGCCTTCTAAACAAAAGCTAATGACTACAAATAAGTAGGTCTGTCTGGCTTTCTGAAGGCATAAGGGAAGTGACAGACTGGTACTGCGCTCACTGACAGTGCCTACGAATCACAGAAGGTCAGTTAATTGTGCTACCAGATGCTCTGCAAATGGAGAGGAAAGTACATGTACCTTGTTTGTGCTAAGCCTATTAATGCAGTCATTAATTGCAGACTCCTGCTCAAACAACATCCTGAATGTAAAATAAATGAAATGTTATTGAAGGGATTGCTTTTATTCCAACCTGATTTTCAAACAAAGACATAGAACTGTAGTTTGTGCTTGATAATCATTACATAGACAATGTCACTGTGTGTATAGCACCTAGAAAGAGACAAAATGAGGACCACCAGTTAATTTATTTTCTGAAAACACCTTTCTGAAATTTTTTCTTTAAAGTGGCTCTAAGTGCAAAACTCCCCAGTGAAAAGCTTCATCAGGCTTACACTTCAGCATCGGCAGTGTCATTTGATAGCTCAGGCAAGTACATTTTTCCTTGTTTAACACAGCATTGTCGTCTCGGGCTTAAAAATGATGGCTTGGATATTGTGCTTTACTGTTCAGTTCTTGGCACAAAGGAATCAGATATACCTTTATCTTTGTGATTCTTAGGGGCATCTGGGATCAGTTCTAGTCTGCAATGCAAGATACACGTGCTGCTCAGGCTGCTGCATTTTACGGGTGAAGATGTTCTCATTCATGCCATTCTTCTTCCTTAAGATTATTTTTGCACCAACAGCCAAGGCAGGTTGCATGCAGATATGCTTTGTCAGATGCGGCTCAACGGGGAATTACTGAGAAGACAAACCCCTAGATAGTTAGCAAAGCAGAGTCATGCCAGCTGTCTTTCTTGTACAGTATCAAGACGCTACATCAGAAAGGGACTACATTGTTCTTCCTATTCCATTTAAGAATAAGTGCGCTTTTGTGCTTCACCATTTGAGATACATGTTCTTGCAAGACTGGGAGGCCTGACATACGGAGAAATCTGAAATCCTGAATTTTTACCTTATTTCTGAGTTAGAAACATTTCCTCCCTTGAGAAAGTTTGAAATCCTCCCAGAGGACATTTAAGCAAAAAGATTAAGAATTTCAGTGGAACAGTGTTCTGCTTCAATTTCAGTTTCTTAAAACACATATTTTGGTAAGCAGATATAACACTGCAGGAACAATATGCTAATAGCAGTATATTTTTGAAATTATCTAAAAGTTCATTTTAAAACTTTGCATTGGAATGGTTTGTTCTGTGTGTTCCTTCAAAACTGACAGTTTCAGAATGTGTTTGTCTCTGATGGAACTGAATTCTGCAAGGGGAAACAATTCGGTCAGAGTTCCGCTCTAGTGTGAACCTGCTGCTCCCAGGTACGGAGACAGGCAAATTACACGCGTGTATGTACCCATCTTTTATTTGACCATAGTTTGTTGTACAAATGCGCCATAGCATCTATCAACAAAATGGAAAACAGAGCAAAACTGTAATTGTGCAGTCAACAAATTGACAGGTTTTAGTCAAAGTGCTACTAAATATCTGTGAAAGAAGCCCTGTAACAAAAAGTATCTGTCACAATTATCAGGTCAGTCATACTTATTCCTCCTCTAACTTTCTCAAAAACAGGCCAATCCTTACTTAGCCCCAGTTCTAACAAATCTCTCTCCCATCTGGACAGCAGCCTTTTCCAGGATGAGCACCATGACACTGGGGAAGGAGGAGAAGGAGGTATTTGTTTCCATAATTAGCACAGATTTAGCCACATCGCTCCCCGCAGTGTGGAGATACCACAGATGACCTTGCTTGTGGCACGTGCCGGGACTGCCTCACTGAAGTTTCACATGGCTGATGATGCACAGGGGAGTCACTCACCAGCTTTGCTAGAAAGGCTTTATATTGCCTGTCTCAGCACACTTTGGAGATGTCTCCTTTCCATTCTGAGTAACAAGGAGAAAGAATCTTGTGGTGATGCAACATTGTGGTGATGCAAATGCGTGGTTGGACACAGGCTAGAAGTGACTTTTGAGAATCCTAAATGAGGAAACTCAGGCAAATATCATATAGGCAAGCCACAATGCACATCTAGTGCCTAACTAGAGATAGGCTGGTAGCAACCTTAACATTTCCTACCCTGCCCTGTGATGCTGTCACCTGGATGGATACTGATGTCACCTACTGCAGTGCTGGATAAGATGTGTAGAGTGCCCATGGTGCAAAAGTCCTTCTGACATGCAAGCCAGGTCATGAAGCATGCCAGACTCTTCACTATCCCTCGGTCCTGGCATGTAAAGACGATTTAGGAGAAGTCTCTGGGTATTCTAGCCATCAAATTGCAAGTGTCTATGCTGCCATGACAGGGATGCACAGGACAGCACCATGGTCCAGTCTATCCTGTGGGTATTACAGACTAACCTCTGAGCCCAGATTTCTTCAGAGCTTACCCCTCTCACCATCACATACCTCTGAGCAGTCACCTGATTAACTAACCCGCAGAGCAGCACTAACAGTGATTACCTTGGCAGGGCTGAATTATTTTCAGTGCTTGCAATTCTGTTCTCTCCAGGTGTAATTACAAAAGCAATCAAAACCAGCCAACTGTCCCCAAGTATTATTTCTTGAGAAAGCAGGTTTCGAAATAGGTTATACATACTCCTCTATCTCAACTGTAGCTCAGGATGGCCTCAAAGCACTCTTACACAGCCTCTCTGTGTTTCTCTTCCTAACCTGGCAAACCCCAGCCCCTCCTTTTATGTATTATCACTGGTTGTTAACTGTAGAGTGATTCTCTGAAGTTTTCATTCCCAGGCCTACCAGCTCACTGGCTTTGGGGCAGGACCTCCAGTATGTGTGATAACTTGCCACCTCCCTCTTTATTCAGAGGTTGGCTCTTGACAGCTTGTATAGTGCTTCCCTGGTTCCCCCCCACCATAACCTCCATTTAGGGCAGGATTACAAATTCATAAAGGAAAGTCTTATAGTCTAAAAATGTCTTTTCACTGACTAAGTCATATATAGTTTTCATGGGATTTTTTCTCTGTACTCATGCTGTTACACAAAATTGTCACCAGACCAAAACTACAGGGAAAACAGCCTGCTGTGGGCAAAGAAATAAGCAGATGCTTTTATATTTAGTCAAACATAGAATAAAAAGAAAAACTGGAACACATTAAAAAATTAGTTCAAGAGGTGATGAAAAGTTGAAGTGTCTGCTTACATAAGTCAGTCAGAAATAAAGGTGTCCTTTTGGCTAATGTTAGCTGAAGCTGGGCAGCTTTGTTAGGCAGTCTGTAAGGGATACTTAAATTTCCAAACTGCACCATTAGTGTACTTTCTGCAGTATTACAGCTTCTCAGAAAAGTGAAAAAGCAGATTTCGGCTAATATTATAACAATTATTCTTACCTCTAAAAAGAAATGTTAATGGGGAAACATTCTGTGGGTGCTGAAGAAGCTTCCAACTGACAAATTTGTGTCTTGGGAAATGATACCCATCAACCTACAGAGCACAGATGAGATCCCAAATGAGCTAATGCAAGAAGATGCAAAACCCCTTGCTTTCACCAGTGTAGTTGTGAACTGAAATGCAAATCCTAGCTGTCTTACATATGCCAGCATGGGAACCCTCTGATGAAAACACACTAACTGTATTAAAAATTAAGACTTGTGAGGGTGTGCAGAAAGACCACTTATTAATACCTTTGTCTGTTGTTGCACAGTGCCTAATAAAGTAATTTTCTTCATACACGTGCGCACTGTAGGTAAAAAGAAACACTTTCTACCTCCAAACACTTGTGTCTGTATTATACCTGTGGCTCCAGAGGTGCTTTCTTTGAAGCTTTCACCTCAAACGTGTTACCTGGTTTTGTGAAAAGCACTGTCATTTTATCGGAGGGAACATAATTTTTCACAGTTGTAAAATATCAAATACATTTTCTTTGAACAAAAAAACCCACCTTTAGGTAAAAATAGAAATACCTAGAACTGCAAGTGCCTTCCTTGCCTGTGGAGAGATTAAAGCAGTCTGAAGCACATTTGCAAAGAGAGAGTGAGCAAATCAGTCATTTTTCTGTTTAATTGCTGTAACAGCCATGCCTTGTTTGCCTTTTCATTATTTGAAGTCTTGGCCATAAAATGAAGCTGTGGAATAGGAAGAATTGCAGAAAATGGAGGAAAGACAAAAAAAATGAATGAAAATGTTTGCGAAGCAGCTGAAAGATGGCTGCATGCCAATGATACTGCTCAAAGCATCTAGACTGTGACTGGCAAGAATGATGAAACTTCAGGAGCAAGCTGATTAAAGAGAGAAAGTAGAGAGCCTAACATAGCCAAAAAGTTGGGTGTTTTCCCAACAGCAGAATGCAGCAGTTCAAAAAGACAAGAAACGGTGGAAAATAGTGTCTCTTTGCGTACTTGAAGAAAGAATCAAGCCACTGCTCAGGCTAGACAGAAGAAATGAGCTAAATAAAAGTATTATCATACCTGCCACAAATATGGACTGATAATTTGTTTATGGCAACAGAATTACAGAAATAAACTCAGGTAAATTCTCCTCTATCCACATTAATGTTGGGTAGGGTAATTTACAGAGTACTGCTACCCCAATGAGCCATCCCTGCTCTCGGCTCCAGATTCAAGGAGGAATTATTTGTTCAAAGTGCTACATGAATGCATGGGGACAGTCACAATAGAGCCACGTTTGTGAAATACTACATTTTAGCTAATAATCCTGGCCAGATTTGAGATGGCCTGTGCAAAACTGGTTTGGGTATGTTAATAGTAAACTGCTTTAGTTTACTTGTTAATTCTGCTATAGGGTATTTTTTTTAATGTCTATTTGTGATATTAGTTTGTGATACTATAGGTGGGGAAACAGTAAAGCCATTAATCATAAGAAAATCACTAATGCCAAAAATTTGCAATAACCCTATTAGTCATTTCCTAAATTTTAAGCATACAGTTTTTGCTTTGCTTCCAGCAACAGGAAAATGAGACATGACCTGGTTAAGAATAATTGTTTTGCTCTTCCCAAAAGGTCTTAATAATACATACTGCTAAATTATTGGAATACAGTGGAAGTACCATGTACTGTTGATCAGGCAGTTATTTTGATTAAGATTTGTAGTGCAAAAGCAGCTACATTGTAAGCTTTTGTTATACATGCTCTTATCCAAGTCACCGTGCTGTCTGTTTGCCATTTTGGGCCTCAGATGCGCAAAGCAACGATTATGCAGGGTATATAAATTTGAACACAATCTGTTGTCTGACAAAGGTCTCAAGACAATATGTTTTCAGTTTTATCATGTAGGTGCTTATTGGGGTTTATTGAATATGCCCTGCCTGAAACCTGTGTGAGGAAAATACACAGTTTATGGGGCACATTTCTTAATTTGTGTGTCCTATAGTCACACCCTTATAAATCCTTTTCACCACTTCTCTATTCTTCAGTAGGGTCTTGTTATACTTCTAGACTGCACAATCTCTTTTTAACCCTGTCGCTATCATTATATTGGAGATTGATAAAAATGTTTTGTCATGAATGAGTTTTTAACAGTCCCTGCTTTATAAAACTCAATCAGACTTTTTGTGATTCAGACTCTCTCCTGTTCTAAATTACTTAATCTGTGTCAAGAAAGGCACAGCTGTTGAGTGGCAACTAACTCTGTGGCAAGCTGTCTCTGCACCCTCTTAGGGAATGTATATGTGCAAACAGCCTCTGGGGTGGGAATGACTGCATACACTGTAAATACACCTGTGTCTCTATTTTTTTCCCTTTTGTGATATATCCAATGTATTGAATCCTTATTACTAGCTTTGCTGTCAGCTTTTTACTTTTTCAGCTTTGGACTTAGCAGGGGAGGAGCTTAAAAATCAGTTTTCTGAGCTGTTTGTCCTTGAGCCTTTTTCTTATTTTCCAGAGACATTATTTATAGTGTATGTTGGCCAGTTCTGTTCTTAGTTTCAGGTCCTCATATGCGAGGTTACTGACACTTAGCAGCATTTTGTTTGCTCGTAGAGGTATAACTTGTAGTCAAGCACTACTGTTGGGAATGATTTTCACAAAGACATTGAGCCAGAAAAGTATAGGCAGGAAAACAGTTTCTTTACTGTAGTGTTCAGGCTTCTAAGAAGAATGATGCCATAGCTCTGTATTTTTCCACCCCAAGATCTTAGTGTTGTATCTATTGTAGGAAAAGAGCTTGCTACCAAATTTGCATCGTATTTAGCTTGTTGCTACCCAGTGTTGGGTTTTTGAAGGAGAATCTATATGTGGCAAGAGAAAGTGCATGGACACAGAGGTTTTACCAGAAGCAGTCTTCCAGCCCAGGAGCAGAGGAAGGAAATCTAGGTGTCATACCTGGCAGGTAGCATGGCAGATGATATGGTGGCCTCGAAGGCACTGGAAGTTGGGCAGAGGGACTAACATCTGTGTGAGAGCAAGTTGGGGGGAGATCTTGAACAGCTATAATGTCAGTAGTACAGCTGGCTTGGAGGAGATGAAAAAGCTTGACTGGAGAAGCAGTGTAGGGGCAGGGAAGAGGGCACAAAAACAGCTAAGGAGTTTGCTGGAAAGAGATCGTCACAGCAGCAAGGTCAGAGGGTGACAGCACAGTGAAGGCAAGAGTAACTGGGGAGCTGCTTTGGAAGGGGGTTGAAGGCAAAAGAAATGGAAGTATATGGAAGACTGAAACAGAAATAGTGAGCACGTCTCAGGTTTTACAGAAATCAGAGCCACTCATTTGGTGGATTCATATTCAAAGAGTTCTGGAAAAGCCACCTCTATTGCCATAGAGTTTTTTTTCTGCCTTTATATCCCTCTAAATATCCCTTGAAATAAGAAAGATGGATTAACATTAATAAGGTCCTCACCTTATTTCAATATTTTCATTAAAAATAGCCTTAGTAGCCCAAAGTACCATAATCCAAGGCAGAACAAAGCTGAATATTAGTTTGTTTGGTTGCCTTTCTCTCCTACCACACATCTAGCATTCAGGATCACAGTGTACTCTGCAAGTCTTCATGCTCACAGTGCCAAGTTCTCCAAGTAAGCTGTGAGGGTTACTCTTTGCAGTAGTCAGCCCTTCTTTTATATTCTGCAGTTTTAAGATACAATTTAATAGCTGGTCATGGACAACATATGTATCTCAGAAAAAATATCAGTGCTGAGAACTGGGCAAACATCATACTGAGAATGTGAAACAGGCATATAAGCTGCAAAAATCAAGGAGTAATCTTTCTCCTCTGCTTTGAAAGGTCCTTATTTGGGCAACTCAGCTGTGTCTTGCAACAGGTCCCA
Source organism: Phalacrocorax aristotelis (assembly GCF_949628215.1). Classification (NCBI taxonomy): domain Eukaryota; kingdom Metazoa; phylum Chordata; class Aves; order Suliformes; family Phalacrocoracidae; genus Phalacrocorax; species Phalacrocorax aristotelis. Next base: position 191,621,873 of record NC_134276.1, read on the forward strand.
CTCTTAAAGAAAGAAGTAGTCTCACTCAAGGCAAGCAATGAGGATAATCAGGTGGACAGAAAATTTGACCTGTGAGGGAAAAAAAAAGAAAATTAAGTTCAGCTGGTGAAATACGTAATAACAGTTGCAAAGATGGAGATGTAAACTGCCCTGTGCCTATGGCAGAAACGACAAAGCTGTAATTGATGACTCAAGTTACACATTGGAGCAGAAAAGATATCTGAGGGGCTGTGGAGCCTGGAGAATACTGTCCAGTAAATACTGTCTAATGATATTCTGTCATTGGAAAGGTTGAAGAATTGCTCAGACAAGAGATATGTCCTAAATAAATATAGTTAATCTTATGTGGTACAGATATGCAAAAGAAGCCTATTGATATATACTCTGAGCCTGGTTTTCAGGAGTAATAAATAAGGCCTGTTATGCTGTAGGAATTATGCATTGACAAAACACTATGCAAAGAAAACCTCTACATCTACTATTGAGTATATGTAGGTGATTTGTTCTGCCAGACACATCTATTAATGAAAAACAGAGAAAGAAGTAGAGGAGGTCAAGCAGAATCTTGGTATGAGGCTGCTCTTCCTCTTACAGTGATTGCAGTCTGGGATTTTTCTGAGCTGTACAAGGTGGAATGTCACTTGCCAACACTATTTGATGGGTGAGAAATCTGGATTATATTAGTAGATGATTCTGTAGATGATTAACTCAAAGGATTGTCTGCCTGTTCCTGGATGATTTCATTCTTTGTGTGTTCATCTCTTTTGCCCAATAGATATTTTTCTTAACTTTTTGCACCAAGATTTTAAAAAAATATCTTCCTAAACTAGCTCTTCCTTCTGTAGGTCTATGCCACAGCTTTCAAGTTACCTGCAAATGTATTGCTACTTTGCAAGCTTTAGGTTCAAAGCAAAACAAACAAACAAAAAACCCCAAACCCCCAAATCCCTTATACCAGTGATATATCATATGGGTTTTTTCCTGGTTGCTTGGCAATAGAAATGTAAGCATGTGACTCCCTCCTCCATCTCCCCAGCACCACTTGCAGATATTTTGTCTTGGCCTTTCTTCTTTTGTTCTTACCTCTCTGTGGGAGTGTTAGTTATGAAAGGGATTTCAGCCTGATTTTTTTTCCTCTGAATTTATATCTCACTGTTTTCTTTAGAAGACTGTTATATATATAAAAAGATGTGACAAATGGCAGCTGGAGATCAGGGGAGACAGAGCAGTGGGAGATCAATGTCACCTAAGTTTAGGCACCTAACTGAGGTGCCTAAGATACTGGATCATCTGCAGTGGCCCTGTGTCAGCGAGATGATGAAGATGTCACCAGAACACCATTTGGTACCCCTGGGACCTGAGTCACCACCTGCAGCTGTCTACACATCAGCCACTGGTCTCAGAAGGAGACCAGGAGAGACAGGACAACAGTTCTCACCCAGGTACCTCAGCTAGGTGTTGGGAGTCAGGTGGGCTCCCCTGCTCAGGAGGTGCAACCACCAAAGGCACCTACTGCAGGCCCTTCTGCACAGAGAGGTGGGGTCTTCAAGCAGATAATGCCCATGTCCGTGGGGATCTTCACTGCAGGGTCAAGAGGCCATCCAGTTCTGAGCTCCTGAGTTAGACAAGTGCCAAAAGGATCATTTCCACATCTGACTCAACTGCGCCCTCTCCTATTAGGCAGTTCTTGGTAACACTTGGACTGGTCTTCTCTTCTTTCTACAGCCATAAAGAGAGTTTTTGCTACCTACCACTTTCCCAGTGAACTTGTCTGTCCTTCTGAGTAGAAAAATTGTTGTGGGAAGGCAGGCAGGAGGTTGTTGGCACCTGTGTGACTTAGCCCTCAATATCACTGCAAGGTGGTTGAATCACCAGTCCAAAGAAAAGCAATTCTTGGCCTCAAACTTATCTATACATTTGTGCCCCCTAGTGAAAATACCTCGGGTGGGTGGAAGACTAGGAGAAAGAGCTAAGAAATAAAAGGGCTCCAACTGCACTCGAAGCAGGAGGGTCAACTCTAAGTGCTTTGACCTCACCTACCCCTCTCTCATGGCCGTGGCTGTGCCCCAGGCAGGAGCTTCTCATCCACTGCAGTTTTCAGCAGTGAAGATAAACAAGTTCTCATTTTGGTTTAGCCTCATGCACTGTACTGGAAGCTTTATCAGTCCAAGAGCTGATTCAGAAAGCAGATTACACATGCCTGCCTTAAGGACAGGAAAAATTTCAGCTGCCCAAATTTAATCCACTATCATAAACCTGTCCAGGCACTAAGTCAGCAGTGGAGACATACCTAAAGGTTTACACAGATACACATCGCCAAGCAAGTTAAATCCTGACACTTTCCTTGTTTAATCCATCATGAATGGTTGCCTTTCACCTCTTCCTCTATCTGAGAAAAGTGTGCAGACAGATTGCAACATCCTCAAATATGCTCATTATTCAAAATGATTTTCAAATTGTTTTGCAGAAGGTTTCCCAAGTGCAGCGCCTGTGAGTGTTTTGTTACAAAGCGCTGGTTATCTGGGCTTGGTTGGTTGAGTAACTCATGCGTTGCTGGGTTTGCCTCAGGATTAGAGAATACAGTGGAAGGCAAATGGCAAGCTCTCATAGACATCATAAAATTTACCACTTGAAATTTATCACCAGCTGAAACATCCCTCTAGACTGAGTGTGCAACTTAATAGCCTGTCTTCATTTAGATGTGAATGTGAGAGTGTCATGAACTCAGAACTTGGTTTGGGATTCACATTATTTATAGGCATGTATTTAGACTGCTCACTTAGTTCTGGTGGTATATCTGTACAACTGTTCAGTTAGGTGACAATGCATGTGGCAAAGTGGTAGCTCTGTAGCCTTAATGTATTCATCACAAGGTGCATTGGTTTCCTGATCCAGTTTCTGGAGAAATATTTAAACCTCCAGTTGGCATGATGTAATGTAAAATTCTAAAATTAAAAGGTGACATTAAGGGAAAAAGTAATGAGTGGTCTGGAGTGGAGCTGACTGCACACAAAACCTTGGCATAATGCAGAATAAAAAGCATCTCAGGCACCGTGTTGCTGAATCTGGGCAAGACATATGCAAGAGAACAGGAGTGATTGGCATCCACAGACATGGTGTTTCAGTGCAAGCTGCTGAACCCTTCTCACAGAGTGCCCCATGCTAAGCACGGGCAGAAGAGGAGATGAGGCCCCAGGTTCCCTCGCCGGTGACAGCCCTGAATTTCCATTTCCTACTTTTGTGTGCACAAGCACATGCTTGCAGTCCAGTGGGGTGATTTTGACTCACCTGCAGTGTCCCAGGATTACCAGGAGCTAGGCCAAGCACAGCCTTAGCGCAAACTGCTGTGCATATAGTCAAAAGCCATTTGCTCCATAGCCGAAGGACACTCAAAGATCCACAAACACTCAATCAGGCCATATACTTTCATTATGTCCCTTGTATTAGTCAAGATGTGGGGTTTTTATGAAAAAATACTTCAAATGGCTCACAATTATATTAAAGAGGTAGATCCTACTTTTTTTAAATTATGTTAAATACAGATTAAATAAATACTGTAATAAATACAGTCATATATCAAAATATGCCAACATAGGTAAAAAGGAGTTTATGGTAAACCAATAATCTCAAAATACTAAATTCTATAGTACTTCTTAGGAAAACTCTCCCCCAGCCAAATTGTTTAGTGTTTTAATCACCATTTTTCAGTGTCACTACTGTGACTTCTAGTGAGTCACTAAAGGACTCAGTTTTGAAACTTTTCCCAGAAGATCTTTTGTAAATCCATGTTAGTTTATAAGCTCTATCTTTTGCTTATCATTACCTGAGAGGAGCACTGTCACTTCTGTCCCACAAATTCTAGCTAATAACTTGCTTTCATATACTAGTATTCCGCAGTAGCATGGAAAAAAAACAGCTTGGTATTTTTCCATCTGCAAAAGTTTTTACTGCAGCTTAGTATAGAGACAAATATAGTGATGATATCCAAACAGAAGGGATTTATTCAAGAATGCATGTAGCTGCTTCTGCCTCAAGATAGTGGTGCTTTTCCATGCTTTTTTTACATCACCCCTGCAGTTTTCTGAGGGTAGTTAGGGACTCTACGTGGTGCTGGGCACATCACAGTAGTGTTACCTTCTGTGGAGTTTCTTGTGGAGCTTTAAGGTGCAGGAGGCGGCTTCTAGCCGGCACAGTCCTGTCCATGCACCCTCCACCTTGTCTGCCTGCTTAGGCTCCTGGTCTGCCCCTCACCAAGGAGATGGAGACCCTGGTGCCACCTCCAGAGTCTCCCACCAGCATGTGGAAATGTGAAAGCTTTTTAATAAATTCCGAGCTTTTAGAAAAGGGGAGCTAATTGTTTTCACCAGTGAGACAACAGAAGGTATTTCATTGGCACAATATTAATGTAGCTTGGAATTTGGGTAGGGCATCTCCTCTAACCAAAGTATGTTCTGGGACCTGGGAGAACAATTATGTTATTGTCACACTGTATGCACTGTGTTTTCTTCACTCCACATTGCAGGCCCTAGAAAAAAATCTCCCAGGAGTATAATATTCCCTAACACTGTACTTTTAGGCATAATATCAAAGCCAATTTAAAAAGAAGACCAGCACTCTTGGGTTCTATGGCACATCTTCCTCTGGTGCCATGGGATTGCTATCATCTTCGCATCCAGTTCATAATCAGCCGTTCCTGGCACAGGCAGATGCAGTGAAGAGGGTTATGAGGTTATGTGATTAAAGGCTAATCACCAAAATCACAAAGGCCTGGTGAGGAGCAAATGAACCGTGGAGCAGAGGAGCCCTAGCAACCCAATCACTGGGAAAATGGTGCACACTGAAGTTGCTGCTCTGAAGACTATCCAAGGCCAAGCATTAACCCATTGTGTCTGGTGCGAAACCCAGCAAGATGAGTTAACCAAAGAAACTATCTCCCCAGAACACCTTGCAGACTGCCAGGGGCTATTGCCTAGAGGGGCACGGGACTCACTACGGATGCTGGGAAGGGCATTTGGGGACTGTGTGAAACTCACTATGTCAAGTTTTAAGATTGTGGGAACATGTAAGACTTATGGGATAATTAGGGGATGAAACAAAGGTGAGGGAAGGGAGGCATCAAGGTGGATTGGGGAGGAACAAACATGCAAAAATAGAGGTAAAAGGGGACAAAAGGGGCTGGTTATGTGTAAACAGGTTGGCAGTCAGTGCGCTTGTCTGACTGAGCCCTGTGCTTCATCACCACAGTCTAACTGATATTCTGGTTAAATCCTATTTATAACTGTCTTCTGTTCTCAGTAGGAATGTGTGAATGCTAGTGAGCTTCAAGCTGGACTTGTAGGTAAGTAGGATAAGAGGTGGGTATACCAGCAAGAAGAGCAGGATGGTGAACCTCCACGCCTAGTATGTCTGGGTGCCAGCACCTCAGGACACCAGGGAATCTGGGACCTGCTACTGGAATGATCCATACAGTGGCTTTCCATATATACATATACACATATACATATAAAAATACACACACGCACACACACATGCTTTCCACTTCAAGCCTAATCAGCTGGAGAAAAGAAATAGTATCGGACAGCCTGTGCTCTCTGTGAGCGCTGTGTGTTTATGTGGGTGCTGGTAATGCACTGTGTCTATCTGTGAGGCTGGCTCTGTGTCTCTGTGTGTGTGCACTTACTGGGAGCTTGTGCTCAGCCTCCTCACTGCCTGGACTCCGCTATCAAAATGCCTTTCTGACTTCAGAGTTCAAAGAAGAGGAAGTGTATATTAAATGTATATGGGGATCTGAATCTATATAATGCATACATAAGCTTTGAGAGATCACAATAAAAGCAGGACCACAAAGCAGACACCTCTGATTGGTGCAGGAGTGCATTATACCAGTGTGAGTGCTGCTTTATATCAGCAATTTCCTCCCAGCCACCCTGTTTTCTGTGCCGTTTAATATTTTGGAAAGCTTCCTTAGTGGAAGGAAAATCCTCTGAACCTTTGGCAGGGTTGAGCTGGGCTCCTGGGACTGCACACAAGCAAACTGCACACAGAGGATGCCAAGAAGCAGCTCTTCAAAAAAATCTCTCTGTCCACTGCAGAACTACAAAAGCTACCTCAATTGCCCATGCTCTCTTATGCTTATACCCGACCATTATTCCTCCATGTGTTGAGACAAACCAGACTCTTCTGCAATACTTTTTTTGCTGAAGGAAAGCTTACTTTTTAAAAGGGAGCTTATGCCCAGTTTTGTGGATGGAGATGTGACTCTGACATGACTGTCCACATTTTGCATTCATCAAGTATTAACTCAGAAGAAAAGTATAACTAGTCCATTACAACCTTTCCAAGCCTGGCAGCCTTATGCAGTGATTTCTTATTACAGTGAAGTCTTTTGAAATAAGGATGAGGATTGTTCCCACCCCGTTCACTCTCTCCATCCTATTTTTACTTTTTTAGGAAAGTTTCTAAAAGGATATAATAGGTAGAAAGGCCTCTTATTGGGGTTTCTCAGAGGCACAGCTTGGAAGATGCCTTTTTGAAACACTGTCCTTTATTTCATTGATAGTGGAAGCTGTCCAGGAGTAAATCAAAACTTGAGCAACAAGTATGGCAAACACAATTGGGTTTTTTTTCCCCCAGAAACAAATTGCAAGCCTTCTGGTCCCACCCTTGCTTCTCCACCTGTCATCAAGTTCTGCTGTCATGATGTCTGGTCCTTTAATAACCCTCAAAGCCAATAAGAAAAATCACATTTCATTTGCAAAATGGATTTAATCTCAAATCCAGCTCTTAAGATTAGTCTCCATCACTTCTCCATGAGCATTAGCAGCACCAGCCTGTGTAACCTTTCCCAGTATTCATTTCACACATATGAAAGTACACAGATGGCCAATTATGCCAATGACTGCACTGAATTATTATGTATAATTAGAGATGGGAGCAAGCTTCTAAGCTGAGAAAAAGTCAGGTTTGATTCTATCAGACTTGTGGATTTATAGGCTTGGGGAGGGCAGCTGGTTTGTCCCTTATCTATATACGTTGTGCTTCAGCACAGATATTTAATAAGCCATTCACGTCATGAATGTGAGCAGGGGATAAGGAGGTGATGTGAGGTGCAGGGGAGATGGCGATGCAATGCTGCCAGAAGCACACGGGAGGAGCTGGGCATGGCAGAGGGGGGTCGGGTGCCAGCCGAGGATCCGCGAGGGAGAGCTCAGCATATGGCCAGGCCTGTTCAGAGCATGGGTAGGGGGAGGCACAGGACACCAATTTTTCTCTTTGTAACTCTTCTTGACTGTAAGGTATAGATTGCTCAGCTTCTTGCTAAATATTTCAGATCCAGAGAGAAAAAAAACCGCTGTGAGAAAAGGGAGGTAGCATTATTATTTACATAAATAAGATGGCTGAGGAACAAGCTCACTTCTCCTCCTACCCAATCTTGAGATGAATTAGCAGCATTCATTCCTACCCTGCTATGTTCTACTAGAAACACAAGGTTACACTTTTCACTTCAGGATTGAGTAGAAAGACTTGACTGTGAAAAATCAAAGCTTTTAGACAACTGCAAAGTCTGAATTAATACTAAAATAATTACACATTGACTGATATTTTGTTCTCTTCTTTCAAATTTATTCCAGTACAAAAGAAATTAATTCTTCAAGTACAGTTGAACCTTGCCTATTTTATACTAAAATCTGGGTGACTCACTGGAAGTTGCCAAGTTTTTCAAATTCATGAGCATGAAAGCAATGAACAGCAGAAATTAATGCTTCTCAAAACATACTTATTTTCATTTGATAACTTTTGTTTAGTCTCATTTCAGATACTATGGAGTTGCTAATCAGTCACCAAAATACAATTATGGTGTATTTTATAAGCAGTGATATCTCAATAGAAAAGCTTCCCAGCCCCTTAAAAGATGTCCAGTATGATCTACTGAAATGAGGGAGAGATTACTGATTATATGAACCATTTATAAAGTGGGTGGAAGGTTCTTGGCAATTATTTTTTGATATAATGGGTTACTGTTTACGTCTATACATGTTTTGCAATAGTGGCAATTATAGTTAAGGTGGGAAAAAATCTTGAAGATTGTTCTAGAGCAAACATTTAAATACATTGCTTTATGCATTATGTTTTACAATATTCAGTTTCCTCCTCACTTGGTCAAATGCAGCATTTTTCAGCCAATCAATTAATCAAATCACTTATCAGTCTCCAAACTTCCTTTCCACTTTTGAAGTCTGACCTTTGAAGGGCTATTACAATAGTTCTAATGCTATATTTAAGAAAAACACTTATGAGGACAAATAAATTATAAAGAATGTGCTCAGCACAATTTTAAGCCTGTCAGGTTAACGAAAATCATAATGATAAGAAATGTAAACCTCAGAAAAAAGCAATACAGTGTGGTACGCAGTATTCTCTAGTTAATCTTGTTAATATGTAGCTACATATATGTAATTCCTTCTGCCATGACAAATCTAAAAAAAGGAATCATCTCATTTAACACGTAAGCATCTCCTCATCGTATACATCATGTAATAAGCCCCCCAAGTTAAATAATATATCCAAAAAACCAAAATAAAACAAACAAACAAACAAAACCAAACCCAAAACTCTGCCATGTCAGCATTAGTTTTACATGGATCTGAAGCTTGTTAGATGCAGCCCAGATTGCTACTGTTGCTGAGTATTATCAGTGAGCTCCACTAACATGGTTTCTGCCTGCATATTAACAACAATCACTTACAGCTCTGCTATTTTAATGGCTCACAGTTGTCTCATTCTCTCCCTCCCTCTCTGAGGTTATGAGCATGTATTGCAGTACCTATAGTCATGACAATAGCTGAAGTAATTATCTGTTCCAAACATTATTAGATCAGCTAAAGAGGAGTGTGACCAAAACAGCTTTACACTACCCCTCAAATACTGCCTGGCTTAAGCTTCTCCTTTCATGCAGAGGTGTGGAGCTACTAGTCCAAGCTTTCACTGTGATCCAGAGAGGTCATTTTAATTCTCTGTGGGTTGGTTTTCCATCCAGAGATGTAAATCTCAGCCTTAGTTCCCAAAAGAGCCTAATGCTTCTGGCTCTCAGGTCAGGGTATCCTGATGTGTACCAAGGTATGGCCCAAAAAGGGGAATAAAATAGCCAGGGCTAGCCAGATGACTGTCTTATTTCAACTTGCTTTAGTTTTTGAAAGAAAAGCAAAGCTGTGATGAGCTGAGACACAAAGGCTAACAATCAGAACATTTTTGTGGGAGGGAAAAGCCTGAAAAAATTCCATTTTGGAAGGATGCAGACATTTTTTCAGCTTGTTTCCTGGGCTGCCCAGCTCCTCTGGCTGCCTGCTACGTAGGCGGGCTCCCACAAAGCTGAAAGCCTGCTCCACAGAAAGACACAGCTAGAAAGCATGAGGGAGAAACCCTGAAGCCTGCTGACTACCAGGAAGAAAGATCAACCGAGGGACTGCTGCTCTCTCCTTCCCTGGGCTCGTATGGAGACCCTGGGCAGCAGATACCCAGCTAGCTAGTAGTCTACTCTCTGGGTGACCAAGAGGCTGTTGCCATCAGGAAAGCTGACATTTGAGATGAGACGGAGGCTGCCAGCCAGGAGCTGCAAGCCCTGGCTCTGGCAGTGACCTGTGTTATGTACTGCTCAGATACCAGCTATCCCCTGCAGCCACCGGCTGGCAGACTCGGAAACCCCAGCCCACCTCCACCCCACCAGAAACAAACAGATAGAGAAGGTTTCAAAGACCATCTAAGGGAAGGTTGAATTGGCAGAAAAGTTGGCTTGAGAAACTCTTTTCCAACAAACTGGCATTTCTCAATGGAAATCCATTTCATAAGGAAGCTCCTGATACCCCCTCTAACATATACACTAAGGCTGAGTGATAGACTTAGCATGTGCACATTTAAGATAAAAATAAGCTTTCATTAGTTGCAGGGAGCATCACTGTGCCAGACCCCACCACCTGTCTGGTGGCCAAGTACCTACCACCAAAAGCAAACGTGGGCAGTGGGGTGTGTAAAGAGTCTGGAGCAGGGATCCACAACAGCCCGTGCTCTCTTGCTAGTGGAGGTGCCACAGTTTGATGAGTTAAAGAGCTAGGTTGACCAGTTTTGTCCATTAGGAACCTAATATGTTCTGGAAGAGTTATCACACAGCTGGTAGCAGCCTCTGAAAGTTTCAATAAAGTGTTTGCTGAATAAAAAGGAGATGACTATATGGCTAGTCATCTAGTTCCTGTTTAAACTAGATTCACTGCACCCGCACATTTCAAGATTTAAGGTGCATTTTTTCCTGACGTTATTAACTGCCCAAATGTGGCCCAAGACAAAAATTAAGACTAAAAGTTCAGAATCATTAGATTTGCTCCCTGAAATAAATGGTCATTTATAAACCATCTAGCAGTGAGGATACAGTTAGCAGCACCTGACATCCTTCTGCTATAATTTATATTAAGCAACAAGAGCTCTAATCCCCTTTATTTCTTATTTTATCTCTTCTATATCTATTTTTATACTTTTGTTTCTTTCTTTTTCCTCTCAAAAGGCTAAGATAAGCATATTCAACAAATGTATTTTTATCTTAGGCCTCTGATCACATTCCTGCAGGACAAAGGAATTGTAGATCTGCTTGCAAATACTATGTTAGTTCTTTTAGTTGTCTTTATGCAATTTTGGATTAGGCTTTCAGTATCTACCTGCAGGGAATTAATGCTGAGCCATAAAAGCCTATTACAGCAGTGACTGGTGAGGCACTAAAAATACCTTAGTCTGAAACAGCTTGTTTCAGCTCTTTATCATGCACTCAGAAGAGTGTGCTGCATAATATCTTACAGGAGAAGGATGATTTCCAGAGGACAAGCACAATACCTCTGGAAGTGACAGAAAGAGAAAAAAGAGAGTGTGACAAGCTAAGCACTGGATGTTCCTTTCCATAAAAGAGGAAACTCTTTGCAAAGCAACTGTACATAGCTAAGAGAAGCTATCCTGAAAGAAGGTAGTCCCAGTTCAATGCTCTTGTTCACAAACTGGGCCTGCACCAGCCATTGTTCTCTTACTCCTTTCTCTAATTCAACTTCAGATTTCCTCTTCTTCCCTCTGTGTGTCCTCACTTCATCTCCTTATAATTTCTCGGACATTATTTCTGATGATTTCTCATTTGTTCTCTCTCATCTTCTGATCTTCTCTCCTACTAATGTGTTGATACATCAGTGATTAATTAAGCTTCGGTCTTCAGCTGTGGTTCAATTGTCCTCTCTCATCATAAGGCCTACCCTTCTAACTCTGATACCCATTTCCCTTACTTCTGCTCCTATCCTGCAGAACATCCCTAGGACTAGACTATCTCCTCCCCATGATTTTCACTTGACGTATTTTATTTTAGCCATCTTCTAGCTATCTCTGTTTCTCTAATTTAGCTGACAGTTGAGCCAACATCAACAGTCCAACACATTTTTACTTCTTAGACCTACTCACAAGCAGTCCTGTTGCCTGAAACACAGCCGGGGTTTTCTGACTCTTCCTTGCCAGTTGCAAACCCAGGGAACTCTTTCTCTTATAATACAGAATTGTTGTACGTTCACTTTGGTCCATCATTTACTAATTCTTCATGTCTGTGTATGAATATTGATGCAACATATGGTCATAGTGTCGCCGTTAGAAATAAATCATGCCTTTAGGCCTCAGCCTTTCAGGAATTATAATAACTCATAGTCATCTTACGTGTAGACACAGCTCAGGATCGCAGTTCTCAATTTGTGAGATGGAATTCAGAGTGTTTCTGTTGTTAAAAATGAACAAAAATACTCTGAGAATTTTAAAGAGAAAACCACTCATGCCTGTCTATAATTTTCAATTCAGGTCTCAAACGTGGGTTGGGAACAAGATTAAGTGTGAGTCTATCTACCTTTTCTTGCAATTATTCCTTCCAGAAGTCAGGTAGTGGATATAAGACACCACTAGCCATGAAGATCAATAATCCCGATAAAGCAACATTTTTACCTGTTGTTACATGGTATGACATGATTTAAACCTGAGTTTTTGGCTAAGCAGAGACTATTGTCTGCATTTTTTCCTATAGTCTTATATTCCTACACTTCAGAGGCAATGCATTATGCAGCTAATTTTTCACAAAATAATGCAGCTAGCAAGGAGAGTTAGCAACAGCAAAAAGGATATCTGATGCATTGACTGTAATAATTATTCAGAGAGACGGAGTTTTAAGCAGCCTAAATTGGTGAGCGCTGAGGGGCTGTTGCTTTAGCATGGGCCGCGCCTTCCATTGATAAAAGAGCAGGTTCTATAATCAACACATTATGATTAATTATTATTAACAATCTTAATTTGTCCCAGTATTTCTGGTCAGGAAAGTGACTGGGAGATTTGGCAGCCTGAAGTCTGCCTGCTGCTGCTGTGTTTCCCCAGGGCTTTGAGGCCTGAGCCGCTGCAGGCAGTGATTTCTGGCTGCTCCCTTTCGGTCAGTCCTGTGGCAGTGGGGCAGCTTCCCCCAGAGCATTTCCTAATTCTCATCCTGAGTAAGACCCAGCTGCACTTCAGTTAGCAGGAGTTCCAAGGAAGAGGAATTCCTGAGCATCCCTGAGCATCCTCAACAGCATGCTATTAAAGATATGCCCGTATGCTGAAGAGACTCATTAAGCAATTTGTCCTTTGGATATTGCTGACAACCGCTGTAGGGGGTGACTGACCCTGAAGTGAAATAAAGATTAATAATATGAGGTGCAGTAGTTTTTTAATGCTCCAGCTTGCATGAACCGGAAGCTATTAAAAATCATAAGAAAGGAAATGCCAGAGCCCTGCACAAGGTCTACACAAAATTCAAACTATACAAGCTAAACATTGCGCAACACCACCAGCATGTTCAGTATATCATATTTGAATTAAGTGTAAATAGAGTTAGTTAATTTATTAAGTGGAGTCTTCCTTCTCTGTTATGGTTATGTGGAAACATCTTGTTTTCTTTTTAAATAGAAAAATAAATTACAGACCTTGCCATCCCCTGTTTGCAACCATCCTCCCCTCTTCCAAGAAGCAGCCCCTGAATAAAGATATACTAAATCAAGTAGCTCTATAGAAGGCATGTTTATTTAATACAATAAGCCCATTACATGGTGTTAGCATGGGGCAACAGTGGAAGCTCTGACAACAGTAAATAAGTTTTACATTATCCATGGAAGAGCTGAGTAAAAAGCAGGGCCTCAGGCTCCATTGTTCCTGCTTAAAAGGTAACAACCCAGAACCATTTCTTTTTAATGTTGCTTCTAACTGAAGCAAGTGGAAAATCAAATCTGAGGTGTTTGGGTGAGTGTCAGAACTGAAAAATTAAGCCAGGACAGGAACTGACTGGCTTTCTGCCATGGGCCCAGAAGTCCAAAATATTTTATTGTCCTTAACAAAATAATGAAGAAGCAAAGAAATCACATAATACTTTGTTAGGAAGTTCGATAAATATTTTACCTCCTCCTTAAATACTAAATTGTAAGCCTGACACCTATGAACACAGTTAGAGCAGGTTGGAAAGTCAGCAGCTCCCAGAGCAGCAAGAGATTTGCTGGAGCCCTGCTAAACCCAATGACAACAATGACCATGTTATTATCTTATGTCAACATTAAATAATAGCCTTTGTCAGAAGACTACAGTGAACCTCCTAAAAATGACCAAGTTGTCCTCAGCAATCTGCTCCATGCATCTAACTTGGAGATATCTACAGCTGTCCATGTGATGAATCTCACATGTAACAGTTTTCATTAAATAAATAAGGTTCCTGTGAACACGTATGTTTTGTGGGGTTTAGTCTGACCTCTGTGACACACCTCTTCCAGTACACGTACTTGCAACTGATGCTTAAGTGAGTCATTGGACACTTAGTTCTGTTTAACAGTGACATTAGGGTTGTTGTCATTCATCCTCAGGAAATTACTACAAGCCTGTTTTGGCTCATCTCAAGGTTTGCCCATTGATCAGAAATTATTCTTCTGAGAAGGGGTCCCTGAACACCACAAGAATGGTGAGTGAAGAGCTGTGGTACAAAATGGGAAAGTATCTGTAAAGGTCAAAGACCTTGAGTGAAAGTTGCTGAACTATCATGTAAATGAAGAATTAGTCCTTGATCAGAAGCTGTCCAAGGTCAAATCTCAAGCTGCACTGTTCAGATGAGCCCAAGAATTCCCAAGATGTTTATTGGACTGGGAAAATTGAGCCTACGTGCTCGAGGGTCAATGGGTTCTTTCTGCTCACTGAGCTCTGTCTGCTTTCAGGAATACTATCAAAATGACCTTGCTACAAACTGCCAAATGGTGCTAATCCATGGTCACTGTGGCAACGCCTTCCTGCACACATCTAACTAGCTGAGTCCTTTCAGGACCCAGGAGCTCTGAATCTGTGTGTGTTTCCTTTGCATGAGTCCTGAAAGAGGAGGATTTGTCAAAACTCTGAGCCATACTTGGTCAAGAAACTGAAATCTTGAAAAAATATTACTGCCAGTTCAGGGTTTTGGCAAACCCTTCTCATTCAGAAGCCATTTTATCCCATCCTTTGCACAGTTCAGAAGGCTATCTTGAGAATTACGATTTACTTTTATAAAAATATCCATAGGCAACCATCAAGTCTAAGCTGGCAAGTAGTTAGACCTTTTGTCCTAGCTTTTTTTTTCGCCATCACATACTATATCCAATGCTCCATTCTTGTAAACCTCAACTGCTTGCGATGAAGACCTTCAGTGAATGCCCTTGGCAGGAACTGAGTTATTTTAACTAAATTGGTCAATGTTATCACTAGTGTCTGGCCACTTTTCAAGTGTGGCTAGCTCTGAAGACCACAAGGGAACTTCTGTGAACACTTATCAACCACATGAAATATTTTCAGAATAAGATAACCCAAAAGAATGCACACTAATGTTTTTGAGGTTTTTTTCTGATTATTTGGTTTGTTTCAAGCATGTCTTGTGGAGTTCCATCTAACCAGAGATCAATGACTTCCCTGAAAGTGCAGTGGATGATGAACAAGACAACAAGGACTGTTGACCTGGCATTGTTGGTAAACTGTGCTACATTTCCTGTAATGGTTTCAGCCTACCTAAAGTACTGGCGCCTGTGAACAACAGCTCTAATAAGACCATTACAGATTACACTTTCAGTAGCCACACTGTCCAAGAAAAGGAAGGAAACCACTAAGACCAAAAGAGAAAAATGCAAGAATTTCCTGAACTCTGAGCCAGTCAGTCTGCATCACTGACGTGTACTCATGGACTGGTCAATTAGATGCTCTTATCTCTGAGACCGTCTTCTGCCGATTTACCATATTCTCCTTGGAAACTTTGGGTTACCATGCTTTTTATAAATCAGCTGAGGGGACAATCCAAAATGCTGAGGACAAAAATCCAGTGATATATTGAGGCCAGCTCCTTGTTTGAGCTCTGAAGCAGCACTTCAGTGAAAAATGCTTGTTTATGCTTTTCTTGTTATAAGCTGAACTAAGAGTGATCATTTGGGAGACTGAATCTTGAAGGCTATAATTAATTACCTTCAAGTTGTAGACAATTAAAGATGTAGATCCTTAACTCTTGAGCAAGCTAATGAGGAGATACACTGCAAGGCACACTGCATCCAAGTAATGTAAACTAGTCTGGGAGAAGAGAGAAGATGAGAAGACGTATGCTGGTACTTACCCACCTTACCTGTACAGGTTATCTCAGCAAAAAGGAGGCAAATACTGCAGGAACCCTGTGTTAAAAATCAAGGAGCTAAAAATGCAAGACTAGAATGACTATTGTGTCAAGGAATCATTTTTGTCCTTGGTTATGTAAGACAGCCTGGAAAGATCATGTTGGGCTGAAGTCTTCAAGGATGATGTGTTCCAGATCTTGTGACTCTATCACAGAAAAAGAGAAAGGGTTTCTTTCACCTTCAGGAATAATCTTGCACCAAACCATCTGTTTTCCTTCTTTGATCTCTTTATTAAGAGGTGGAATTTTCAATTAGTAAAAATAAGACTGAAAATTTTGTCTATATTTGTCTCACCTGATTGTAGAAGTTTCACAAAGATTCCAGTACTGTACACAAGACATAGACACTATATATCTGGTAAAACTGAGATCATACTCTGTCTCTCAATTCCTTAAGGACAAGTTCCAAAAAAACCATTTAGGAGTCTAAAGCACTGTTCAAGCTGAAGATTTGGAGGTCCAAGACAATGATTCAAAAAGACAAAAATCCTGCCCTTCGGCCTCTGATGCCTGAGAGTCTGTCTGTACCTAAGCCTTATCCAGAAAGCGTATTTGGGTGCCAAATGCTGTGCTGTCACAAATGGCCGGAGATAATACTTTCTTGCTTGACCTGAACATCTGATATGAACCCATCTCCCATCTAGGATTCTTTAGGACTCACAAAATCAGCATGTCTCTTAAGAGACCCATCTGGAGGCCTGATCTGCACATATTGCACACACACTGAATTTAATGAAATGGCAGCAGTAACTGCCATTAATGGCAGTGGCAGCAGTAACTGATCACTGTTTATACAATACCTTAGCTATTAGGGCAGTTGCCAAGTAAAGAGGAGGCTGAAGTCACAGTTCCACATTTTCCACCTCCCAGCCTGCTTTTAACCACTCAGCTCTAATCAAAGAGATGGAAGACAGCTGGGTTTGTCTTTTTGAAGGATTGAGACCGTTGGTGTATCTGAAAGGGTGAACATCCAAAAGGACAGCCTGACCTAAGCACAGGCGGGCATCCCCTCACCCAGTGCCTGGCTACTGTGATTCTTGTTCTGAGGTCCCTGGCGGTGCTCAGCAAGGGTCTGGGGTGTCTGGGCTCCCCCAGGAGCAGGGAGCCTTTGCTTTAGTTGCTGCAGTGATGGGTGACATAGCCTTCAGCTCCAGTCTGGGAGCTGCCTCCAGGATCTCCTTGTAGAGGGACTGCTCCATTGCATTCTGCCAGTGAGTTCCTGGAGGATGGCACTCTGGGGCAGAGGTGGCTCGGGGGGGAATGCTGCTGCTGAAAGCTGTCAGACTACAGCATCTTTTTGCCTATAATCTCTCCTTTTTTCCTTCTTAACAGTCAACACAAGAACTTGCGGTTTCACAGCCTCTCAGATATGGTGTGCTGAGAATGGCCGTGCCCAGCTGCTGCGGTACCACAAAGGACAATTCTGCACCAGCAGGAGATATGAAATGAGCCTTGGGGTTTCTCGAGTTAGCTGAACTGTGCTGCCAGAAACAACACGCCTGCGAAAGGCCTGGTGGAATTAGTGTGTCAGAAACCATGGCATTTTCAATATTTCTGATTTAAAAAAATATACTTGGAGGAAATGATACAGAAATTGCCAAATATTTAAGGCCGAGTCATGTTTCCATAAAAGTCAGTGGGAGATTTGCCACAGACTTTTAAAAGACAAGGATTAGACTCTAAATAGCTCATTTATGAGGAACAAGTGATATTTTAATGTACCAGTATTTTTCCAAACTGTTTTAGGAAAATTATTAATAACTGAAGAAATCTGAAAAAACCCCAAAACCTTGAAAAATGCTTAATTACCATAGCAACGCCTGTCTTACTGTCGAATATCATAACTCCAGAGAGACACAGAGCTGCCATGACCAGACGGCTTCTTTTAAATTTTTCTGATTGCTGAAATCAAAGAATTGTACTGTATAATCCTCTTAAAACACAATAACAAAAACAGCTTCTCTCGGCATTAGTCACAGTCTGCCAAACGGTTTTCCACACCTTTCCATACACAAATGGAGATTACCTTTACTTAAAGCTTTTAGAGATCTTTTTGTTACAAAATGAAATACGGAGTTGAGTTAAATAATGAATGATATTGCAAGATCTGTAGGGAACCTTTCCTTCCATGATTCAGTCTCACTGAGGGAGGCAAACACTCTGAATCCTCTCAGTATTAAAATCCTACACCCTTGCACTGAATTACATTGACTTGCTGCATAATACATAAATATTAAGAACCCCCCAAAAAGCAGAAAAGCAAATAGATTTATCATAGTGTTCTTAACAATTAACTTATCTTCTTTATAGATTGAAAAGCTGATGACCTGCCTCCAAAACTACCTGATAATAAGTGCACAAAAATATTACCGGTATGCTAAAAGATATCATTCAGCCTCTCAAAGTGAAAGGACTACCATTGACCTCAGCAGGCTTCAGATCAGTCTCTAAAATTGCTGAGCTGGAGGACTTGTGGCCAACAGGGGCCACGCAGACAGAGAGGAATAGTGCTGGGCAGCACGTCGCTGCTCCTTATAAAGTGCCCTGTTCCCCCGCCCCTCCCTCCAGCCAGTGGTTCCTTGGAAAACGGATGCAGCATCAGGTACCTTTCTGTTATTACCAGAATCTGTTATGAATGTTTACGATGCCCAGAGAGGTGGTGGAGTCACCATCTCTGGACATATTTAAAAAACATGTAGACATGGCACTTCAGGGCATGGTTTAAGGGACACGGTGGTGTTGGGTTGATGGTTGGACTTAATGATCCTTAATGATCTCTTACAACTGCCCAGTTTTTTAAGACACTGAAATTTTGTCAACTTGGAGCAATTTTGACACACACGAATGAAATCTTTGAGAAGAAAGATCATGGAAAAACCTGACATACATGTGTCTGTTTGCCAACATGAGTTCTGCCAAAGGTGAGGACAGTTACGCTGCGGGTGACAGCAGAGGGTGGAGGTGGCAGGCTGGCTCGGTGGAAGCAGTGCAGCCATGACATGGCAGGGACACGTTTGCACAGTCTAGTCTTCAAACTCAAATAGTCCCAGTTATTTTTGACTGCTGAGGAGCAGAGACCCTATTATAACAAAAGAATCACCTGATATGCATGAAGTACTGTAGGGAACAATAACACAACTTTGCGGAGGAAGCAAGTTGGTTTATTTCTGGCTATTTATAGCTCACTTGAACATTTTGACAATTGCAAACAGCTCTGTGGACTAGCTATTTAAATACCCTGCCGACTGTATCCCAACAGGAACTTGAGGGGTTTATTAATTTTCTAGCCAGAGAGAATTAAACTTGTGATTCACTGGAGAATGTGCCAAAGCAAGTCAGACACTGAATTTGTAAACTTTCACTTCTTATAAATGATCTTTTAATTAGACTGTTACCCTAATTGCCCCTCGCCTCTTCTCATGCAGGTCAATCATTTTACATGCAAAAAAACTCCCAAATCCCTCACATAACATTTCAGCATAAGAAATTGCAACCCTCATACTGAAACTTTGCTTCATTTGAAATCTAAGGTCTTCTGAGGACTGGATTAAAAGGAATAACTTTTTGGAGGGATGACTCTATAGCACCAGCTTCACCACACTACAAGAAAACTTTCATTCAGCCATTACTGTCACCAAGGAAATTGAAGTTAATTCTAGCTACCACCTTCTCAGATACAGACTTCGGGTAAAAAATGTATAGCCTATTTCTGAAACCTCTGTAAATATCTCTAATGACTTTTACTGCTGCCTAGATCAATTTCCTGACTAGCACACTCCAGATAGCCTAAATTAAAATATGTTTGATATTATGTGTCATTAGTAAGTGAGCACTCTCACCTTTTTAGATACAAGACATCTTTACATCATTTGCATTTGAAAGGGATGAGTAATTTTTAGCTTTGAGAGAATTTAACCCACATGATTTCTGCATAATTTTGCATTCCACTTAGAAATTCTCTCTCTCCTGCCACACCTTTCATATCCTTTTATGCTTAGGTTTCCCAGTATCTCTTGCCCTGCTTGCCAGATTGTCCATATCTCTCATGAGTACTGCCTGGGAACTCCCAGAAAGAAGATGAAAGCTCAGTCCTCCTCTGTTTTAGTTCAAATCATTTCATCAGTGTCTGCTGGGGATTATTAATGGAAAATAATTTAAGAAGACAATGTATTTACTACATAAAAGGCAAAGAAAAATAAGATTTCTCTTCTACATGACTAACATTTGTGCTAACTTAGCAATAGGTACCTTTTAATAAATACTCATACCCCATCTCCTGCGGAGCTCCAAGGAAGTCTGTTTATATATGGAGCAAACAAAAAAAAGGTGTGCTAGACCTTCTCCTGTTCATTTTATCTTTTGTAGCAGATTAATTTTCTGCTTCTTCTCCACCAATAATAACCCACACTGAAAAAACCAGAAGCAACTCATGTCTTCTATGTTGGTAGATAAAAGCTACTCTTTTAGAAGGATCACAAGTCATCTTATGTACCTTTTACAAGTGTTGTCAGTGCATCGATTTTCCCTGTGCTATGTACAGGATCTAAAGGATACATTTTGCTACTGAAAGTGCTGCCCTGTCTGGTTTTAGTCTGTATGTAATGTCCTATGGCAAAACAAGGCAATGCACATGGTCTGATGGTGAACACCACAGCGCTTTTTCATGTTTTACAGTCCTTTCTTTATAATTATTTTCAGTAGTGACCTTTTTGTTGTTTGCATAAATGACATATTAGCTTTTTTTTTTTTCAGATTTCCCAACTGTAATTCTTACTTCCCGATTTCTCAAGCCTTCATCTTAACAGCATTGAAGATCAAGCTTTGAATAGAAATTCTCAAGGAATGTTCTGGCTGTAGTGTAGTGTACTGGCTGTGTTTTAGCCAGTCTATAATAATATCAAGTATTGCATGTCTGATTTTTGCTATTGTTTTATTATTATAGTTTTAACTACATTTATTGTCTTATTTGGCTGAGGTGAGTTGAAAAACAAACTGCCTCTTCCAAAGAAATCTGACCCCTATTCTTTGCTGGACCTCATTGGTAGCTGATACGGCTGCAGCAGAAGCCTAATCTCCCTTCTTTGAAGTTCTATTGTGAAAGGTACCAACTAGATAGTCCTCAAACACCGGGTATTCCATTCATCCATATGTCAAGAGAAGCAACACAGAATTATTTATGAATGCTATACAAAAATCCACAGTAAATTACTACAGCGTTTCTGAGGGACACGAATGATAAGAAACACTATTCCTGATCATGTTTGCTGTGCATTTCTATAAAAAGACATGGAAGTAGCAAATGAGTTACTGGTTTTAGGCATATGGCATTGTATCATGACTTCTCTCTGCATAATCTAGCATAGTCATCAGAAGTCATCAGTTTTGGAACAATATCTGTGCATTTTCATTTAGCTGCTGAACCAGCACCATCTTCTTACTCTGTATTGCTGGGTTACTTGCACTAGAAACAAGGACATGATGCTTCTCTGGACTTCAGTGTGTGTTGCAGAGATCATTGTTTTCAAGGGATACCATTGAAATAGAACAACAAGCAGAACCAAGTCTCAAAAGTTGTTTTTAGCACCTCCACTGAAACTATTTTCTGCCACTTCTGGTAGACTGAGGACCAGTCTGTGATATATAAAATTACCACTGGATTCCCCTATTTATTAAGAGGTATCTGTAAGGCTGGTGTTTTTTTCAACATTAATTTTCCTTGGTCAAGGTTTGACTTAGCCACATTGCCAGTTAAACCACATTGTCTCACAAAGACCTAAAGTCAGGTTTTATTAAGTCTAGACATATCTAATAATCTCAACAGCTCCAATAAATTGATTATCTTCTATCATCAACTGCACTACTTTATTTAAATTTACATACTTTATACCATCTCTTAAAAGTCATGAAGGTGAAGAAGAATATAAAATCAAATCAAATCAAACTTGTATATTTTGATAACAAATTTAGATTAATATTGCTGTGTACTTCCTAAAAGAGGGGAGAAATAAGAGCATAAATAGAAACAAAAATGAAGAGAAACCATCAGAATGACAGAAAAAAATATATGGCCTTAATGCAGAGGCTTATCTGATGTGACCTCTGCTTCCCCTATTGCTTCAGTGTGACATCTTTCCAAGGAGTTATTCTTCACAATACTGTCCCAGGCCTGAAGTCTATTTCACCATTGCTGCTTCTTTGGTCAGAGTAACTATACAGCATTCAAATATAAATCAATCTTTTTTAACAAAAGAAAAAAAGAAGGGGAAAAAAAAAGGAAATTTGCTTTGCAATTTTATTTAACAAAAGAAAAAGGGAATTCTGTTCTGCTAGACACAGAATAAACAAATATAGAAACCTTCCTGTCTGTGCCTCAGACGGTCTCACACTTTGCTTCTTTGGGTCATATTTATGGGTACTTCCCGGACATTGTCTTCAAGTCACGTGCACACGTATGCACGTGTATGCATACACCGAGCCTGCTCCTGGACAAGTCTCCCTGGTACCATTAGTTTAGCCCAGGTTAGCGTGGGACCACCACTGCAGGTGGTAACAGTCACAGTTCCCTGCTGTCTAACATCTACTTGCTCTTTTTGTTGAGCCTGAAGTAAGCTTTAGAGTGAGCCTTGGCATTATTTTTCTATTAAAATCTCCTGTAAGTTAACCTCTAACACCTCCCAGTAAAGAAAAAAAAAAAAGTTCAAATTCATTCATTATATAATTGCTTTACTTCCGAAGACTTAGGCTACATAAACTAGCCTCAGGCCAGGCTCACCTCTCACATTCCCTGAACTGCTATAAACCCAACTATATTACCAGATCAGTTGATAAACTGACATTTGGTTGTGTGACCACAGCTCCTTTCACCCACTCTGACCAGAAATCCCAGCACTCAGAAGGAACAAGATGGGCTGCTCCTGAAATACCACTGCTTTTAAAGAGTATTTTGATTTTATGAAAAGGTGTTCCGATTGAGTCTTTATTTTGATGATCAAATACTATTTATTCCACAGGAATTCTGACACATCCAGTGCATGTGGGCAGTGTTATCCTATGTCAAATGAAGGTTGTGCACCAGACGAAAATATCGCCCCCCGAACACCTGCCTCTTTCATTTCAAATCTGAGTGCTGCTGTGGATAGCTGGGATTGTCTCTCTGCATCTCTCCTCCAGTCCTGCATGACGCTGAGAAGGTCACCCAAACCACAGTTTTCAAAAAAAGTAGCCACAAGTTATGCATTCCTTATTTTCTGGGTATCTAATATGAAACAGCTGGGGATGAATTTGCAGGCATAGTGAGTACTCACAAGTCCAGCTGGAGCTGATTCCCACTGCATAAAACTATAAAAAAGGTTAAGCGCTCTGAAATATGGATTCTTAGCTGGCTATCTAAAAGCACAGGACATTTCTGACAATGGGTTATTATCACAAAATGTTTCTACAGGAATTCGGTGAAGACAAGGTCACTAACATTTGTGAATCAGCAAATATGCAGAGATTTTGGTAGTGGAACAGATAGACTTCAGGTGCCCTATCATAGTATAGGATCCACAACTATGAATTAGTAGTCTGAAGACATCAAAACATTTTGCCTAAAACCAGTGCAAAAACTGAACCCCTTCTCCCATCACATTTATATATAGTGTTATATGCACAAGCAAGCAAACAAGGAGACTTGAGGAAAGCAAGAATAAACAAACATTCCAGGCTAAACTACTTGTAGGTATTTGTAAATTAAAATGGTTGCGGCAACACTACAAGACAGACCTCTTTCCAAAAAGTTAGGTGTTTCTCCAGTTTAAAAAGCTTGTGAAGCTCTGCCTTCCACACAACATGAGGAAAGTGAGGCACCTCCCAGAGTATCCAGCATGTCGGGTTACCTAATGCCGGCATCCAGACCATGCAAAGGGTGACTGCCTTCACGCTTCTGGGTCTGAGTACATACCTGTATCCGACTTAGGCAAGGCTGGGGGCTCAGCTCTGTGCACCCTGGTTTCCACTGAAAGGAAGCCCAGCTGAGCATCACAGAGGCAATCATACTAATTTTTCATAAATGACCAATATCATTTAATGGATCAACAGTTACATGTAGATACAGACTAAGCTAACCAGAAAGATACAGCAAGGAAGAAGCTCATATCAGAAAACCTACCTATCCCAGCAAGACCGTGGGAGGCTTGGGTTAAATTCCTTTTGCTGCCTGAGGGAATCTGACTTGACATCTCCCACCTCGAGGTGAACCTGTTGATCACAAGAGGTTGGCTATTTTAAGGCACAAGGGTGAGGTGTCCCATTATTTCTGTTCAAACTGTTCCACTTTGCATGGAATGAATATTCATTGGGCTCCTGAGAGAATGTAGGTGCAAAAATGTGTCTATAACTGGGTTGTTAGGGTGCTCAGCAGGGAATGTGGGTGAGAGGAACATATTCTTTTGGAATATGAGAGCATACCTGGTTAAACAGCAGCAGAGCAAGGGTGTTGATGATCTGTGTTTGGGACTGAGGTGCTCACGCCAGCAATAAGACAGAATTTGAATGATTAAACCTCTTGTGGCAACAACCCTCAGACACAGTACTGAAGAGGCTACCTGGAAATTCATAGTTGTCTATTTAGTGCTGGATACTGTGAGAAAATAGAGTGTGAAACCGCTCACAGAATGATGAGAATGACTCTCCTACAGCTGCAAGAATAAAATTTCTCTCTCTAAAGTACCCTTATATATAGATCCAGGAGTAAAAATGATCCTGGCAGAAAAGTAATTAAGTAGAATGACTGAAACAGTCTGATAACAGATTGTCCTGAATTCAGCAAAAAGCCCTCCATCTAGATATACTAAAAAGCAGATTAAATAACTGTTTACGTGAAATCTTCCATGAAGGTATTTTTCCCTTTAGACTGTTGCTTTAATGACTGTGTAATTATTGGAATGAATTGGGTTTGAAGGAACACTAGCATTTTTAACATAGGTTTTATCAGGTTGTGACAGTATCTTTTGTCTTATCATAACTTTTTAATTTCACTGCCTGATGCCTTACTATCAGATCAAACTTTTCAATTGTGAGGTTGGTGATAAATTAATTGATACTGAAAAGGTGTTCATTTAAGTCTGTTTATACTGACTTCTGCTGGCTTTCCTCAGGAATGAATCTGTCCCACAAAGTTTATTATGAAATTATTTAGAGAGATGTTGACAAAGACTGTACAGGTAAAGAAATAAATTTATGTATATTGCCCTGAAATGACCTTGTTATGGAGAGAGGTATTGGGCACGGCTTCTTTTATGGACAAAATCTATAGCATTTAACAAGGGGGAACAACACTGTTTTAAGATTTAGCAACAAAAACGTTTTATGGGATCTGTATGATTTATCTGTTAAACCATGTGGAATTATATTTAAAAAAATAAAGAAAACATTATATTCTTAGACGATTTTAGTTCTAGTGGGGAACCACACAGCATCCACAGGAATGAGTGGCCAGGTCACACTGACTGAGATCAGTGACAGCTCCACAAAGGACAAAGATCTGCCTGCTCTGAGTGTGGCCCATTTGATTGGAGGGAGAGTGAGGTTTTAACTAATGAATACCAGGGGTGCCTGTGCCTTTTCAGTTTAGTCAAAGCCCATTTCAGATCTTCTGGCTGCCAAAACCCAGCAGGTTTGCTTCTGTTTGCGTGTATGTAGCTGGTTTGGCACTGCAACTTCATTTTAAGTGGAAGAGCAGCAGCAGCACTGCCTTCACATGAGCTTTGCTGTATAATTAAGTTTTACTAATAAAGACTGGATGCACCAGACTAATAACCTCTTCTTTACATTGCAGACCGGTAAATTAGAGTTTCTGTCTCTCTAAGACATGTTGCTAGATTCAGACCACTGCTTTGATACCTTTAATTTAACTACAGAACTTCTTTGCCATTCATCTTCTGTGAAGTGCACCTTCTAGCCAATGGCAACATGCTGATTTATGCTAGCTGATGATCTGGGGACTGTATAGGAAGAATTTAGGTTATATATTTTCAGGACACTTGAGAAAAACTATCTGGGGCTTGGCATGCTCTCATATTCCAAAAGAAAAATTTTTGAGTGCCCATGGAGAAAACATCTCTAGCAAGAATTATTTAAGAAGAGGCAGAGATAGCGGATTACATCAGAGGAGGGAGATCATCCCAAGCTTTTTGGACTAGTCTAACTCAGGATACCTCTAGGACTGCCTTCAGCACAGCATTAGTAGATTTTACAAACCACAATTATACACTAGGAAATATTTCTTTTGTTAGTGCTTATAGATCCTTATCCCATTTAGAGACTGGTAAATGTGAACCTTTCCCTCTCCAAGGACAACCATGTGTTCTGTATAGGAACTAGAATTTACATTTGTCTCTTCTATGAAAAAGGATGCACTTAATTTGCCTTGAGACTCATTGTCCTACAACCACAGAGACAGATCTGGGAAGCACAACAGGAGGCTGCCCTGTCCCTCCCCTGCACTGTCCTCAACACGTGTTGGTATGAATTCTGCTTAAACACATCCAATAAAAGACATCCAGATATATGCTTGAGAGCTACTCCAGTACTTCAACCGCTAAAATATTCCTTCTTAAAGGATTGCACTGATAGTGCAATTCAGAGCAGACAATAATTAGTTGCAATAATTTCTTCTTGTCCTTCCTCACTGGTCTTAAAAAACAACTGATCATTATTCTTTTGATAATCATCTTTTTTACCTATTAGAAGACTTATCCTGTCCCCTTTTAATCTTCCCTTTTGTAGCCTAAAGGAATGGAGTTACCTTTCTTTATGGATTGTGTTTTCTATACCCTTAAGCATTCTTTGCACCCTCCTCTGGATTTTCTCGGAGTCATCATCTTTTTTAAAATGTGGTGTCTAAAAGTGGACACAGTGGTATGACATCCAGTTGGCTCCCAGGTAGAGCAGAATAATTACTTCCCAAGGGTTGTATACAATACACCTATGAATGTATCTTTGACCAAGACACTTTTTAAAAATATTGTGTTGTTACTTATAGCCAGTTTGTGATTCACTACAACCCCCAGATCCTTTCCTGTGTAAAGCCACTCCTGTTAGATATGTCTATTTGCATTTGTCTTTGTTGAGTTTCATCTGCTTTTCATTTCAGATGATGTCTGATTTTCAGACTCATTTCATTTCCAGTTCTGATCCTGTCACCAAAGTAGGAGCAACTTCTCCATATTGTCTGTAGATTTTCGAAACTTATTAATTGAATTTCATTGTTCAATCATTAAGAAAAATACTTAGAAGAAATGAGACTCCGTGTGAGGTGTCCCTCCAGCTTAATGTGAATCACTGAAAATTATTCTTGGCAGTCACTCAATAACAATGACACACAGAGGAGGAGGGGGTTCAGCACTTACTTTACTTCGGTGTGGGTAAACCACTCCAGTGGTTGTAGTAGTACTCAGCTCTTTTCCAGGGAAATGAGATTTTTCTTAGCATTATAGTCTATGACCCCTTTTCCCAACATCCACCTTTCCAGAAAAGTTATGCAATGGAAGGGAGTAAAGATGATGGACCCGGACTCTTAGTGGTATCCAGTCACAGGCTGAGAGGCAGTAGTTACGAGCCAAAATACAGGAAATCACATTTAAACACAAGAGCAAACCTTTTTTTTCCCCTGTGAGGGTGGCCAAGCACTGTAACAAGTTTCCCAGAAAGGTTGTGGAGTCTCTGGCTTGGTGACACTCAAAACCTGCTGTCGCTGACCCTGCTTGAGCAGGGGTCTTGGACTAGAGACCTCCTGAAGTATTTTCCAGCCTCAACCATTCAGTGATTCTATGGATTTATGAGACAATGTTACTTATTTTATACATTCTTGCTTGAATTCAGACAGTGTTTTGCAAGCAGTTTAAACTTTTTAGAATAATAATTTTAAATAGCCTGAGGTCATGGTCTGATCTGCAATCATTCTATTGAAAAAACCTGGAGGTCAGTCTGCGGATTAGGTTAGACATTTTGCCAGTCTCTGCAATACTGTGAATGACACATAACATTTCAAATAGCATTTGAAACTCTGTAATTGACTCCTCTGGAGACTGAGCACACATCTTTTTAACCCTAGATCGAAGTCTTTCTCCCAAAGTTTGAGCACTGGTATCAGACAGTTTCCCTGTTACAGCTTCCCTCTTCCACCTTTAAAAAGCAACATGTTATTTTTCAGGAAGCTGAAGCCCAATGCCAACACTATTAGTAAAGATCTACATTCAAATTCATGACTCATATGACCCAGGGTAGGCCTCTGCACTCAAATGGGAGTCTTGGCAAGCATCACTTGTGACCTGGACTCTGTCCCCTGTGTTCCCAGAACCTCACAGTCACTTCATTAGTGCCCACATGGATGAGTAACATGAATAGCATGAGTCACAGTCAGGGACTGGATATGCCTCAATAGTCTTTCCACTGTGCCTAAGGTTTTTGGATTAGTCAAGAAGCCCATGTCCCAGCAGGGCAGTCAGACTGGCAGATGGGCATCTCTGGCCCCATTACAAGACAGCCTCTAATCGCAGCCGTCCACTGAGAAGTTTGTCACTGGAGCAGCACAGCAAATAACAGGCTTGCACCTTAGGGAAGAGTTGGGCACAATGTATTTGCCCTGAAGCTGGAAATTTTCAACATTTGTCCCTCATAAAAGAGGTTTACCCTTCTTCCCTGCTGAAGTCAGTGGGGAACCTCTGGCTTCTGACTTCACTAGGCACAGGACCTGACTCTTAAATGAACTCACAGCTTTTACAGATTACTGACTTGGAAACTGATGGACTAGCCAAAATACTTTCAGCTAGTCTTGTAACCTGATTTTGATACTTGGCAGAAATTTTTTAACTATTCATGTTTGGTTTTTTTTCCTCTCTTATTTACCAGATTATTTTTCAGTATTTTTCCACTTTCACGCCAGAGTTGCTGGTTGTGAAATTCTGTAAAACCCACTTAACTCTAATAGAGAGTTTTAAATTATCTGTTCAGACAGGTTACTGAAGTGTAATACAAACACATGTTCCTGAATAGCAGTGCAATAGCAGGGTGTGGAAAAAACAGCATTTAACACAACTCCTTCTATACATTTCTCTTAGTTATAGAGTTGAAAACCACCCTATGTCAGCTATGATATAATTCTGTAATAGTGCCTCTTCTTTTTCTCTCAAATGTTATGAAAACCATTGTTTTCACACTTATTGATAAACCTGCCTAATAATCTCCTTAAAAGGCTAAATGGAGCTTTTCTGTTAAATCTTCCCTTGGAATTTAGGTACCTGTAAATACCTCTCTTCTCTTGACAGACCTTCACATTTCCTTGTCCCAAATGAGTGATTTTCCCCAGAAGATCATTTTATATAAAGACATCAGCACATCTACCCTACAGGCGAGATACAGATGGGAAGGTCTTGTTTGCAAGTCTTGCCAGAGCGCAGGTATGAGGCCGACACTGTACAGTTGAGTATCAACTGTTTCTGCAGAAATAAGAACCTGGGGCACATTACCACCAGAAACTGAGGTGCCACGGGGCTGTAGACACCTAAAGTAGCTCAGGAGGGTTTTGTGAAACCCTTAATGATATGTGATTTAGGCACCCTGAAGGGCAGTTAGGTGACAAGTCCTCCCATGAATCTGGCCTCTTGTCCTAGGCATTTTATCATACTAGTCAAAGGCTAAATGGGGAAACCGTGAAGCATTAGGCTGACCACTGAGGGGAGGCAGTCACTGCACACTATTCAAACCTACTGCAGTTTGTTTCTTCTAAGAATTAATTCTGGTCTTATGATCTTACACCTCTAAAACTCCTATGTTTCCTTACCAAAGGTTACTGAAATGTTGGTTTTAGCAAATATTGGCTGCCTAAAACTTTTTTTTACTAGGAGCATGACTCTCTAGTGAGGCTAATTCGCATGACTTCTATCTGACTTGAGGGCATATAGATTCACATTTCTAATTAATATCATCCACATGGCTAGTTTACTCGGAGTTGGAAAATTCAAACCTGCAAGACAAAAACAAAAGCATATGTGTTTTTTCTCCTTTTCCTGTCAAAGCTCACAGTAACTGTGCAGATAGAAGGGTATGTGTGGACTAGCAAGAGGAAAATGGAATAAAACTCTTAAAAGTAATTCCTGGAAATATTTCCCTGCTAGTTTTCTCCTGTCTTACTGCAATAAGCTCTACAGATAGCTCCCTCCCACTTCCAAAAAGAGCAAGCAATCTTGTACATTTGTAACAGCGAGTCATGATTTTCGTGAGGCACGTCAGTTTGAATGCACATACACTACTGGTTTCTTAGAAGTTATATTGGGCCAAAGCATTTACACATTTCTGAGACTGAAGGCACATCCCCATTACCACATAGTGTTTAGCTATTTCAGGAATGCAGAGTTTTAAGAGCTCCCCAAGGTTATATACAGCATCCTGTGTGCAAGCCGAGTTGCTATGGTGACATTGCTTCATACTTACATCACTCACTTGTTTAATATAGTCCTATGGCCTTCTGTTTTCTAATTGATGATGACCTGTCAAACTGCCTCAGATTAACTGTACAACAGCGATGTGAATCATATTTCAAAACACTAAACTAAATGTGGTACAATTAAACCTGAGAAAAATACATCACCACAAACAAAACTCTGTCAAGACAGATTTTAGGTTAAAGCAGGACCTTTTAATTTGAAGCAATATTATTGCAACTTAGTAGACACAAAACATGTTCCAGGAGGTAAAGTTGCAAGTAGGATTTACAGTTACAAAAGCTAGCCATTAAATGTCAGGACAGTATATTGTTGTCATTAAAAAATGCTAGCATGAGAAACTCTGGATAAAGTTCTGGTCTCAGTCCTTTGTGTTGTCTTGCTCCCCACTCCATGGGAGGTGAACCTCACTACCTGCTACTTGGAAACAAAAAAATACGTTCCATCAGATATGTAAATGAATAATCTTTATTTATTTGCACATTGTTTGTCTATATCTTTATTTACAATTTGAAAAGTATGAAGCTGTTTCAGAAAGCTTTCTAAGAAAGCAATATATGATTCAGCAATATCAGAGCTACGGCTCTGATAATGGTCCTGTGAGGTAGCCATTGGCTTTAGGCATTAAATAGGTACACAACTTCTTGATAGGGATCTTAACAGAGATCACAGCTCCTTCCACACATGTGGCTTTGTTTTTTTTCACATCTAGCTTGAAAAAATCAAAAGATATGTGAAAAGTTATTATTTTCTAAAACTGTTAGGCCTTTTGTTTTAGGGAGAGCCCTGTGATACTTATGTTGTGCTAGGGAGGCAGAATGTTTTTAGGCAGCTGGCGCAATTAAGTAGTCCTGGTGCATCATTAGAGGCAAAATATAACCAAAGTAGACATTTCTCAAAGAACTTTTTATCCACAACAAAAACAAAAAGGCTCTGATTGCATTTTTCACGAGCTCCAGAACATGCTGGAAGTGAAGGCTTCTCTGCTTCCCCTCCTCAGCATTTGGGCTTTTCCCTTAAGATTCTGTGTCACTCAGCATCTTTTGCCACCCAGTGACTTCTTGTCAAATACAGGCCAAAAGAGGAAATCTGAGACACATACTTCATTCCCTGTCATTTGATGAAAATTACTCTGGAGCAACGCCTTTTTTTTCTCTTTTGTCTGACATTCACCGTGTTATAGCTCCCTCAACATCAGCATGAAAAACCGTTCTGTGCATAACTGCGTGTTTCACCCGAATAGGTGTACCCAGG
This sequence comes from Phalacrocorax aristotelis, assembly GCF_949628215.1. NCBI lineage: Eukaryota > Metazoa > Chordata > Aves > Suliformes > Phalacrocoracidae > Phalacrocorax > Phalacrocorax aristotelis. The sequence continues at coordinate 191,653,355 of NC_134276.1, forward strand.
CATGTTTTTCATTTGTGGCAACAACCATAATGTTATAAATTCTTTCCAAACACTTTATAATCACCTTTCTTCTGAGGAAGTCAGAATTTAGGCCCTGAACAGTAAGTGCTAGTCCTTGGAAGAAGAACAAAAAGAGATAATTTATACAAAAAACCTAGACTGCTCTGCCAAGCTGACTGAGGTGAAAAGGGGCCTTAAATGTGGATGGGGTCAATATATGCTTATTCCCAGGATGCTACTCATTACCTTGGCTGGGAATGTTAAGCTGAAGGTCACTTTTTTCCATAATTTCAAAGTTTCTGTAGCTAACGCTTATGAAAGAATAACTTAATACTGTCTACTGTGTTGTGCCGTTGAAGAAGTCTCTAATACATTTGGAATGTATTTGTTATTTTTATTTTATTTTTATTTTTTATTAGCACAGTAAGTGGGGAGTGGATAGGCTGAGATACCTGATTCACAATAGATCAAAAGGCATGTCTTTAGGAAAGGAAACCTTTTAAATACTGCAGATTTCAGCTTTCACAAGAACACCTAGTTTCATCCTTTAGTATATGCTCCTCTAGAGACCTCAGGAGTTTGCAGTTCATAGACAAACAAAATATTTTCTGTGAAATATGTGGGCATATAGTTCCTAAACAGAAATTAAGAATTATTATTTGAGAAAGGAACAGTAATTATGATTGTTACAACTTTAAGCTGTTGTCTTCAATGTCTGATGTTTATATGTCACATGCTGCAATCTACTAGCCAGACTTCTGAAAGCTTGATTCATAACCCTGGTTGCATGTATCTTGTAGTAGTAAATTGAAAGGGGTTCTGAAGAAAGTTGAGGCTAATTATCAAAGAAGTGTGGCAAGAAGTGAATGGGCTATTAGCTGGAGAGGGAATGAGCATGTGTGTATGCAAATGTAGTAGCATTGCTGTACCATTTAAGAACAAGGTTCGGGAATTAGCCATCCAAACTGATTATCAAATCTTCTAGTCCCAAGAAAGATCTAGCAATGAGATGTAGCTCTAATCCCATGTTTGTACACACATTTTCAGTAAATATAAGGTGCCCTTATAGGGGGCTTCAGGATGAATTCTGCAAATTGCCAGGGTAGAAAGAACATTTTACTTCTCACTACAGTAAATTTTGCTAGCAGTTTAGACCAGCCATGACAAACAAGCCATGTTTACCACTGAGAGAGGTGATGACTGTAAAAGGGACATTAACATTTCCATACAAGGGAAAGCAGTCTATGAGGATCAACCTCTGTCTTGAATAAATTTGGGTTCAGTAGTCACAAAGGAGGTAGAAGTCTTGGTGGAAACTCTAGTCCCTGTCCTTTCCTACACCAGAAATTCTTTCGTTCTTCCCCAGCCCATTATTAATATCCCGTCTCCCATGAATGCAATGTGTTTGTAGATATTGTCTGCAAATTCTGCATCCCTGATCATATGGGCTAGGTGACCATTAGTGTCTATGGCTTGTTAGCTAAATGACTTTCAGATATAAGCTTCGGATCCATTGATGGTTTTCTCTAACTTTTGTTGGCAGGCTGTTATTAAATATTTACAATAGTGTTTACTGGGAAATGTTTTTAATGATTACTTTTATTTTCTTTAAATTTAATCCCTCTTGTATTACAAATTCAGAATAGCTGGTAAAATTAAAATAACCTAATCCAGTAAGGATTAGTATCGGTATCATCAGTATTAGTATCATTAGTATCAAGGTCCTGGGCAATACTCAGAGAAATGCAAATACTTTGCTCCAGAATATTAAAAAAGTACCAAGGCGTTCCTCTGCTGAGGTGTTTTGGGAGCTGGAAATGGAAAAATGTATTCTCAAGACCAGCATTATCCATACAACTTTTCTCTTGTACAGATGTTTCCTGGGGAGAAGACTGGGGCCTTGCAGGTTTAGAATCATAGAATCATTTAGGTTGGAAGAGACCTTTAGGATCATCAAGTCCAACCGTTAACCTAGCACTGCCAAGTCCACAACTAAACCATGGTCCTAAGCACCACATCTACACATCTTTTAAATACCTCCGAGCATGGGGACTCAACCATCTCCCTGGGCAGCCTGTTCCAATGCTGGATAACCCTTTCAGTGAAGAAATTTTCTCTAATATCCAATCTAAACCTCCCCTGGTGCAACTTGAGGCCATTTCCTTTTGTCCTATCACTTGCTGCTTGGGAGAAGAGACCGACACCCACCTTGCTACAACCTTTTTTCAGGTGGTTTAAGAGAATGCCAAAAAGTAATGCACTTCCAGGGCTTGTAGAAAGATTGGTGGGATGAGCTGCAAGTCTGTTGTGGGGATACCCAACCTTTGGCAATTTGATGGGGAGCGGGGGGTGACATTAGAGATTTGCAGCAGCTAACTTAAGGCTCTTGATGTGAATTTTTCCCTGGCAGAACTGAACTCTGTCTATTGACTATACAAAGAGTTGGGAGAAAATCCCTTATTTTAGTGCACTTAGTTACCAGCTCAACTGGTACCAGCCAAGACTTAGATGAAAATAAACATGGTGATTTGAGTGTCATTCCGATAGAGGATTTTAGCATTTAAAAGTACTGCAGATTTGTTACTGCTTTTCAGTATGAAGTCATGAAGGATGCCTCTCTTCTTTTTAAGGGTGGACCTTCCTCATCTGCCTGGAATAGATGGCAAAGGAACAATACAAGGCAGCTTGAGCAGTTGCTGCCAATGTTGTACCCATCCAACAGATAAATACAGGATGACACTCTCTAGAGTTGTCAGCTTGGTAACTTTCAGAAGCATTTCAATCCCCCCAAAAAAATTCCAATAAAACAGCATTCTTCAGGTTAATGCCAGAAATCTTGCACCACGGTGAACAGGCAGTACTAAGATCAGACTCCCTCCTGCCTTCCAATGTAAAAATATCTCAGTACTTCTGAGTATGCTACAGAAGACAAAGCACCCTAACAGTGTTTTAGAGTTAATGAGGCAATTAGTGGATGCTAGATAAAGATGTGTTTTTAACCAAGTATTTAAATGATAAGTCACGGGATGGATGTGTACCTGTTCTATATTTTCTGTTTCACAACAACTGTTTTCAAAAATTACAAAGACTTAATTGATAACCATGTACGTTCCTTCTCACTCTCATGAATTAGACAGGTACATCTGCAAACAAACAAACAAAAATGCCATTTAAAATCTACAATTAAATAATCACAAATATATTTCATTAAGATTTTATAGTGGGGACTGGATTATCATGGAATCTGAAAGATTTTTCCATGCTTTCTATCCTCTTACTTGCAAGAGCTTAAGTAACAGCGGACCCTTCCACCCTGGTTATGTTGGGTAAAACTCCAGAGACCCATTACTGACTCAAAGGCAGCAAGAATCATCTTTGAAGAGTGCTGTCAGGACAGCAGCACTTTGAAGTCACTCTCATGTACAGTGATAGTCCTTGCTCAAAATACTTCTTCTGTAGATAAACCAGAGAGGAAAAGGGAATAACAGTATTTACACAGAGATTTGCTAAGGTCACTGAGGAAGGCTGGTAAAGACCTTGGAACAAGACTTCATTAGTCGTTACACCATCCTTCCTCTCTGATTATAAGTTTCTGCTGATAAATGCCTGCTCTCATTTGAATTATGAGTTAATTAGCTTTCAGAGGGCTGACTCAGAAGGCTCAGAAGCTGTAGCCCACCAATTTGAAATAGAGTTCTTAGACATAGCATATTAACCAAGAAAGAAAGAAAGAAAGAAAGAAAAAAACCCCAGATTCTTTTAACTCTCTTTTTTGAAAGAATAGTCATTTATAAATCAAGACATGTAACTAGTTTCCAAAGCAACAGTAACTAAGAGAAACCAGTCATGGTTTTTGTTTGCTCTTTGACAACAGGGTTAATAAATGGAGGCATGACATACTCTATCCAAACCCACAGCAGGATCATCATGATTGATAATTAACATTTTATATTATGAAGGGAACTGCATGAATATTGTTAGCATAAGAAAATGTAAAGAACATAGTGCAAAATACTTCTCAATTGAAGCGTTACAAAAAGATAATGTACTCTTTTCTTTGTAGCAGATGTAAATGGTGAATCTGAGGATCAATTATGTTTTAATATTGACAGCAGTATCTTGGTAATGAAGTGTAAATAGCTTCTTATTAATTAACAGAGAAATTAGCCAGCAGGAAAACTAAGAGCTGGAAGCAGATCTCCCAGGCATTACTTGAGAGAAAGAGCTTTCAGTGGAGTTCAAGGGACTGACATCTTGCATAAGGACAAACTTCTGCTGGAACTTGACTTGTATCTTTAGCATATATGCAAATATCTAAGATCCATACCCACTTTTACAATTCAGAGCAGAGCACTATATTCCGTCAGCAGGGGATTTTGTGCTTTTAACAACTTGATAAAAATATTCCTGCTGAAGCAGTCTTTTTGCAGAAAATTAGGGCTTCGGTTAATTTTCCAGGGTCTGCTTTTCATACTCCATTTGATTTTTCTATGAAATATGAAAACCTGAAAGACAGAACATTTTCTTGGAATCTCAGAATTTTATATTTGGAAATGCAAGCAGGTGTCCTGTGAGTTTCATCTCCATCATCTTCTTGGGTTGCTCTCTGGAGCACGTCTCCCCTGCTGCACTGTTGTCAGGATCTCCAGTGATGCTCCTATTTAGTAACTGGCAGACCATCAGATACAGGATAAATGGAGAAACTGAACCAAAAAGAGAATTAACTATTACTTGCAAAATAGAATAATAAAAACAGTCACTGAAAAACTTTCACGGAATATGTGTGTGAATGTGTCTGTGTATAGCTATCAGTCTCTAACTTTTTTTGAAAAATGCAACTAGCTATAATGATCATCATTAGTTACTACTATCCTACGTAGCCACCTAATGTACTGAGCCCTTAGCTATTAAAATATGCATGATTAACAGTGGTGATGGAAACTTTTATATAAAGTACTTCAAAATGACAGAAACTAAAGAAACACTTTTCCCCAAATCACTTGGGAAATTTCATCCGCTACAGAGTCAAGCCATGTAACTGTGCTGTACCCTGCCCATTACAGATCTAGCTCCTTCGAAAAATATTAGCTGTGCAACTATCCATCAACTAAATGACTCAGTCCTGCAGAAGCCTACCAGAAACAACAGGCTCATCCGTGGTTTGTGCTGGTTTATAAGAGTTTCTAAGAGTCTGGTCTCGAATGCCAGTATTACCCCATGGGGCACTGCCATCGCCACATGCAGGATTTCATCAGTAACTGAGGGTCTCTCAGGATTTCACAAACAGGAGTCTCTTGAATGGGATCCCCCTTCCCCCTCATGGATCACAAGCATGATGCTCCCCTCTGTATCCCTTGCCTGTGCCTCTGATGGCTCCACTGTTACCAGCAGCCGATTAGCTCAGGGACTGACAGCAAAAGAAAAGACAAACAGGACAAACATCATCTCCACAGTGCTCCCTGTCCTAAAAGTGCCTGACTTTTCACCCCCAATAAATAGCCCACCATTATGTTTTCCCAAGCCCCAGTGATGCCACTTTGATGCAAATGGAGCCTCAAACAACCTCCCTGGGAGGTGGTGTTGCTAGAGCTGTGCTGTGCAGGAGCTGGCCCTGGCCGGCCCTGAGGGCTCCGTCCTGGAGCTCTTCTGAGATCTGAGTCATGCAGAGGAGGGGCAGCCCTCTCAGCTGGGTTTGCGGCCAACAGGATCCGCCCTCAGAGACCTATCAGAGACAAAAGTCTGCAGCTTTTGGGCCTGACATGCCAGGCTGGGGATTTAAAGGGTGTTAGTGTAGGGACAGGCATGATCTATAGGCCTGCCCTTCCACGCAAGAAGAGCTCAAAGCTTTAGGATGTTCTACCAGGACGAAGCCTCCAAAACTTCTGTTGAAAACCAGATTTCCTCTCCATGTACATCTTTATTAATATGTGTAAAATTAACCTGATCCAGGAGAGTACACCAGGACCTAGTCACTCTTAGAAAGTACATGCTTGAACTTGCTCCAAGGTTCAAGCTGAGCTGAGATTTTCCTCCAAGACCAAGAGTTGGCTCACCCTTGTCACCCAGCTTCCCAGGTCAACCCTGAGGCAAAATCATGTGAAGACGTGGCAAATTTGGACTCCTGAGAGGCTGGAAAAGTTCAGATTGATTTCAACAGCCAGCATACTGGGATCTTTCCCCTTCACACTTTTAACAGCCTTATTTTTCCAAGGCTTAATTCCTGCTTCTTGCAGGAGGAAACCCCTTTAATGTATAAACATGCTGTACGCCTGATGAAGTGTGTTTAGGGACTTGTAAAGCAAAGAATACTGTATAAATGTAACAAAAAATGCTATCACAGCTATGAGCACTTGTGGGACAAAATTAAAGGGAAACAGTTCCAGGTTGAGGCCACAGTAACTTGGTAACGGAAATGTTATCCACAGCATCCTTTAAACAATGAGCCAAATGCTAAAGACCTTATTTCAAACACTGCTTATTATTTCCTTTGAAGCCTTATGTAAGTAATGTTTAGAAAAAAAATGAGGTGGTAATTTAGGATTGTTCCCACTGTTTGTATACAATTTTCTTTTTAAAATATAAGGAGAAAAGGAAACAAAGGTTTCACGATGAGAACAAACTGAAATACAAGAACTTCTGTGGGAGACTGAAATAGCAGCAGGATTAAAAGCAGAAAATACATGTGTCCCACAGGCTCCTTTCTTGCCTCTGAGGCCTCTCACTCGAGTACTGACCAGGACCACTGTGGCTTTGTTTATGACATCTGACAAGCTCAAAGCCTCTGGCTATAGGACTGCATTAGGTATTTTTTAAAGCATTTTTTGAAGCTCTAGGGAACAATAAAACAGCAATCAAATTCAGCTCTTCCACATTTGCTCAGCACTCCATCTATATTGTTAATGTAGCGGTAAATTTGTGTATATTTGTAGGAATGGACATGTGTGTGTATATATATATATGTTGAAATATTTAACTGTCACAGAATTGGTAAGATCTGCTGTTTATATTAGAGAACTCCAGAAAATTTCAGAAGGACATGTGATGTGATACTTTTATATTTTTGTTTTATAAAACTGATAATATATATAATTTTTGTTAATAACATTTAACAGTTATTCATAGCATGCTAGCTTAAATTAAATCACTTCTTTTTCATATTTAAGGATTTTGGGGGAATTTTTAAGTATTTATGGAAGAGAATGGATTTTTAAGGTTTGTTTCAGCACCACTGGAGTCGATAAATTTTCATCAACCTTAACATCTGCAGGACTGAAGTCCCAAAATTCAAATGGCTTACAGCTGTCATCTTGCCCTCTAGTGGTATTTCTTTAAAGCCACTGCTAAATAGAAAACAGACGGACTAGAGTATTTTAAATTTATGAAAAATATAAATTGACTCATGTTGCAGCTGGAGAAACAAATAGGTATTAAAAATGCCTAACTATTCTAATTTCCCCGCACACAGCAGGCAAGATAAGGCTATTAAAAGAGCTCTGAAAACTTCACAGGAAGGTTGGCAACTGAAGGTCAGGCAACTCAGGTAGCTTGATTTATTTTGTTGGTAAACAACACCTCCCTTGTTTTTCAACTTCTTCTCCAGTGTTTCAAAGTCCTTCATCCCTGATAAGAATATACTAATGTTTTGACATTTTATTTCCTGTACAGGGGCTATGATGTCAGACTTGTTGCATCACTGAAGTTTTGCAAGGACTGGGAGCAGAGGTTATAACAAACATCATGACTGCACGAATTGGTGCCTGTGATTTTCTGCAGGTGTCTCTCTGGCTTGTTTATAGGTTGCAGAGAGACAATGCTCAGATTCAAAACTTTCAGTAGAGTGAAGAAGAGAGAGGTCTTCTTGCGCTCATAGGGGAAAGAAGGCCAGACCCTGTCAAAGCAGGATGTGCTGAAGCTGATTCATAGCAGAGTAAAGGGATGCTGCATTGATCTCATCTAGTTCAAATGACACTTCCACAGTATGTTAACTGCTTCTTATCTTGCAAAATATTTTGGTATCTATTTGCACTGTTCTGTGGATAGCAACAAAAAAGGTTGGGGGCAAGTTGAGAGAAAGACAAGTTGCTCTTCTTAGGCACAGAAGACACTAAAAACTAAGGGTAAAATCCTACAGCAAACTAGGACTTAAATCTCCTTCTTAAGCCTTGTCACATGTTTCTACCTGATTTTACACTGGACTAGCACCATCAGGCTAGACCTCTGTGTGGGTCATCCAAGCCTTCTATGTATCCTAGGGATTCATAAAGAATTGCCTGATCTCTCAGAGTCAAAACCAGCTTTCTCCATGGAATCACTTTTGGACAATTCAAGATGTAACCTCCACTAGTTTTTCACCCATTTGTATTTCCACAGGAGAGGAAATCTGAGGCTCTGGCTTTTATGTTTCAGCATTTTTTAAGTAGCCCATGGAATAAGACTCTGTCAGAGGTACCCCACTGAAACTGTATGATGGAGAACAGACACTGCTTCCCTGGCAAAGTAAAAGATACCCGACTTGGGGCTGCATTTGTCCCAAGGCCTTTCACTTCTAAATAGCACGATCAGGACCGCAGTATTCATACTTAGGAAAATTCACAACAATTCATGCTATCACTATTATGCCCTGGAAAGAAGTTATATTGGCTCTCATCTGAAGCATCACGGCCACTGGAAAAGCCTGTTTGCAAATATTCCTAAAAACAATAAAAAGAAGAACCTTTCCAAGAAGGCTTTCCTTTGTATTGTTGCACAAGAGTTTCTATTTCACTGGAGAAGTTACCAGATAATGATGAATATCTTTCTAAATTTTCCTCTGGGCCTAACCCTGAAGTCCTTAATTGGCTCTTAATCACTCTGGCAAGAACCCTTTTGCTTTGAGGGTACAAGTGCAACATTTCGTACCAGTAAGAACATTTATCACTTCACTAGGAATTTTGCTGTGCCACGCTTTCTTTGATCATTCAAAACAAAGCAAAGACTTCACTAGAGGTGATCATGAGCCACAAAATCTTGATCTGTAAGTAAAATTGGTTTTAAATATATATTTTGGCTCATTCTGCTGTGGAGATGGTCTGGCTAAGAGTTCATAACCTGAAGAAGCACAAAGCAGCTTTAAAGTATACTGATCTCTACACAGAGGTTTGGGTTCAGGCTCCCCTCCAGTTCTTCACTGTGAGATCATAATTTACCCGAGTTGACTGTTTACTTCCTTCTTAGTGACTCCATCGCTGATGTCAGCAGTCTACTGCACACTAAAATTCATATACCCTTTTTCTGAAATCAGACTGGGGGGGTTTTTTGATATAAAATAAAAATAATTCTAAATGCAAGCTTTGAGAGAAATGTTCAAAATGTTCTGACTTTAAGCAGCTAGATTAAACAGCTAACCTTTATTTCCCTTTGTAGTCTACAGACATTGGTTATTTATTCTGAAGGTTTCTTGGATCAAATACCTGTGACTCTCACCTGGACTCATCCTTTGGGAAAGTCTATTGCTTTATAGGCTATAGGTGGAGCTCAGAGCCATAAGCCTTCTCATAAAGCACCTTAATCAGATGATCTTTTTACCAAGCAGTAGCTCTAAAGGTAGGGACACTGAATACAAAAACCTACAGTGCTTTGGTCAGTACTTGAACTTCCCTAATTGTCTGTAAAAGCCAGGTGAAATAAATCAGTGACTACATTTTCAGCCAGAATCTTTACTGTGATTATTACTGTAAGGATAGTGTAGGAATCTGGGGAGATGCATTCAGACAATTCTGGTATTGGAACACCTATTCTGCCCTGACCCTACTAAAAAAATTCCCACCGATGCTGGACATTTATATGTAGCGCAGACTGGAGAGAAAATCTTTCCTTTAAGTGAAAAATAAGTTATTTGGTTAGTTAAGTTGTTCAAACATTAACAAAAGCAGTTTTCTCCAGAAGATGGGAATCAGTCAGGCTACTAAACTGGTAGATGATTTATTGAATGTGAAACTTAACTGCTGTATTTCTGTCCCTGACTCAGGAAATAAAAGCTTTGGTATAATTTTTGATCAAACAAATAATATACTTAAAATTTCCAGCGAACTTTCTATCTCCTACCTAATTTAACAGATGTACAATTCAGAATACAAGTTTAAGTAGCTTATGCTTTCAGAATTAAAATCTATGAGACCAAAACTTGCTAAGTGTCTACTGATCTAGGATATCTCCATTTTTACAGACTGAACTCAAGATAGTTAAACACTCTGATCTTTACTGTGTACTAAGCATGCATTCATAACATGTCTCAAGGCTGGCAACTTAAATAATGAACCACTCCTTAATACCTTTTTAAGATTTGGTCTGAACTGCAATTGAAGAACACTTCTGTTGGAGGCAATGCTGGTGTATGCAGTTTATATATGTCTATGTGTATATATATTTATTTTGTATTTTTATATATATGGTCTATATGTACATGTTATATCTGATCTCTTCTATACATAAATTAACAATGCCAGGTGCAAGACAAATTAATTGTGAGAAGGTTCAAGTCCACCTTTCGTTTCCAAGTAATGGTAGGATAGTCAGAATATTTTCAAAGACTCGTCTGAATATCACTCCTGCAGCGAAGCTGGGACTAGTAGTATGAATGGAGAAAAATAGTCCCCAGCATAAGCATTTGACCCCTACCACTCTAGCCATTGACTTGATCACAAAGTTTCTTGCTCATACTCTGATATAACCTATGCAGCACTAGTACTAATTATGCCAAGAGCCAGGAAGCTATCGTGCAATTTGCCACAAGCTCCAGATAACAAATATTCTTGAACAAACAAGGGTGGACATAATTTTATATTAACAAAGAGAGAAAAGAAAGTAACGGGAGTGCTACGCCTAACACAGAAGAGGCAAAAAGGAGATCTGCAGAAGGCTGTGGTTATGCATAATTGACCTCAGGAGGTGCCTTACTGATGTGTGTGCCTTCTAAAGGCTCCGCAATAAGCTGAATTTCACTGAAAGCGTTTAACATGTTTCCTTTTACCTGCACTGGTTCTGTAGGACTACCTCAATTCCAGTATGACCCTGGCAAAGCTCAAAGCTCCATGGTGAGTTCCGTGCCTCTAAAGGTGAAGCCTACACAAAAAGGAAGTTATGGTCTTCCTTGGTCTGAGCTGTAGGACAGAAAGGGCAGCAGACTTTCTTGCTTGCCACCTAGGCTTTGGCTTTGTTTAAAGCCGAGAAAACACCACCAGTCAGTCTCTCATGTCCTGGCCCAAGAGGAAGAGACAGATTTAACCTTTGGCAAACTGAAGCCTTTAGAGATCTTTGTTTCAATTTTATGGTCCGTGTTTCTATGAGCAGAGGAAGCCACTATATAGCACAGAAATATAGGACAAGTGATTACTGTGTGCCAGATCTGTGGAAAGCGAGTGGGAAGTGTTCATCTGCATATGCTATAACAGTTCATTAAACGCAGTAAACTGCCTGCAAAATTTGCATAGTAGGAAGAGGGCATTTAATTTTTCCCTCTCTGTTTGAGAGAGACAAAGACCTCTGAATATATCTCAGCAGTCATCATCTGAAGAAGATTCTGTTCCCTACAGGAGAAGTACCTCAGAACACTTCAGTGGGGCCAGGCTTTTGCCTTGTGCTCATCAGCTGCCCTCGGGCTCTTAATTCCTGAGATAAAAAAAATATATTCCTAGACTAGAAGAAAATTTCCTTCAAGATTTTATGCAGCAAATCTTCACTGCTACGTTGGCTCCAGATAAGTTAAACATTTGTAGAGTCATGTAAGTGCAAGAGAAAATATCAGAACAGAGACCTTCAACGTGGCTGTGAAAGAAATGTTTTAATTCAGTTGTCAAGACGCAGGATTTCATTGTCAGACAGTATCGTACAATAAGGCTTTGCCATCTAGTTTGGGTGATCCTAGGTTATGTGTCATTTAACATTTAAACTATGTCAGGAAACTGACTGACATTCATATTTCCCCTAAGTTACTTCTTCCAAGAGTGTCCTTAAGTGATTTGCCTTCTCTCACACGTATTTGCAGTATATAATTATTTTAAAGCAGAAAGAACGCTATGCTTTTGTACATCTCCTTTTGACAGCAGTCACCTTGGATTTCAGTAGAAATTACTCAGATTGAAAGGGATGTGTTATTGTAATTGTCTCCTATTGATATGCCCCAAAATATCATTTGCTGTGGGTGGCGGGGGAACCTCCACCAACACTCTGATTTGTTCTGTTACTACATGTTCTTTGAGATTATCAACAGCCTGAAAAAATGAATCTGCCATATGTCTATACTCAGTCATTCTCCATTTGGTTGAATGTACAATTCCCACTTTATAGAGCTCTGGATTTTACTCTCTTGAATCATGCTGAATGGAGAGGCTTAGTACCCCAGTAAATCCAATGATCTAAAGCCAAGCAGGAAAACTACGATCATCCGTCTGACCTTCTGCCCCACATATAATTCTATCTAGTCAAAGCCCAATCAATTTGTGGTTGAAGCAGACTTATCTATTTTAGGAAGACATCCACCATTTTAGTCAGCTGCAGAGAGCCTGAAAGTATGGGGCAGAGCATCAAACATTTTTCTAAAGAAAATGGAATGAAGCAGCAGACATAGCTATGCAATCTCACCCATAGAAAATTACACTTTCGAGAATGCTGAGATAAATCAGAGTTTTTGCAGCGGTACACCAGGTTTGGAGGATATCCTTAGATATTGTACAATGTTGCTGGAGAATTTCAGGTCCTCTGTGTATCCTCTTTTTTTCTCTCTTCTGCAGTCAGCATGAAGACATAACATTTTCTATAAAGTAAAGGAAATTATGAGGGAAGTGTGGCATGTCAACCAAGGGCAGTGAGATCAGCTGCCTGCAGGAATATTTCTGGTCCATCCACTAATTTTTTAGGGAGCAGAACCCCTAGAGTCATGGAGTATACCTTTTCTGGTTTGACATATTACATCAAAGCACAAATCCAAATGTGACTCGGTTATCAACAACAGGATACATCATATTAACACTATTTCCTACCAGGTGAGGAAAGCTATAGCCAAGTAAGATTTGACCAGATCTTAAACACTGCCATGGTGGGAAGTCCAGGTTCTGGCACTATTTCTCAGGTTCTGGTGCCATTCTTTGATGACGTGAGGTGGGAATCTCCTTTTCCATTCATTTTTTCTCTCTTTTCTTGTACCTCATCCATCACTACATGCTATGCAGAATTAGTTTCTTCTATGAAATCAGGACTTTATCACAGTCTGCCACAGACAAACTTGTCGCTTTGCAATCCCTGCTGCTCACCACAGTGTTCAGAACGGCCTCACTCCAGTCTATATTATCATACGACCATTTTCAAGGCAAGTAATATTGTTTTTTACAACATGAGCTTCTCTGTGGTTCCACACCCATGAACTTCATTAGCCTTCAATATTACCTTGATCCTATAACGTGCTTTTGTAACTCACAATGTGCTACAAAACCTTTCATGAATCTCCACCTACAATAACAGACACAAGGACTTAGGATGCACCTTGGTACGGGCCACGGTCTATGAGAACGGTATCTCCTATTTAATGGTGCAAAGCTTACCTTCAGTTTTCTCCTTGCTCACCGTACAAGAGTAAGCCAACTAGAAGATACAAAGCAGCTTACACCAGCCCCACCAGCAGCGCTTCCTCCCAGCTGCTGGGGGGATCCAGAGGCAGGGGAAGAGAGAGGTGATTACCCTGGGGGACGCCACTGCCCACACCAAGCATGGAAGCAGAGCTCCACAGGGCGAGCAGTGGCACCTGGAGGACAGGGAACTTGTGCGAGGATGTGGGTTCAAAGAGTCAGGCAGGCAGTGACAAGCATAAGCAAGTGAAAGCTGGGTACAGAATTCTGGAAGGGAAAAATTAGACTTTCCACACCTGGACTGACTGGAGTGGAAGTAATTTTTGAGGGCGAGAGGGAGAAGCAGCATTTTGGCAGAGGGGTGGAAGATAGAGGATGAAGACTCAGTGCAGACTAAGGCGTATGTCTGTCTAAACTATCACAGCAAGGTAGGAGCGAGCCCAACCTGAGGGAACTTGGGAACTGCTAGTTTAGTGAAATGACCACAGAGTAAGACTGAGCTCTAATCTTGGCTTAAATATTGATCCAATGTATTGCCTTGGGCAAGGAATCGGTTAGATGGATTTAATTATGTCTATTATGTATTTCAAAGGGCTGCTGCAAGATTAATTAGTCATTGTAGATTTCTTTGAAGATGAAAACATAGAACTCTATAATTAAATGAAATCATTAGACATAAGGTTATGCGACTTTGATGTTTTCCAAAAATGCATAAATTAATACCATAACATCTATTTTCATTTTATTCTTAGGCATATTTGTAATCCTGGATAAGGAATTAACAATGCCTGTAAAACATTCCTGCACAGTGGTTACATGAATGAAATCCATTTTATAAATAAGGCTATATTAAAATTATAAAGATTAAAGCAATAAGACTTAGGTTTATATATCAAGCTGTTGATATTAAAAAACTTAGTGAATCTGAGATAGACCACCACCTCAAAACTACTAGTTTTTAAGTATTTTTTTATCTAGATAAACTAAAACTAGTAAAAACTACTAGTTTTAAAGTATTGTTTTATCTAGAGAAACCAAATTTCTGGTTGCTTTCCAACACTTAGGAATTGTAGGCGATGTTCCTCACAGCAGCAGTGAAACTCCACTGGAGAGAAAGGAACTACTGATGTATGCGTGATAAGGATTGCAGGCTAGCACTGGAGCTACGCCTGCTGGGGTGACGCGCTAGCCCACGTGCACACATTTCACTGTCTTCTCCAGGACAGGCTTGGGCCTTGATACCCATCTCCCACTTAAATAAACTGAAAGACGGTGATATTCTGGTTGGCACACACCTTCAGAAAGCATAAGCTGCCAAAGACATACTAAATCAAAAGACACTACACAATTTTGTGACATCATCTCAGGCCAAATGGGTTAATGCCTATGACAGAATCATGTCGTTAAAGTTCAGTGGTTTTTTGGTTTTGCACACCTACGCACACAATCGTAACAGAGGTTCCTGTGTGGTTTTCCACCATGATATAACACTGAGTAAATTTATACCTATGGCAGGAGCAGTTTCTGGCGATAATGAAGAATTTTTCATCATAAATGACTCTGAAACTATCATGGAAAGCTGCTGTGAAAAGTTTCCAGACTAGACTTGTTATCAAGGACTTTTTTTTCTTTTTAAAACAGAACTCTCTTAAATGTTTCTGAAAGGACACCACGGCTCCATCACTACACAGTTTGCTTCTTTGTAGGTGTTGCTTAGCATCCATATAATTACAATACCACAAATGAAGTTTTGTTTTGAATTGGTTGTTTTCCAAACAGCTTCTGTGCACTGATTTATTGAACTTGGTGGGGAGCGGGGAGTGAGAGGGAGTGTTAGATTCCTTCAGGGCCCAACCATCCCACCTAATTTTTCACAGCTCCTAAGATCCATACCACCCCCTGGCAGGACCCATCTGCTGGCAGGAAATGGTGCCTAGGGCACTATATTTCTCACTTAAAGTTCCTGAATAGAAACAGAAGTTAGCAAATGGCTGAACAGAAGTAAAAGATTACTATGTTTGTATTTACCCATCTTGAGATCACATGCAGAAAGCTTCCTATACTCTATTATATCAAACCAGCACCAGGACCATGGTGCTCAGAATGTGGTCCTTTTGCAAGTCCATCATATCCTGTGGAAGCAAACCTAAAAAAGACCTCAGGCAGGGAACATGTACTTCCTCCCTCTATTAGCATCTGTTTGGATTCTCACCTTTCTAGCCTCTTTTGTTTTGTCCTCACCTCCACCCTAACTCCTGCTCCCCATCAAAAGACTTACTGATTCTTAATTTATTCAGGAGACAATGTCAATACTCACTCCCCCAAAACCTTTACTTCTTTAACCTCCTCAAACATCCAGTACGCCTGTTGAGGCCAGGTGCAGGCATCCCTCTCCTTCCTGCAGGCAGCACCTATTACCAAGGGCCACTCCCCAGACTTCACTAATGTTAAAAAATGAACCATTAGCCCACACTAAGCCAAACTGTTCTCTCTCACTTGGTAAGGGACTGTCCAAATCTCATCATGAAGCCCTAGTGTATATTGAAACTTGTATTATATACAAGCATATACATCTTCCTAAGTGCTTTGCCACACCTTACACAAATATTTCCATCATTACTGGCTCTTGTTTGAGACTGGACTTGGCAGTAATTAATCATGTGGAAGTGGTGAGGTTTGGTGTGACAGAACCCTGAAGCAATCTTTGAGGGACACTGTAACAGACTTAGTATTGGTGAGACATGTCAATGGGTAGTGCACATTTCATACAACTCTTTGTGAAGGGGGGTTTCCTCAGGAGAATGGGGAAGAAACCTGTCAGTATCTCCTCTCCTCATCCGGAATGCTTAGTTACTATTCACACCCCTGTCTGCCTAATCCAGTGCATTACAGACACTCTCAGTCCAGAGATTTCCTGGGTAAACAACTACAGCAAGTGAACTGGATGCACAATGGAGGTCTTCTTCATAGAAAAGGTATAGAAAAGGGGTGCTAAGCATTCCAGACACAAAGGGTCTGGTTTTCTACTACTCTGTACCTGCACTGAGTGAGAACAAATGGCTGTAAAAAGCAGGAATATCAAAAGTCTCTATGTACTTGCACAGCATGTACAATCTCTGCATCTTGCTTTCCACACCATCACTACAAATATAGAGCACTGAAACATGCTTCTATGGAGGCTGGGAAGAAAGGAGGGGTAAATTGAAACACACTGATTTTATAGGATCAGAATGAGGCCTACCCTGCATAGATGTAAATTGCCAAAAAAAATGTGAAGAATTGGCTTTAGCTGCCTCCAGTAACCTGGTCTTAGACAGTCCCTCCAGTAGCTGGTCCTCAGTTGCCTCATGCATAGAGAGAGAGACACACACGTCTGATCTCTCAGTCAACCCTAGACCCTACAGTCTCTCTGCCACATGGCTGGGACCCCCACTTCCTCCCGCAGCCAGCTCCTCCAGTTGTCTCATTCTCAGAGACACATGCGCTCACCCGGCTCCCAGGTCACTTCAACTACTTTGCAAGCCCAGGCTGATATTCAGGGGTGATCACACACTGACTTAGATCATCCACTCTGGTTGCTACCACCACAGACAGGGGCCCCTGCGATTCCACGGTCCCACTCTGCGGAAGACAGCCCTGCACCCAGGAAAATTAAAATGGAGTTTAATGAGAAGACAGGACAGACTGTGCTGATCAAGTGCAGGGTGTGGCCAGACTAGCCTACTGACCAGCCACCTGTTTACATGCAGCCTCCCCCTTTCAGCCCCTTATCCCTCTGTTTTCCCAAAAATTTTCCTCCCCAAATCACCTCTATTCCTCCCTTTCTCTGCTTGTGGTTCCCCCCCTAAAGATCCTGTAAGTTTTGTGCAATCCCAAAACTCTTCCCCTGCAACCCACGTGTCCTGTACTCCCAGACAGTGACCCCCTTCAGTGCGGGAGGTGCTACAGAGCCACACTCCCATCTTGCAGACAACACTTTCTCTCATGAGACCTGGATCTTGACAAAACTCAGCAGGAAATTGAAGCCTCTACCCCTTACAGATTCCTCTGCCAGTGTAGCGTCATCCTCACACCCAAGATGCTGTATCCATGTTCTCAGCTGCTCTGGAGCTCTTAAATCTTGCTTGCATCTGACACACAGTGATTGCTTGCTTTGTATTCCTTGGTAACCATGTGGAGGTAAAAAAGGTAAAGACCTGCATGAGAAAAAAATACCCAATACGAAACAATACACCAGGGTTGTAACCCACCCATCCCCTAAATCCAATGTTCTAGCATTGTTCATGATCTGTTTATAAGAGCATTAGCTGGCATAATCTTGTTGCCAGCTTCCTCCACGCTCTTTTTATTTCTATGTTTAAACATTTGCCTTTGGAATTCTCGCACTGCATAGAGGCCCCTCTCTGGACACTGTCTAAACCCGGAGCAGCAATTGTACCCTTTTAAACTGAGGCTTTGTTCAGCTGGAACATTACTGATTAATCACCAATTCAGCACAACAATGCTTTAAACTAAAAAATAGACCTGCTTCAGAAAACCTGGTATTATACTTGGCATTGTGTGTCCCAATATGACACATGGTGCCGTGACATACAATTTCTAAAGCTGAGCATTTTTCTGGGGAGACTGTATCCCTGAGATGTGAGGGATGCGTGTTTCAGGAGTTTTTCCTACCTCGAGACACCTTCCAGCTAGATATGGATATCCTGGACACAATGCCTCCTGTACAGAGAGAAGTTATTTTTACAAGAGTGGTGCAGCAGAAAAAAAAAACCCCACCTGCATTCAATAAGCATCTAAACAAATTTGCCAGCAGTGACTGGAAATAAGTTACCAGCTCTGCTTCATCTGGAAACTGAAGATAATTATGTGTCCCTCACCAAACACATTTTCATAATACAATCATGTCACGCTTATATTTCAAGATTTTCAGAAAGTCTTGAAATGTGTTTTAAAAATCACTGCCAGGCAAACTCTTTGAAAGGAATTTTCTTAACCAAGGGCAATGTGCTGCTTTATGATATGAAATGCATTTTGGATATTAACAATATGATGAAGTTTTATAAAAAGATCTCCATTATTTACAACAGTTGCTGTTCAAGTGACATTGCTCATTTCATCTAAGTAATCACAGCTCTTAGGCTGAAATTGGGGAGCAATATTATACAGCAGCTAAAAAAGAAATAGATGAGACTATATATTTGTAAGAGCTTTCCAATTTAATATCATACTTGCGTTTCTAACACAATGATAATGCTCCCTAGGTACAGACTAGCAATCAGATTCAAATCATCATGGGTTTGTACATGAACATAATGAACACTGGGTATATTCTTTGAAAAATAATCATAACACCTTCTTGCCAAAAAATAGCAACACTTTTTAAAATTATTTCCTCTGTAACACAGCCCCTTTTCCATGTGCAGAACAGATCACCTCCTGTTTAAATACCACAATCGTGACTACAAAATGCCAGAGTCAGCCAATACTAAAAACACTTATGTGCTGTATACGCTTGTAATAAAGAACAAAAATATGAAAGCACTTGTGAAAACAGATTGTGCACATTAGCTTCAGGGCAGCAGAGACCTGCACAATGACAGTCTTATCTTGATACTGTGCTTCAACTGGCAGTGGCCTGTTTTGCCTAGGAGAGGCACCTGCCTCATCACTTATCTGACATAAAAGACCATTTTTTTTGAAAGATACCTAAACACCCTAATATGTCACATCGGTGTCATCAGGAATGGCAATGAATATTATTGCCACTCTGATGATCTTCTTTCAGATGCATTTAATTCTCTGTTTTCCTCTTTTCTCTTTTTTTTTAATAATTAAAAGACAGACAAGCAGGTGAGGCAGATGATAATAGTGCTTTACCTCATGTGTGGTGTACTATGGTCCATATCCCACTCTGGAACTTCTCCTCCTGAGGCTAAAAGAGAATGAAGGTGATTAGCAAAGTACTGGAGTCTCCAGAAAGGGGAAGAGAAGGGGCAAGATGGGGAATGCTCATACACCCTCTGTATCAAATCACATGCTGAGGGGGAAGCAGGGGAACCTTCCTCAAAGAGCAAAACGGTGTTGCAAAATAAACTATAAGAAATTACCTAGAATATAGATCAGAAATCTGAATTCAGTTTCTACTGGTGGCACACAGCAGCCTTAGACAAATCACTTTTCTTTGCATTCTGTCTGTAAAATAGAATAGACTATTTTCAGTTGGAAGGGGCCTACAATGATCCCCTAGTCCAACTGCCCGACCACTTCAGGGCTGACCAAAAGTTAAGGCATGTTATTAAGGGCATTAAAATGGAGACATTAATACCTTCTTCCTCCTGCACTGTCTCTTGGCTATTCACCATGCAAATTCCTTGTAGCCAAGACTTTTTGTCTCTCTTTGCATGCTTATGTAGAGAGTTTAGGATAATGAGACCCTAATATTAACTGATGCCTTCTGGTGTCATTGTCATTGTCATTGACTGTTCCACCACTGACTTCAAAAGAGATTCTGTTCTTTCAGTGAAAGTCTATGTGATTCAACTTACAGATTTAGCCAATAGTAAGAACAATATTTACCAATCATTGTGAGATATGGTAATGCTTAACTGACATGTACAGAACACTTAGTCCCTGCAATAAGTAAAGCATGTGAGTCTCCAGAACATTAGTAGCAGCAGCATATCTAGCACAAGGTGAGTAAAATATTAAAAAAAAATAGCATTATATTTGGAAATTTGATGCCTTCAGGGTGGTTTCAATATTCAGTGGCATACATACTTTTGCCAATGACTGTAAAGGGAGGGAGTGCTTATGAATGACATTTCACTCATTCCTCTTGCTATTCAATTAGATGTGGCTGATATGTTAAGTGGTTTTCAGTAAGAACATAAGGGACCAGCAGGAATGGCTTTCAACAGCATTAATCAATAATGTAATAGCACAGTGGTTGATAATGAAAAGGCAGCAGTTACTAATGGTTAGCACTCTGCTCTCTGAGACACTGCTCTCCTCTCATGTGAGACACTGTGGATTGATGGGAACCCTTCTACAAGCATGCACTCCGATAGAAGGACTTTTCTCAAGGCCTTTTATCATTTCCATCCCAAATACTAGAGCACTACAGAGTTGGAAAACTAACTTGCACTTTCAGGCATTGGATGTACCCATCCAAACAGCGCAGAAAATTCAGGGCATGAGTTTATCTGTGCCATTCATCACTCCAGAGTGATAATTAGGCCTTGGGCACGCAATCATGTTAATCTGAGGAGAACAAATCTTTTCCGAGATTAAAAGGAAAAAAAACCTGAGCGCAGTGCAACTTCTTCCTGTGAAGCATATCTGCCTCAAACAAAAAGCTTTACCCATGGGAATACCTCTTTAAACAAGGAATACATCTTGTCATGACCCAAAACCCTAGGGTTTTTTGTTTACAAAGGTGTTCCCCAATCTCGACCAACAGTGCAAATAGTAAATCAACAGAAAGACTTTCTGCTGCTGCCAATTGTTCTTACCCCTATTAATCTCTGTAACTGCAATCCCTCCTTCCCCTCCAGACACCCTTGTGCTGGCTGCAGCCCAGATACCAGGGTGTAGCATATAGTTATCTTCTTCACACCAAAGGCCTCAGCACTGAGCCCTGCACTGGTGCCAGCTGCCTGCCTGAGTGAATCACAAGCTACCACAGCTGGGACAAGCAAGCTCCCTGAAGCTACTTTTTCTCCCTATGAGTTGACTGACCTCACTATCTGAACACTAACAGCTAAAAAGACTCATCACTGGAAGGAATTTCAAGTGCCAGCAGAAACACTAACCAGAGGATGTGAAGAGAGTACCTGAAAGCACCAAGTGAAAGAGCTAGCACCTATTATGGCAGTGAACAAGGATGCCAGTTGCGATTACCAAGGAGATTCTGGGCGTTGTAAGAGAAAATATCCAGTTGGAGCAGTAGCTTGCAAAATCTTAGGCTAGAAATAATGACAAAACAGACAACCCTCTTCAAGGCTGTGAAGAAAGCATAGCATCTGCCATCCCCATGTGCCACTTCTCTTCATTGCTGTTGGTGCAATTCTGTTTGCTTGCGCTTCGAGTTCTGCTGGTCACAGCATAGCCTACTGATGAAAAAAAAATGGCCTTCTCCCTGCCCTTTGGTCTTAGTCATTTATTAGGCAAAACACAGTTCAGTGCCTGTTAAGGGAAAGGCAGGTTCTCCAATTTAGCTTCCTCTCCTGTTGATCATTTTTCAGTTACATGTTTCTAACAGGAAGGACTCTGACACCTCTTCTGGGTAGGGCCAAATCCACAGTATATTCTTTCTCTGCTTCCATGACTGGTTTAAAGGTCTTGGTGCCAAAAGACTGCTCTGTGGTACAATGAATAACCTACTTCACGAAATAATGATGCCATATAAGTTAGAAAGCAGAATTATATTGATTTTTTTTTAGTGCAAGCTACATTATATCTGGCAGCAGGCAGCGTGTAAGTCACCTCTGAACAGAGCCCTTTGACCATGTGCTGCTCCTTTTACATGGTGATCATGTGCTGCAGAGCAAATGAAACAAGAAGTAGAATGTGGTCAAATGGGTATCCCTGCAGAATACTAAGATAATGGACCTTGTGTTTAAAGCTGGAAGATCTAGGCATCTTAACATGGGCTAAAAATTAGGATCAGTGCTTTTACAGGAAGATGAATTATACTTTGAGAAGTAGGGAATCTATCAGAATGAAAAGCCAGCTTCATGAGAGCAATTTAGCAAACGCAATTTCAGCTATGAATGTAAAAAATTATGAAGCTGACGTGTAGTAAATGTCAGTTACTTGAAGCTTATTATTCATTTTTTGTACAACAGAATTGTCTTAATACTCTGCTTAGAGCAGCTGAAAACAAGAATCCATTTGCTTTGTAATTCTATAGTTCTAGGTACATGACCCATTAGCAATGGCATTTCTCCTACCAATAGTTCATAATATCCCCTAAAATTATTCTCTAAAAGGATAACGGTGCTGAACTTCTACAGCTGTTTTCAGTTTCTTCTGTTAAAAAAAAAAAGAGGAAAATGGAAAAGTTTGTTTTCCTGCAAACAGAAACATGCAAAGTTATTTTTTATGCTAACACATTAAGTAGGGCTGTAGTCATTAAGATTGCTAACGTACTTTGCATATTTTAGCAAAAATTGCTGGAAAAAAAAAATTTCTCATATAAAGGAGCTCTTTGAGTAAAATGAGGTTTTTTGTAATGTTTCCCATGATAGCAGCAGTTGCTATGATAACAAACAAAATTTAGATCAGGTGTTTGTTAACACCTAGTTTCTAAAGATAAATAAAAAGCAGTTTGGGACTACTGATGCTACAGGTTTATTTCTAATGCATTGTAACTTAGATTCAGAGTCTACCAGCACTTTTCAGACTGTTAACCTCTTATAATTATTTTCCAGTTGTTCCATCACAAACCCATCATTTGATATAACAATATACATGAAACACATCTCAACTTAGATTGCAGCTAGTCATGCATGAGGTGAGCAAGATCTTTCTACTTTTCTCCAGCTATCAGATAAAATCTGTGTCCTTGCATTGCTGTCAACAGACCTTAGAGTATCTACAGACTCAGAGGATCAAAGCAGAGGTGACGGGATGTTTCTGTTTCTCCTGAACACATAAAGAGAAACCAGTCATGTTTCGCCAGCGTGGGTGTGTATAAACTGAGGACGAGCTAAAGGGCTAGGCTCTTTTTAAGGAGCAACATTCCAGGAATGCAGGTGAAAATCAGAGAGATTTAAATGTTTGAGTCCCAGAAAGTATGAGAAAGGCTGTTAGAAGGATTAAGCAAATGAAATGTGTGGGATTTGGGAGTGCTTCGTTCTCTTCTGGGGTATGCAACCATCTGATTCTTCTTCTTCAGTACATACCACTCCATTATTCTCTACATCAGGTGCTATTTTGTCTTGAGCAGCAACCAGGGGATGCAATTCTTGTTGAGCAGGCGGATGGACATTATCAATTTTGGGAGTTTTGTTACAAGAAATTTCTTAAAGCTCTTGTTCCAACAGTCAGGTGATTATATTAGTTTCAGCTTTCAAGGAAGCCTGAGGAGTAGGCCTTGCACCTTTCTCCATCTGATCTGACAGGGACATGGCTTGACACACCATGGCACAGTGGTACTGGCCAGGCTTCGTCTCTCATGAGAACTCCACAAAGCCATTTCACCCTTCAGCGTGGCTGGGTCTACAAAACCTGGCTACTTCTTAATAACCAAGGAATGCAAAGCCACCAGAAGCTAGAGTGTTTTGGGAGATGTGAAACTGATAAGCAACATATGGTGACAGCAGCAACAAAACATTCACTCATCCATTCCACCAGCCCTAGGCTAGATAACAAGTTTACACACAATAACTGCTTGCACATACACCCTACAACTACCATTGCAGGGCTTCCTTCCTGCCCTGGCAGACTATATGGAAGCAGGAAAGCGTGCAGAGAGACTGCAGGGCATGATTAACTGGTTATGTATTCTGCAGAAAGTATAACATACAGCAACCTTCAGGTATGGAGAGTCAATTGCAGAAATAAGCTCATTTTAATTACAGAGGTAAATGTAATTAGCAAGTAAGCTACATCTAGACAATGTAAGAGAAAGGGAAAACCTTTTTATTAATGGGCATAATGCTCATATTCAGTTATTTAGCATATACTCATATTCAATTATTTAGTGTGTCCTCATGGGCAGCTCTGCAGCAACTGAAGGGAAGAAACGGGTGAAGGGTCGTCAGCTGCAGGTTCCTGATCCTAAACCAATGTTATATTGGCAACTATGGTCACCAGGAATAAAATTTAAAATATAAGCATGAACTCGTGAAATGTCTGTGTCTGAGTTAGTCACCCCAGGCTCACTTTATAAGTATTGGAAAAACACAGACATCTTTAGTGGGAAACGCATCTCATCCTGTGGTAGAAAACTAATTCTTTTTCTCACTAAAGAAGACCAGGTTGACATGCTCAGACTTAAGATACTGAATTTCTACATCTAAAGTTAGGACTCAAGTGATCTTGACCAGCTACAGAGAACCGAGGCTCAAGGCTGCTTATTCATTTCATCCAAAATGACACTTGGTTTCTGTCTGGAAGGGACCTTGCAATAGCAACCAGAAGCTAAGATTTCCCTCTACTGGACAAGTAGTTTAGCTACAGTTTTAGGGTCCAGCCTAATAAATCCATGTTTTCTCTGCTTGTGGTACAGCTTCAACAAAAGGGCAAATGATGTAACTTGGTCTGCCAAACCTTGCTACTGACAGGGAGAGGCAGGCAGTATATATATATTTTTTTTTTTTTTTTCGAAAAGATGTGGGGATTAAATTCGAGTTTTCCACTTCCTAAGTGGAGGTTTATTTCGTAAGAAGAGGCTAATATTAGTGGTGGCTTCAAACAGAAGACCAAACCTCAATGAGGACTGTGAGGACATGGGCACAGCTGCTTGCCTTCAGGGAAAGGCAGAGAGAGCCTAAGTAGACGAAGACAGGAATTCTCTTTTTGAGAGTTTCTTTATATTGAGAGTGCTGACTGCTGTTAAGCATCTAGTTTGGCAAAGCCTGGGTACCTGACTTCAGGAGCCCAGACCTAAGCCTTACTCTTTGGATTTTAGTCCTCCTTTATTAAATAAGGAAGAAGTCCTCTGCTTTTCAGGGACACTGTTAAAATAAACAGATAGATGTGAGATTCTCTGGGGATCAGATATTGAGGTAATATCATGGTGCAAGTACTTCAAGATTTTACCCTACATCCTTGTTTCCTAATTATGTCATATTTTTGGCCTTTGAAAATGTCTCTATAGGGAGAAGGAAGAGTACGAAAAGGAAAATGTCTAACCACACACACGCAAAAAAATCTCCAGCCTTTTATACGGAATATACAATAATTACTTCCAATCCTGGTGTAAGGGTTAGTGGCAGTTGTTAAGCTTTTAATAATAAGAGCTTTAGAGGATGGGCATTATGCAATGCCCAATTCCAGAAGTGTTTTATGTTCTCTGACATCTCCTGTCATGTTTTTGATAAAGGCTGAGCCATTAAAAAAATTCTTGAGAGACTACTTTGGTGTAGTTACCTTCAGAGGTGTCAGGAAATGCCTACCTTTTTTTCTGGCTAATTTGTCTTTAAAAATGTCACTTTGTTTTCTCTGTAGTTGAGATGGCTACAATGTGAAAGGAAACAATTGGCATGCTAGAAGGGGATGAAACAACAGCATTTTACTTCCCAGAAATGGTACTCCCCACAGGAATTAACCACGGGCTGGACACCGAGTTCCGGTTTGCACCTCTTGCCAATTTGTCCCTGGAGTCTTGACTGAAATAAAAGGAAGCTGGACTAGTACTGACAGGGACAATCTAAAGTCTAAGTAGCATCTATATAGTAAAATGGAAAAAAAAAAAGGCCACAAAATATTTTTACAGTTGAAAGGCAGACACATGGAAGTCAGGAAATGCAGAACTCTGACGTTTCAAGCAACATCAGTTTGGCTCATTTGTGTCTGCATCTTTTGCTATGTGATCTGAGACTTGTCTTTATAGGATTCCATCAGTTAAAGAGAACAAAGGCTGGTACCTCATCTGTGTTGAGTTATTCAATGGTCCTTCTACAAAACTGGGAGTGGACAACTTTGAATTTTCAGTTTGTCCTAAACACCTGATTCTACTGTCCAGTTATTAAAAAATGCATTCTCAGTATTTTAGTGTATGAAGAGTTATGAAATTTACAGGTGAAAGCCCTGGAAATCAAGATAATTTAAAAAAATCCTGAAAGTTAATTTCCTCCCATTTTTTTCAGAGTATTATTTGTGAGAGCTTTCTCCTATGAATGTCCACTCATTGCTTCAGCAAATCTAATCTCCTGGTTATGCATAGATCTAATGTTATTTTAGACCATTTTATGATGCCCACCACAATCACTATCTTCACTGACCGGAAAACTTTACAGAGATTAGATTTTCTCAGTGTCATACAAAAACTGAAAAAAAAGGGGAATTCCATATTCTAAGTCCCAGGCTAATTTTCTGTCTATTGAAGGTCATGAATTTACAATAAATATTGTTTTAATCCAGAATTGATGTAATATTTCATTTCACAATAAACTGGACTGGAAATGGCCCACTGTTTTTATACTTCGAAAGAGTATTCCCCATGCAGTGTTACATTTGAAAAGGTTGGCATCCAGTGCAATCGCCGATAGTGTCAAAAAAGCAGCTGGAAGAAAATTTATTTTAATGTCACTCCATGAAGACTCTTTGAGCAATAGCGCTGAAACAACAGTACTGACCTCATGCTTTGAGAAGCTTGGTAGGTAGACTGTTGTAAAAGGGCATACCTGTGTGTTGCTGTACGCTTCTATGGGAGAACTTATCTTGGGCCGCATATCTCCGGGACACAGGGCTCTACCCACCCTGGGGACAGTGATGCACAGACATCAATGTGATGGATACAAAATGTCCGTTTATTTAACTGCATCACACGCTTATATAGCTCTTGCGCTTCCTGTTCCTGCCACTCCTATGGGGAGGAGTCTATCTTTCCGTCACATCCCGTGATCTTCCGGTCGCCGATCCCTGTCTATTCCCCTACACCTGTGTATGGCTTCGAGTATCACCAACAGACTGCTGTATTATTAAATACTGTTAGAGATGCATTCATGACCCTGAATACATTGCAATGCAGAGGACATCCATATGTACAACATATTGCGGTATGTTTCTGAAAGCCTGTTGCATACTAAGAATGATTACGTTATCTCCCGCAGGCAAAGATGGCTAAAGCACCAGAATTAATTTTGTAGCTTAACTTGGTTCTGTTACTGAATGTCTGAACTTTATTTCCCCGAGATATTTTTTTCTGCTGTCAAGTACCAGCCTGGCTTCATACATTACTGAAAGCGTGTGTCAGTGCCACCATTGAATCCAGCAGATTTCATACACCCCTTTATCTCACAGACTCTAAGGAGACTGGGGAAACACTGTATGCATCGTGTAGGCTGACCAGAAAGCATGGAAGGCAGTGATAATCAGACGCATCAGAAGAAATGATGGGTCGCTAGAAGGGAAAGGGAAGAGCGCTAGTGTCAGGTAAAGTTATTCAAAATACAGAAACGCATAAACCCTTCAGGGCATCCTTATTTGCCATTCCCACATTTACAGATTACGGCAAAAGGAGATTTCTGTAAGCATAAAATCCAAACCTCTGCCACACTGCATCTTTATAAAAAGATGTAGAGCTTTGCTTGGATTGCAGAGCTTGACCACTGCATTTCTGTTTAAAGCAGCGGCACCACCCTCCACTTGGGCCCAGGCAGGTGCTTGGCGCCAAGCCCATTACAGCACAGGATTTGGGCACAACAAAGCTGTCTTCCCCACAACCAGCCATTCACCGTTTCCTACCGAAAGCGCCTCGGACTTCAATAAAAAGCCGTGCAAGGCGGGGCTGGGCACCCACCCTATACCCTGCTGCGAGGCTCCTCAGTGCCAGGGGGCAGCCGCCAGGCTTCCTTCCTGCCCACCTCACACCAGCGGCCCGCAGGAAGCCAAGGGAAGGACGTGCGGCTGCCGTGTTAGCAAGAGAAACGCTACAGCCCGGCAGCGAGCCCTGAAGGCCGGCCCTGACGCCGAACACGGAAACAACCCTCCCACGCCCCCCTAAACGGCGAGCCCCAACCCTCTCAACATGGCGGCCGACGGGGCTGCCTGAGAGAAGCCATGGGGTCCTACTGCGCTTGCGCGCCCCGCCCAGCCAACACACCTCCCGGCGGATGGTGCCATCTGCCGCGGGGGGGGGGCACCGAAAGCCCTCCGCGCCCCTTCGCCGTCGCTACTTGGTACAGCCCCCTCGCAGTGCCTCACCACCTCCCGCTTCTCTGCGCATGCGCATCCGCTAGGACTCTTTTTTTTTTCGCGTTGCCTGTCTCGCACTCTTGAGCAACCCGGCGCTTCTTGGCGGGTTTGTGCGTCTGCGCGCTGGAGCGCGTCAGCGGCGCGCGACGGAGGTGGCGTCAGGAGTTGCGCCGCCGCCGTCTCGCGGGAGGTGGTTGCTGGCGTCGGCGTGAGGCGAAGCGCGGGAGCCGCCGCCATGACGTCTGCCTTGGAGAATTACATCAACCGTATCCTCCCGGCGGGCGGGAGGTAGCTCGGGAGGGCAGCGGGAGCGGGGCTGGGCGCTGGGGCTGCTGCGGCACTGGGCACCGCCGGGCCCGAGCTGCGCGGAGGCCCCAGCGGAGGCGGCCGCTGAGGGGTCGTGGCAAGCGTTCCGTTTCGTTTGCAAAATATTCGTAATCGTAAAAATTCATAAAAAGCGTGCTGTTTTATTCACGAGCAGTAAGGTACTAACCCAGAATCATTCGGGATGAAGCGTATGTGATCACCAAATTGATATGGTCAGGCCTTCGGAGTGAGCGGGCGTGCAGTGTCAGACTTGGGGTCCCCACTGCTGAGCTGTTTTTAAGCGCTTAGCTTGAAGTGTTTATAACACATGTTTATAAAACATTTCCTTAATGAACCATTAGGTACTGTTGCAGTAATTACTTCTGATGGAAGAATGATTGTGGTGAGAATCGTATTTTTTCACATCTTTCTTTGCCCCCATAAGGCATTCTCATCGTGGCAATAAAGAAACCATTCTGGGATATTATCGCTTATGTGTTCATGTATTTATGGTTGGTTTTTTTTTTTTAAGCTTTTTGGCCATTATTTTACACTGTATGATTTGAACAGTTACTGGTTTTTGCCTGTCAGCTGTGTCCTTTGTTAAACTTGTGTTTGCAAATGCTTTGACTTCTTGTCAGATGGTCTTTTCTGTAGGAACATGCAAGAAAATGGATTTCTCTTCCTGTTTGGAAATTTGGTTTCCATCTAGAATGTCCTCTTCCTTCAGTAAGCTCTTCAGCTTTCATGCTAAACCCATTTCTTCCGTACGATTGTAGAAAAACAGCAGCTGTTAATTGTTGAAGAAATTTTATGGGCTTTTGTTTAAGCTTGAAAAGCTGAGGACTGGCAAACTATTATATATTGGACTGTACAAGGTTTTGGGTTTATTGCTTCTGTGTTACTTTTTTAATCCATTTTTCTCTGCCCCCCCAAGTTTTATTCTCTTATGTTTTGAGTTTAACTTAATAGTATGATCTTTGCATGAGGATTACATCTTTCTGTCTGTACTCAACTTTGTGCAACCTCTGGAAAGAAAAAATGGTACTTGTGGCAGAAAAATACTAGCTTCACCAAATCTTCTGTCTGGTTGGAGTCAGTCTGGTAAACTGTGTTGTGATACAAGACACTTTCTACCAAAAAGATTTGAATGAAATTGGTATATGTGATTCATCATTACATGGTTAGATGGTATAAATAGGTATTATTACTGTTTGAATGATGGTATCTTACATGAGTTTAAATGTCTTAATTAGTTGCTGATGGTATATTACACAAATTAATTATAGTTGTTCCAAATGCATGTTGAAGTGTCACAGGAATTATTCCATTTGTGTGTTTTGGAGGTGGTTTTGAGTAATTTTGTGGAACAATGTTAATCTCCTTCAAAGAGACACAACTTAAAATTGTGTTAAGAATGGCTTCAAGGCTGTTGACCAAAAGAATCTAATTTTTCTGTTCTCTGATTTAATTATTGATTACCAGAAACTTCTGTACAAGGAAGACTAAAATAGTGTAGAAATAGTAAAATTAGTTGTCTAGAGGGCCATCACTGGTACAAGGGAAACTTCTTTTAATGCTAAAGACTACTGTAACTGTTGGCATGAACACTCATTAGTAAATAGAGATACTTTTCAAAAATCAATTAATTACTTTAAAAGTTTCATTCTCCAGCTGTTTGTGTTTAAGCCTAACAATAAAACAGAGCATCTGTTCTCTAGGACCTTAGTATTGCCACCTTGTTTAGTATATCCTTGAGAGTAAAGATGATAAATTTAAAAGGTAGTTGGAGTGCTTTTATTTTTGTGCATTTTTTCAGGGAACCCTCAAAGGCTTTGATCAGACGATTAACTTGATTTTGGATGAAAGCCATGAACGAGTGTTCAGTTCTTCACAAGGAGTTGAGCAAGTAGTGCTTGGATTATACATTGTAAGAGGTGATAATGTGTAAGTATAGCATATTCGTGGTATATATACATCTCATACGTTTATACATTTTGATGGCATTGTGTAGATGTTCTTTATTCCAGTCTGTTGAATGGCAGGATTCATCGACGGAGGAAAGACAGAAGAATGAATGAAAGATGAGATAGAACTTGTGTGCAACAAGTCAGAAATCTGGTATACAAAGTTAGCTTTTAATAGGATTTTTTTTAGGTGAGATTTTCACAGAGAACACTTTATAATCTGGAAAATCCATGAAGGTTCTGGCTGGACAGTGTAACTACTGGACAGCCAAAGCCAATGTAGTGACAGGTCAAAGGTGGGAATTGATATTTGATGTAAAATGCCATGACAAAATGATAGTAAAAGCTCACTAAATGCAGAGAAAAGTAGCTGATGTGCCAAACAACACAGGAGGGTTACTAGAGAAGTAGAAAGAAGGCCTGGTCAGTGGGCCTGCTAAGAAGACTTTTGCAGCAGCATTCTGGAACTGATGGCAAAAAATGAGATTGGTTTTTGGTCACAATCAGAAAAAGAGTATGTCTCACTGACCAACATGTGAGCCTGGATAGGAATTTTAATCTTCTAATGGATATTTCTGGATAAAGAAATGTCAATACTTAGACATATCGAAGTGTGGTTATCTAATGTCATTGAGAAAGTGGATTGTTTTGGAAGGCTTTCATCACTTGACTTAAGCTTTTCAGCAAAAATAAATAAATTGGCAAACATACAAAGGTAGGGCTAAGCATGTTACTCTACCAGTTTCTTTCAAATAGTACAAATTTGTATAAAAAGCCAAAAAGTGATTTAATGCTCTTCTTCCTATAAGGATGCTGAATATCTGTATGTTAGAAGTTGTGTGAATACAGAATTACTCATAATGAATATGTTTTGTCAAGTTTACAAAAAGTAGAATACTTTCTATAAAAGACTATTTTAAGCACAGCTATAGAGGTAGTTGGTTGGTGTGAAATCAGGAGCGGTATAAGGAGGTGGGGAGATAATTTCTTCATTTAATTTCATCTAGCTTTTTGTGTTCTTGAAAAGAAGTTAATCTGACTAAAGGTTATGTATAAAGATATTTTGTTGCACACTGTAGAACTCTTTGCTGCAGGATGTAGCAAAGACCAAAAATAAAAATTTGTTCAGAAAGGTGTTGGACAGATTAATAACACAGTTTCTGGTGGCTGTTCAGTCATTTTGTGGGTACAGCCTCTAGCTCATAAGCCTCTGAAGTGATGAATAGAAGATATGCCAGAAAGGTCAGACTCTTTGTTCTTATGTTCCTTCTGAGTTAGTTCTCGTCCTGAGCTAGTATGACTTCTATTACCTTCACCATCTTTTCTCTTTAAGGCAGTTTTACTGAGTCCACTAGTGTTTTAGTCCAGGTAAGTCTTAACGTAGCATAGGTGAAATACTATGTGTTCTCCCTTGGATAAATTAATAACGTTTCACTGGGCTGTCTTGAAGGAAACTGTCTTGCTTCTCTGATGCCATATGCACTTCCAAATTGCTGCAGTTAGACATTACTCCTGAAAAGCTATTATCTCTCTAAAAGATTTCCAGCTCTTGTTTCAGAGGTTAACCTGAAACAGACCAATAGTATTTGGTTCTTACACCTTTTAAAAAAAAAAAAACTCCCTTCCTTTAGACTCTACTTATGCCATCAAAATTTCAGGTTCAAAGGATAGAGCTCTACAGTTTAAAAAAAAAAAAAGGGGGGAGGGTGGGGTGGGGCAGTCTTCACTAGCAAGTTAGTTCTGTGGCTTTCCAGATTTGCACCGGGATTTTAACAAATGGTAACCTGTTTTTTATTGCAGTGCTGTCATTGGTGAAATTGATGAAGAGACAGATTCAGCTCTTGACTTGGGGAACATTCGAGCAGAACCTTTAAATTCAGTTGTGCATTGAAAAGATGAAAATGCACAGGGACTTTGTAAATCTTTGGTTGTACAGACCTATTTAACAAGGTGGAAGATTTTTACAAATTGTGTGTAATTTGTTTTAGTCACCAGTTTTTTATTATGAATATATTGCAGTTTTGCATGTAAATTAAAGTTTCTATGTTTTACTAAAGATGCTTTCATTGAATTTCCTTTGGGGTTTCATGCTGCATAATTTCACTATAAAATACATCCTGGGAAATGCAAGCTGTATCAGTGACAGTCCTGATATTGTGTACATATACCTCATTCTTAAAATAAGATCTCATTCCTAAAGGTAAACCAAGGCTTTTTGTGTTAATTCAGGATTATTTGGAGGTAGGTTGTGTAACAGTCAGTTTAACCATCTCTAAATGTAGCTCTGGCTGTAAGTAGAAAACTGGGTTTTGTGATTTTTTTTTTTTTTTTGTAATGTAGAAAGCAAGGGCGTTAAAAGCTTTCACAGTCAAATTAATGACTTATGCATGTTGTAGGGTTGTTTTGTTGTTTATCAGACATTGTGCAGACAAATTAAATTGGAGAAAGAAACACTTTTGAGCACGAACACAGACCAGCTCATTCTCTGTCTTCTCCTCAGCAGCTGTCATGTTGCTCAGAATTTGGGTAAGATCTATAGAAAGAGAATTGTGTTTGCTAAATGTGTAACCATTGTCTTGCTAGAACGTAGTTTAGAAGACACAGGAGTACTTTAGACAGGGAAATTACTTTTTTTTGAATGAAATTTGCCATAGTATTTTGAATATAAGGATCACAACATGTAACCATAATAGACCTCTGCTCGTACATAAGCAACAGCCAAGTTAAGTGGGACAAGCTCTGCAGTATGTTGTGTTTTAGGCCACATCCTATTCAGTACCCAGCAGAAATACTGGTGTGGTGGCGGCGAGGGGAAGTTGGTACTATTGGACAAGGTTGTTCTTGTCCTCTAGTGTGCCAACGGGTCCAATATTTTTTGTCCCCCATATATAAATGTGCTATTGGGGGAAAAATTTTAATGTGCAGATTTGTTTTTTATATTGATTTTAATATTAAGTGGGTTTTGGTACTTTTCACTGCAAGTTCACTGTTTGGAAACCAAATACATTGAACTGAATATCTTTTTCTCCATAAAATCTGGCTTTCAATTCTTGCAGCTTCAAGCTTGTTTTCTTGGCGGAGCATGTGAAGCCCAGCAAATATTTTTCTCCTTTATCCGTGACCTAGTAAAGTAATGTCTTGTAGTTTTCTGCCCACGTTTCTGCAGGGAATTGCTGAGCAGACATCAAATAAGGCAAATCAGGGCTTTTCTGTGGTTACTGGAAGCCAGTAGGTCTGGTTATAATTCATTATGTCAAAGGAATCGACCAGTTTCATTAAACAGTCAACAAAATTGTGTATAATGAAAATTCCTTTTGCTACTGAAACACTGATACTGGCACAAGAGAAAAGGTATAGAAAGCGAATTGTCTTGATAAAGGACAAATGAAGCAGTTTATGTATGTTTGCTGCTTTAGGGCTCAGCAGAAGAAAATGCAGAGGCAAAGAGAATCAAGGTGAGCTGATTTTAAATGCATTAATTAACCTTGAATGTATTAGGCGAGTTATAGTTCAAATACGTAGGTTGAATACTTACAGAAACACTGGAATGGCTAGGGACATCTCTTGCTTTACAGCTGAGGAGTTCAGCTTCAGACAGAATTATGGAATGTTAATGCATATGGAGACCATCTGCCTCGAGCACATCATTTCAATGCACTCCTTGGTCCTGTGTTTGGCTGAGGACTTAAAATATGATGAGCTGCTGACGTTGAAGCTATTTTCTGTCTCCTTAAAGTGATTATTTCAGATGCAAAGCTGTGGAACCAAGGTGATGAAGCTGATGAATAAAATCCGGGGAGTGACCAGATGAGAGTTCCAAATAGCTCAGAAATTGCTGAAGCAGGAAAAACATGATCTGGAAAATAAGTTTCACACAGTTAGGAGTTAAAATAGAGACTGCAAACCCTGTCTTCTTCCCTTCAAGTGAGTGACCTCATGCATGCACTCTGCTGGGACCTGTGAAATTGTGTGTGCAGGGCAGGGAGGGTTACAGCTTAAAAAAGTTAAAAAGTGTTGCCACTTACAGGCTGACCTAAACTTAGGGCATTCTCCAAGGGACTGAGGAAGATACATTTAAACTCCCTTTCAGAAAAGGATTCTTAACAAAAACTGGGTGCACGTAGCCCAAAGGGGCTGATATGCAGTGCATTGTCAAAGTGACTCTTTTGCAATGAGATAGGCGGAAGCTGGCCAGTTCACAGGTCTGACTGCGATGGTGGGCAGTAACTCAGCCCTGCCAAATGGGACCCTGCTCAGAAGTAAAGTTCTGTTTAAAACCTTAAACCTGGCAGCTGTGGAGTTTGCTTACCCTCATGCTTAGACAGCAGAAATGTAAAGCTTTTCTGAGTTGTGGTTTTTGGTTTATGCTCAAATTTTGTTTCAATTTCTGCACCAAATTTTGCTTCAATTTGATGCCATTGGTTTTGGTCTGGATTTGACCAAAGCCTCTTCTGGATGTACTGGTGAGGGATCAAAGGCAGGAGACCTGGTCAGAAGGGGTTTCTTGAAATCGAATGTAGGGCCCGATATGCTCTTAAAAATTATAAGATTAAATTATAGACTTGTGAACTAATAGGAGCTCTAATCTATAGTGGATAACTAGGTCACTGCAAGTATATGGTGGAGAAAGCACTCAGGGAAACAGTATTTGGTGTATGAAGTTGAATTGTAACCAGTCTGAAACAGTGTTTTCTATTGAATCAAACCTGTTGTGCAGTCCAGCTAAACAGTAGGTCACTGATGAAAGTGAATAATTTTTTTATATCATTAATTTTACTTTCACAAAATGAATCAAAGTAGGAAAAATAAACGGGACTGAAACCAAAAAGTGGACATAGAGTGGTGGCCTTGTATTAGCCTTTCTAAAAGAGAAAGCTAGAGACTATCAGTCCCTGGCAGGTGAGGCTAGGGTGGAAGCTCAACAAGTGTGAAGGCTGTGTGTCTTGATTCTAGGTGAATCCACACTGCAGCTAGTGTAGCAAAAGTGTTAAAAGTGGTAAACCATAGAGTAAATGAAGAAGTGGAGCTGAATTTTTGAGAGGAAAAGTTATCTGCTCGGATGCTGAGGAGGTATGAAAGAAGACTGGAATGGAAAAGGCACCACAGACCATTACTGCATTGAGCAGCGGTATGCCAGTCGGTGAGTGCTGGCCGGCTGCGGCAAGAGTTCTTCGTGCTGTTTCCCGCTAATCATACAGATGCAGCAAAGCAAATGTCTCCTGGGAGATGAGGAGTAATATTGTCTGGAAAAAGCCTTTGCTATATTCTTGTTGGAGGGAAAAGTACTCTCAACAAAAAAGAATAACTCCCTTTTCAGACTTGAAGGCACTCCCGGTGAGTTCTGACCACTGTGGCCATAATGACTGTCAGCTGGTTCCTCAGGGTACACCAAGACCCCTGCTAAGACAGGAAAAAAGAGGTCATCGTCCATAGTGTTCTTGGAAACACTCTTTTCCTGCAAAGAACTTAGATTAAAGATTCAATAAATAACAGGTGATGTTCAGTAAAATCCAATGTGTCCTTGCAGAGTAATAAACTGATTTTACAAAAATGAGCTGGGCAGAGAAAGGTGATGCTAAGGACAAAAGGAAGTAACACTGAATTGGAGGTAATCGTCATATTCCATTAAGTTTCCTGCATTGCCCTCGGTTGGTCACTTCCTCCTTTTGTTTGTTTAATAGAGATCTTGGAGTCTTGACTAGAACTGGAAAAGGATGCCTCCAGTGAACGGACTGCGCTGGCTTATAAAGAGAATAATTAAATTCATGTGGTGTGCATGAAGTAATGCAGAAGCCATCTTCTGTGGTCCATGGGCAACTTCCCAAACTGCAGTCCACGTGAAGTGCCTCCCTGTCCACATATTTGCAAGCAAAGTTCTTCAAATATTACATGGCCTATAGGTAGGTTACTGCATTGAAAGAATGTGGATTCTGTTATGAGGACTGATTCTGACAGTGGAGAATATCTGTACGACTCAACCTTCACTATCAACTGCAGCCTGTCATTGTTAGTCCCTGGAGTTAGTGTTTATCCTCCAACTCATTTTATAAGTAAAGCAACAGAAAGACATATCAAACACACTGTTAGAGCTGAAGATAAAACATGGGTGGTTTGTTTGACGGATTTATCTCATGGCTGTTGCCACACTACTTTCACAGCAAATGTACCAGATCTGTATGCTTGAGTAGGTGCTTTGTATCTGTGGTAACATTATTCCACCTCTTCGGCTCTGCTGCGTGAAGCTGTATTCCACTGAGAATTTTATTCTGCAGATTCCTACAGAAATGATCCTAAATACCAGCGTTGTCTTCTCAGCGCATTGGTAAGAGAGGTTTTAATTTATTCCACAGTTAACATGAAAAATACCAAGCCATGAACTGTTGTTCCTTTAGGAATTAAATGCCAGTGACCATAAAGGCATTTCTCAAGAAGGTAGAAGTCCCAGCTGGAGAGACTCAGAAGCTATGAGTGTGATTCATGGCAGTGAAGCATCAAGATGGTTTGTGCTTGCTAGTTATATTTGGTCTGTGGTACTTCAGAAAGTGTCTCTCTTGCATCTTCAAGCTGCAGGTTTAAGGAGTCATGATGACAACTGACGAAAGCATAAGGCAAGGAGACAGACAATACTGTCTCAATTTTTGGCACCTGTGTATGCAACCTCACTCATTTTTACTAATTGTAGTCTTATTTCTGCTTTGCAGTTGGGGAAACTGCAGTTTAGTGGTCAGAACCATGAAAATAAGTCAGTGGATTGTTTTTTTTCTTTTAAGTGGAAGAAAGTTCCTCAGCCACATTAAAGATCCGGAAAAGCTGTGTCATATCAATCAGTCTCAGCTTCCCGGTTGCTTAAATAATAAGGCATTCTTCATGTATCAGGTATTCACAGGCAAAAAATCACAAAACCCAGATGTGCCAGAAGGTGGTATCTGTGCAGACCAAGCCTTGAGGTGAGGCGGGGAAAACTGGTGCCAGGCTTAGGTTAAAACCATATGACAAATCATAGTAAAGAGCCAGGCATTTGTTCTGGCAATCCTGTTCCTGATGGCTTCTTCCAGCGTGCTATAGTCTGTCTCAGTCCTTTTGCTTTTTGGTTTTTTTGTTTTTTTTTTTTTTTACAGTAACAGCAGAAATGCTGCCATTTCTTCCAGTAGCAGCATTTTCCCTGAAGAAAATAAAAGCTCCACTGACGAAGGGAGAAATCAAAGCTGAAAAAATAGCATTCAGACTTTTGCCAAGAACAGCGTGCTAGCACTAAAAGCCTGACCTTATCTAGGCGGTAATATCTTCCTTCCTGGAGCTTTGCAGCACGTTCCGGGAACTCTGGAACTTGCGTTGAACAACGTGCTGCTGCCGTTCAGCCTTACATCAGTCACGGTGCCACTGAATGCCAAGAGATTTCACTCCACGCTGGACTTCTTGCCTGCTACTTGCACTTTTAGATGAAAGGTTGCTACTAGAGGGAGCGCAAGGGCATGTGCGTGTGCTGGTTTTGTCCACTAAAACATCTTTAATGGTTGTCCTGCCATCTTCTTGCTTTATACTCTCAGTTTATCTTATCTTTGATTCAGTGTCGATTTTTCCAGCAGTGATGATTACAGTCCTCTGCACAGAAACTGGAGTGGAAATTGTACAGGTGAAGAAATTAAAGAAGCTGGATTTGAAGCAGTGAAATCCATATAAAATATAAGTAAGCGGGACAGAAACCTGTTCAATGTGGACAAAGTTAGGTTTTACAGCAGTGCTCATTATAGCAAGGTTCTCTTTAACACAGGTGCAATTATTGTGCATGTCATTCATGTTATGAGAAATTGTGAGAAAACATTCTCAGAAATATTTTAAGGCACTACAATTTCATATGGAAGCTTGCTATCCTAAAATGTTATTTTTTAATTATGGTCTTGCTTTGGATTTTTGTGCTTAAATCTTTGGTCATTCTCACTTGTATAATTTCAGACTTCAACTCTGCTTACGACACAGATGGACACCGGTATGCAGACGAATGCTGTGTTGTTTCTGCAAACTGTCTTACCAAAGTTGCTGGTGGTATAGGGCAAGGGTCTGCAGTATTTTGGACTGATGGGACATGCAGGGGATGTAGTATGCG
The DNA here is from genome assembly GCF_949628215.1 of Phalacrocorax aristotelis. Classification (NCBI taxonomy): domain Eukaryota; kingdom Metazoa; phylum Chordata; class Aves; order Suliformes; family Phalacrocoracidae; genus Phalacrocorax; species Phalacrocorax aristotelis. Next base: position 191,692,198 of record NC_134276.1, read on the forward strand.
CAGACACAGGGGCCAGATTGCTAAAATTGTATTCAAGGAGACATGCATGCAAAAGACCAGGAAAAAAACACAGAGCAATAAAAACCCTAGCTCTTTACAACCATTTCAAACTCAGTTTATAGCATTTCCGATGAATAAAACCAGTTCTTGCCAACTTGCCGCCCAAGTACCGCTGCATCTGTACCGTTTTGTCGATGTGGACCGGATTTACGGGAGTTCTGTTTTGCAGCAACTTGCAGCGCTGAACAGAAGCCAAGGCAGGAAGTGATTATGGCGAAGGAGCTGATGCTGATTGAAAAATGTATGATGCTGCAGAGGAAATATCACACAATAGAACCTCAGTTAGTTTGGAAATAGATTCCAAAATCAGGGCACATTAAGATGTAAACAGTCAATAGGACTGGGGCACGCCTTTCTCCTAACAATCAGATCATTAGCAGTAGGAGCGTGCAGAATGATTTCCATGATTAAACTGCAAGCGCAAAATGCGTAGAAGTGTGTGCTCGTCGGGGCCAAACGGAAAGGCCTTCTTGCTTTTTGCCGTGTTTCTTCTACTGCTTGTCCTGACTCATCCTGGATGTAAGAGTCAGGCATAAGTGGAGATCAAATCTAGGTGGTGCAAATGCTGGAGGTCTTTGAAAAGGCTGGCTTAAGATCCTTTTGTGTAACTGTAATGGGGTAGGATTGCTCTCTGGAATTGCACTTCTGATTTTCAAGACTGCTTCCCTGAAAAGTCATCAGCTCGCATTCAATTAAAATTGCCAGGATCTGAGTGGAAAAAGTCTCTGATGAGAAATGGAAAAGAATTCAAATATTTGGTAGAGTTAGTTATTGTCATAATTTAAGTCATGATGGTTATATGGGTGAAGGGGACAGCTTCCTGTTTTATCTAGGGGTTAGTTTATCATCTTGCATAATTTATAACATCCATCAAGTAATTTTGAGTTTTATGCTCCAACCTCTGATTCCGCCATTTTTCAGAAGTCCAGCCAGTGCAGAAAGCAATAAGACAGACAAACTTCAAGCTGGGAGTTATACCATTTTATTTGTGGCAAGACATGTATGATGCTCTACAGCCACATTGTGTATGTCAGTAGTTTGGGGTTTGGTTCTAATTATGCTTTTTCTGAGTATCAATAGCAAAGGGCAGACGCCAGCAGAACTGCCCTTAGCGGAAAGGGAGGCGCCAGGCTACCCTGCTCCTCGCACCAGGCTCCAGCACACGCAGATGTACTGTGTGTCGAGAGCTTCAGCCCTTCTTGGCTGGCCCTTCATCATCTTGGGCCTTTAAGCAGCTAAGCATTATTTATGAAATCACTGAAGTTTCCATGCGCTCTGCCAAGGGCGACCTCAGCCTTAATGAAGCAAGAGACTTCTAAAATGACAAAGGTTCTACTACAGCACCAAGAAAAGCTTAATCAGTGAAGATAATCTGGACATAAAGAAGTATAGATAAATTGTGACAGCCAGTGATCCATCATTTTTCCTGCACTTCTGGTACATATTTTTCTCTGTTTGCTCCTGTCTTCATGCCCAGATCACCTATGCATATTGTCTTCCATGCCCCAAATGAAAGCTGATTTTTCTCTACAATGACTTGAGCCCCTTGTGACAGATGGCAAAATGCAGGTGCAGGGTTTTGTTTCAGGAAAAGCTGAGAAGTAATATAGCCGATCGTTTATAGAGAGGAGATTAAATTCAGCCCATGTTCAAAGTGACTACTTCCTTGCCCTAAAACTGATGGGTAAAAAAAAAAAAAATCCCAAATATGTCTTTTTCTTGATTGACAAAGGCTCGGTTCCATTGTGGATGCCAAGAAACAAACCAGGTTTTAAAGCCCAGCTTCTCTGAAATATTGGTGCATTTCCAAGATACAGCCCTGCAACTCTGGAAAATTAGAGGACGGTATAAAACAATAAGCAGTAAATACAAAGCCACATTGATGATCAAGTCTGTCTGAAGAATTGTGTGGAAAAGGGAGCTGGAATGGGCCTGTGTAATGCAGGATTCCTTGCTAAATAACTTCTGCTGTGGCTACCTAGCTGCTGTGAAAGGACTGCTGGCTTTGTACTGGGTTATTTTTCCCTTGATGCTCCAGGAATACATAAGCTCTATCCTGTTTCACAAAGAGCCATTGAAGAGGAGCATTTGAGTTGGATACTAACTGTCTATTTATTCTTGCAACAGGGCACATAGCTGTATGCACAGGATCAACACAGTAATACAACTGGAGACAAAAAGTGACTTTTCTCAGCGGTTCATCAGCAAGGAGGTGACTGGCAGTAGTGTCCGTGTAGTGTTTATAAATGTGAAGGGAGCATGTTTGTTTGTTTGCGAAGATGCCTAGAGCTCCATTCTATGTAGAGGCACTGCTACAGACCTCTGGGGACGGCTCTATGAGGTGGGAGCAGAATTTGTACTTTGTTTCTACAGTTAAAACAGAAATGGCAAGAGAAGATTAAAAAGTGAAAATTGTCCTTGTCATTTGCGATACACAGCTGTGCTCATAAGGCCTGACTAGTATGTGGTCCAAATTATCCTGAATAAAAGATGGACTGTGTTGCTCGCCTGTGGAAGTTACTGTCCTTGTTGTCGTTATAGCAGTGATTACTATCAATAATTACTGATTAATAATTCACGGTAGTTAATAGGTAGTAGAATGGTCAGCTATTACAGTAACTAAAGCTAAAGTAGGGAAAGGTGGTGCTATCGATGAAAAGCATTTTGCATATTCGAGGTTGACAGTGTCAAGAAATCTAGTTATCAATTCGATTTGCAAGTGCAAACAGTGAACACCATCTGCCACTGGCAATATGTAACTAAAGGGCGAGAGGAGGCATAAATCAAACTGATGGTACAGTAAAGGCTGAATAATTGGTTGTCAACCCCTTGTCCTAGGGGCCTTTTCTGGGTATCACGTGACACCTCCCACCACCTGCAGACTGTGCTGGTGTGCTTCTGGCTGTCATGTAGAAGCGGTTTGTTGTAATGACGATTTTCATAGTCTTCTCAAACTAGCTGTACTAGGAAAAGGCATGCAAAGATATAATTATAAGCAGATTAAGAAGCAGTCTTTCACACTGCTATTTAAGGCTTCTGCATTGTTCATCTGTTTCAGAAGTTAAAAGAAATCAGTGAGCAATTGGCAACATCATTAGATTAACAGACACTGGGATGAGGAAAGACTGGGACAGCCTCAAAGAGTCTAAATTGACACCAGCCAAAGGTCGTCTTGCCAATTATTTGGGGTTTGATGGGAAAATAATGGGTACAAGTGACACAGTGGTGAGAAACCTGACCCCTGCGTAGGCTGGAGGGCATTGAGACACTAGGGAATTAAGTGTTGGGTTATGTGATAAAACCTCCTCTGCTTGAGGATAGTGAGGAAGAAGGGACGCTGGAATAAAACCCTGCTCCAGCTGGCCCAGGCCCATCACAGGAGCCACCAGCCCATCAAAGGCCCATCTACACCGGCCCTGGGGGGGACAGAAGCCCAAGGGTGGGCAGGAACCCAAACTAGGTACTCAGAGGAAGGCGCTTGCTGTCTGGGCTGCTCCCAGGAGAGCCTCAGCCCCACAGTCTCGGTGTGAAATCATCAAGATGGGACACCAGCTCAGCTATGGGGCAGACTGGGGATCTGTGCTTGGCGGCTGGAGGGATACACATTGTACGTACCTGTATGTAGATATCTATGTGTATGGACATATCTATATTTGTATCTATAGCTATTCCTATTGTTGTACCATCCTCATGAGGCTATTGGATTCGGCAGCTTGCTCACAGGAAGTACTGAGTAGCTGGATTGCCCGGTTTAGGGTGAACTGTAAACAAATAAATGACCTTCCAGACAAAAGAAAAGCCCTTAACAGGGCTGAATATATGCTTGAACCTCTTGTAGGACAGTGTACCTAGATCAGAGCGTTCAAGGCAGTAAGAAATTAGGTTTGTAACAGGAGTCCTGGGCAACTGGATGAATCAGTGCCACTGAGGAGAAAAGCCGACTGACTCACTGGCGGTTCGGTATTTATCCAACCTGTGCCTCATGAACACTGAAGACCTGTGAGCTGACGTCCCAGCCTGGCCCATCCCCGTGGCCCTGCCCAGCCACCCTGGGGCTGTGTCTGACCCTGGTCATGCCCGCAAGGCCTCATCCTGATGCTGACACTGACCTGGGGACAGCGTTCCCCAGGTTCCTGACTTGTTACCAGGAACTTGCCTCATGATCTGCACTTGTGCTTGGACCTGGCATGGAGTAATTAATTACTGGGGGTGAAATTATTGAGGCTAAAGTTATATCCACATTTCATAAAAGTTAACCTTCAGGGTGAAATATGTTTGGCACACTGAAAATAGGTTCAGTGATTGTTCCCTAAGCAACACAACCTGCAATCTTAGATGCTGGCAACACAGGGGGAGCTCGGTGTACTAGCTCTAAGATAGTTGGAGGAAGGTGTGGAGCAAAGGCTCCACAGCCAAGCTCAGCCATAAATCACTGCGGGTCCGGGAACTAGATGGAAGCAAGGAACCATGCCCTGGCCAGCACCGTGCAAGTGCAAAATCGTGCCCCATGGATGAACCATGCTCATTATAACCTTATTGTAATACCAAAACACACACCTCCATCACAAAGTTGCCCACCTCCAGGGTATGACCACCCCTCACTGAGCGTGCGCTCTGAATTTCCCCTAGCCTATGCAAGGGATTTCTACACCAATCAGTAATAAAGGTATGTATGACTAGTCACTCAAGCTCCACCTAAATAGAAAGTAATATAACATGACCTCAAGAAAGAGGGATGTTAGGGAAGATATCATCGCAGACTACAGGCATCAGTCAATGGGCTGGACATCTCTTTCCCCCCCCCATAGGGATACCTATGGGGTAAGACTTAAACACTTGGTTATATTCAGTAATTCCCCAGGAAGTTTAGAGAACAAGCTTGTTACTTTGTATTTCAGCACTTTATTCTTGCACATGCTTTGCAGACAGTGCATTTATAACAGCAATCGGATAAGAACCTGTGTTTCTGTTGCTTCAATAAACGGCACTGTTAGTGATTCTAGCTTGAAGAGCCATTGAGTATGACTAGACTAATGGTGATGGTCCTGTTAGTGAATTGCCATGCTGGCAATACCCTGTCTAAGGCAGCCCAGGGTACCATCTCCTTTCTTTGCTGCAAGGAGACACTGCTGGCTCATGGGTAACTTGGTGTCCACCAGGAAGGACCTCTTGGTCCTTTCCTGCAAAGCTGCTTTCCAGGGGGGTGGCCCCAGCAGGTGTTGGTGCCTGGGGTTGATCCTCCTCAGGTGTGGGACATTGCACTGTCCCTTGCTGAAGTGTGTGATGGTCCCGTCAGCCATTTCCCCAGTCTGTTGAGGTCCCTCTGGATGGCAGCACAACCCTCTGCATATCAGCCGCTCCTCCCAGTTTTGTGTCATCAGCAAGCTTGCTGAGGGTACCCTCTGCCAGATCATTAATGAAGAATTTGAACAGGACTACTCACCCCACACCCTATTGTAACTGCTCTCAGCTCCCGTTGCGCCACATGCCAACACGGAATTGCTGTTCTGCTGCTGCTCCACCAGCCAAGAACTTTTCCCTCTCACTGACAAGGCAGCAGCACAGAGCACGTTAGGAACAAAGCTGAAAAGAGGTCATGTCCCAGTCGATCACAATGAGAACACAAAGTGAAGGCCAAGATATTCTGCACCTGCTTTCTCTGTGGAGAGATGCTAGAAAGTACCAAAAGCTGAACTTCCCTTTGACCGCTCTGGTGCGGGCTGGAGAAATTTCTTAACGTCTTTTCCCTTTGTGGGCTACCAATCGGTCAGCTCCCCATGGGATCAAAACCTGTGGGATTTGCCAGTGTTTCATGGCTACGAGAAGCTCACCCACTGCCTTCTGCCTGGACCACAAGAAGTATTGCTGTAACATACAGGAAGAGCCTGGGAACCGATGATACTCCAACTGTAGTCCACACCAGACCTTAACACAGTTGTGCTTCAAGCCTCGCCAGAGGAGGAGGACACAGATGCCATTTGCCTGGCCTCCAGGACAGGCTCAAGATGCAGCTGTGAACAGAGCTGGAGTGAGCAGAGGAGAGCTCTGTTGAGTTCTGTGGGCCGGAAAGGGGGTAGAAAGTAAAGTCCAGAAGGGGAAAAATAAAATAAAGCCATGTACTAGATTACAAAGTTTATTAAGTATCAAGTTGGAACAGAATATCTGGAATTAAATAGTGGATTAACTTCACAAAAATTTATTAATATAAAAAGGAATAGTGTCACAGCAGCATTGCTATCCTCACTGCCTGTTAACTCAAGTCCTTGAATTACGAGGTAAAACCCCAAAATTTTCCAGTTTTAATTCATCGCAGTATGACCAATCTTACTTTTCCACAATTGGGACTTTGTTCTATAATCTTCTCACTGCTAGTGGCTTTTGCAGACACAAAATGGCAACTGCAGATCTACAGTAACATCAGGCAACTCCCTGAAATAACTACAACTGCTTGTTTTATTGACATACAGGTCTTACAACACTGGCCAACATCTGGGCTACAGCCACCACATCGTCAGCTGCTAGCAGCAACGAAAAGACAGGCTATCCTTTCACACAAGTTTTAGAAAGTACTGAGGAGAATGAAGGTTGATATATTAACATACATTTTTCCCCCATATGAAGTGTTTCAGATGCACCACAGGTGTTGACGTAGGAACTGCAAACGTCTAAAGCTGCAGCAACTTTTAATACAAAAATCAACACGAATACTGTGAGAGGCGATGGGCACAAACTGAAACACTGAAAGTTCCATCTGAACATCAGGAAACACTTCTTCACTGTGAGGGTGACCGAGCACTAGCACAGGTTGCCCATGGAGGCTATGGAGTCTCTATCCTTGGAGATACTCAAAAGCCAACACGGTCCTGGGCAACCTGCCCTAGCTGGTCGTCCTTGAGCAGGGGGTTGGACCAGATGACTGCCAGAGGTCCCTGCGCACCTCAACCCATTCTGTGGTTCTGTGATACAAAACAAACATACCAAAAAGATCACATACAACAACTGTCTTGGCACTACTATACACTCACAGTATTTTTAAGCCTAAGGCACATCAAGTGACAGCAATGTAAAGTGCCCTATTCTCCAGCACAAACACTGGTAAAACTTCCACTGTACCAGCAGAAATACTCACTGCATCAGCACTGAAGCAGCGGGCTCAAAGCACATCGAATAACGTCCTAAGCATTAAACACTGGAAACATTAAAAACACAGAGTGAAAGGATTAAACAGAACAAAGGGAATGCTTTTGTTAAAACACAGGACGTAAGTAGAGCAAAATAATGCATCTACCTCAGTAAGAAACATTTTGACAGTTCTGTCAAGCTCAAGAATCAAGATTAGTCAGTCTGCTAGTCAGAAAAATAGAGGTGGTTCTTATTTTGAGTGCAAAAAAAACCAATTATGCATCAATAAACCGATAGGTAAGTGCAATGTGCTTGACATCCATTTAACAGAATTTATATTCCGAGTGCAATAAACACATATTCGCATCTGAACCGTGGAATGGGAAACCATAGATGCACTATGTAAACAAAATGATTTCCAAAGCCTTTCCTTAGCATTTTGTTCAAATCAGGTAATTTTTTGTTAAGACATCACGGTACTCCTGTATTGCCCTGCAAAGGGGATCCTGGTCAACATGGAAATTTTTTGAAGAGCCGTCAGTAGATACCATGGGAGAAGCTCCAGCAGATCCAGTTTCAAGTTCAGCAGTGGCTAGGGAGAAAGGAAACAAGAGTCCTGGTGTTACTTTTCCAGTAGGCAGGCCCAAATAAGGCACTCTGAAAACATTATGGGTAACTGGAGAGACTACAATCCAGAAAGAGCTTTATAAACTTCTAAGAGAACACAACAATGAAAGGGCTAGGCATAAAGGAAAAAAAACCCACATTTATTTCCACATTTGCTTATCAGTCAACCGTATTTTTAAAGCTAGTGAAAGAAATTCCAGAGGCTACACACTGAACACCTTCAAGGAATCTACAAATGACTTCTGCTTAACAGCACTGCTAAATTTAGCCCCCTGCAGACCTCTTCAACCTCAAATGCCGGTTTTCCTTAAATGTTTTGAATGTGATTTATGGGAACGCTACTCCTAAAAAACAGCTTCTGCATTCACTACCACAAACTTTAAGAGAATCTGCCCGTGAAAACGCAAACACCTTTGCCCTTCAATTAGGCCAGGACAAGTCTCCCAGCCTGGCATCTTCTCTGAGGGGCATCTGCTCTAGCAAAACTCTCTTTCCTCCATGAAAGCACATACTCAAAGAAAGCAAACCCACCTTTGCCATCTTTCTCCAGCCACCTTTTTCAGACCAGGTGCTCAAACCTATGACTCCTAGCAGATGCGCAGTTACATTCAAAATGCCCATGGATGCAATGCAATGGCTTTGTGTCTGTTCAGACACGAGGGAAGAGCTATGAAGCAACAGCTGAATACTCTCTATATGATTAAATGCATATAGGAACAGAAGGAAATGCTCTCAGGGGCTACCTGCTTTGAAATAGTGCCAGTCACTGCAAAGCAGTGACTCTGGAAGAACAATTACCATGAAATAGGGGGAAATACTTTTTGGACACCTGGCCTCATAGAGCACGTTTTGCACTATGTATTACAAGCAGTCAACTCATCTTAAGTTTGCCTAAACACTACTGAATGATCTTTTCCTAAAGAAAGGATATGTTTTGTCATTGACTATATTCTTATTTATTAAAAAAAGACTGCAACATACAAGCTACAGATACAAGCAATGAATAGGAGACATAGCAAAAATCAAGAACTAAGAGCAGAAAACGTGTATGATATGGTTTAAAGTTGAATGCAGTTGTTGTTCATGGAAGGAGGAGTGATGGCTGAAGTCTGTAAAAGTCTTATCTCAAGGCTTCTTTTACTCTCGGTGCTTGGGGACTAACTGTAGTGAAAGGTGACTTCAGCTTAATCCCTGTGTATCTGTGGGGGGGGGGAAATGGGTTTGTTTTCTTTGTACTTGTTTTTTTCAGGCAACTGCATAACATTCTATACAATATTTTGTTAGGAGGAAGATTTCACTTTTAAGTCTAAACTGGAAGGCTAGCAGAAAAAACACCTGTGCTTAATACAGGAACTTGACAACTTTCAAGCCGTTATTTTCAAGAGTTAGGAACAGTCATCATCTTCCTTAAAAATACTCATAACATAATGACACATTACCCTGTTCAAGTTCTTTAGTAATTCTTTCATCCAGTTCACGCCGTACCTAGATTATACAGAAAACACAGTTAATACTTTAAGTTACACTTGTGTAATATTTAACTTCTAAAACATTCTTAAAACTCCCATATAACTAAGAATATAATCCCAAATAGAGGTATCTTGGTTTGGGGATTAATTTTTAATGAAGAGAAACTCTTGGTCAGCCAGGCTGTAGCATTCTCATTGCTGAGCATCATCAACTGTAGCACAACACAGTCTGTAACTCACCAGCTGGAGTATAAATGGCTATTTAAAAAAATATGCAGGAAGAAAGCACAGTAGAGTTATTACAGTGAAGGTACAGCTGAAGTCTATCATCAAATACATGAGCAGTGTCAGCTAAATGCTGAGATACGCACAAACGCCATCTATTGGGACAAATTCAGTTGAGGCTGGCTTCTGCAGCTTCATAAGAGAGGAGATGCAACAGCAGCTGCTGCAAGATTGACATATTTCATTGCACAGAAAAAAGCATACACAAATATTCTTTTCTCCGCCTTAAGATTGAAAGAGCTCCTACAGATCATGCCAAGATTTTTTAAATTATTGCCAATACCATGCAATGCATGCACATTTGCAGAAGTGCAAAATGACACACGTATATAAAAATACAAAATCACACATGATTTTTTCTTGTGAACTTTGTACTAAGAAAAGATAACAACAGCTACAGCTTCTGCACAGCAAGTGCTGTGGGTTTTATTATGTAACCAAATCGGTTTGGATCACTTACCCCTTTCTCCCCTAGAGGGTGATTATTGCTACCAATTAAGTTATTCTCACTTATGATTCTGACTTCAGAGTCTTTGTAAGAAGAAATCAGATCTGTTGAAGTGACAGAGTCCAAGCACTATATGCTGTTGTTTACCTTTGATGATACTTGTGACTTCTACATTTTTTTAATCAAGTCTGTGACATACAGAAGTGGTTTTCAAAATAGATGCCATACACCTTCCAGGCCTATCACGACTGCAAAGGTGCTGAAGGGCTTGAACCACATCAGCTATGTGGACAGGCTGAGAAAGCTGTGACTGTTTCTTTACTGGCATAGAGAAAGCTCAGGGGGACCTTATCTGTGTAGATAAACACCTGGTAGGGGCAGTAAAGAAGACGGAGCCAGGCTCTTCTCGGTGGTGCCAAGTAAAAGAACAAGAAGAATGGGCACAAACTGAAATAGAGGAAATTTCATTTTAACATAAGAGCTGTTGTTGTTTTTTTTTTTTATTCTAAGTGTGGTCAAACACTGGAACAAGTTGCCCAGAAAAGGTTGTGGAGTGTCCACCCTGGGAGACGTACAAAAACCTGCTATGGCCGACCCTGCTTTGAGCAGGAGTGGGGTTGGACTAGATCATCTTCAGAGATCCCTTCCACCCTCACCCATCCTGGGATTCTCTGGTTTTAGTACCGAATTCCTGATGGAATAAGTATTTATTTTATGAAATGAGCAGAATCACCTAGCAACATACCAACAAAGAGAACTGAAACACCGTACAAGGTACTCAACAGGCCATAGAGAGCAAAAGCCTCAGTAAGAGAAGCACTATGCAAACCCTCACAAGAGGGGCAGTAACAGGCAGTAACTCCAAGGGCTAAAGAAGTGGTGCTGTAAAGCAGCAAAGTGGAGGGAAGGGCCCTCTCTCCAGGACTACAGGGACAGCAAATAGATAGAAAATGTGAATGCATCAGTAAGTTTTAATCAAAACCTAACAGCGTAAATAGACAAAACATTTCCATTATAAAATATCACCCATCATTAAACAATACTGGCTACAAACCTTTTCATGTATCTGGCTGCAGAGAGGAGAGAGAAGAACAGAAGAACAGATTTTTGATTAGGGAGCTGAAGAAGAAAGAAAAATGGCCTCCAGTTCAAAGGTGCTCCATGAGAAATAAGAATATGGCCTACATGTAAATGAAGCAAGTATAAAAGCTAACAATACAAAGACCACTACAATGTAAGAGTGGGGATGGAAAACGAAATCAGAAAAGAAACAAAAATTCAGAGATGGAATGTCTGCTTCCTACTCTTTTTCTCATGTTATGTAGGAAAACCAGTTTCATAAATCTGCTAATTCACACTGGCTGCAGCTAGCAGAGTTCACTATTTTCTGTCAAGACACCCATATTCATATTCACCAGCCTTTCACACAGCTGTTAGGATTTAAGCTTGACATTTGTTAAACTTAACAAGCGGACTTCAGTCCCAAAAAACTCCTACAGCAGGCATTCCTTGCCTTAGCCTATGGACTAAGGCAGCAGTTCCCAAATTGTGGTACACAGACCACTAGCCACACCTCATATTTGTGTTTCATCTGCTTGACTCAATTTAGTTCTGGATGGTGACATGCCAGTTCATGAACAGTTTGGGAGTCAGTAGACCAGATCATAAAAAGACCCCATCAAAGATCTCCTTACTGCTGTAAAGGACAGGCGATACACACGTACATCCTTCTTGTGACACAAGTCCTACTATGAAATAAATTTCAGCCAACCTCCTTCTAGAATGTAATTAACTCTTAGTAGCTACAGTCACTATTTGTAATTACATGCACAGAGTTTTTCAAGTGCTTGTAGTTTATTCCTCATTACTGGAGCTCTAATAAAAATAAAACCTACTAAAAAAACCCAAAGACATTTGCATGTGATTGGCATTTTACTGGTGAATTACTTGTGTCAATATGAACTTTTTTTATATTTTTCAAGACACTTTTGTATTACCATTTCAAGGTTATTGATTTCTGTAGCATATATATTTGAGAAGGGGAAACGTAATGTAATGTAACGCATTTCTTTGGTTTTTTAAGGATAAAATGCTCATTTTTGCTGAGCTTGCCACATGACCATCTTTAAAATGTAAGGCTATATGCATAATTGCTGACATACACCTCATGTTAAGTACTGGTTTAGAAAAACTCTGAAATCTTTCAAGCCCTTAAACTCCAAATTTCTTAGTTATGTCTAAAATAAGTAACTGTATCCACTGGCCAGAGGAGCACTTCTTACTCTTGTTTGCAATCAGCACCATTTACCAATGTTTTTTCCAACAGTTGCATGGACAAAGAATTAATACCAGCTTTTTGTGTAAAAGCAGTGTGAACTATTTTCACCTCCTTGTTCCTGAAGCTATTTAAAAGCTTTTGCACAAACCAAATTTACATAGACATCCTCCTCTTAAGAACAGCATGTCCTCTACTTTAAATAGCCTTCCTCACCTTGAGGAAGCAACTGACACCAAATCTGCACAGAGGGCTTTGACTAACATGAAGTTCAAGACGACTACCTGAGGCACACTGCAATTTAAGCTCCTTAATTCCCTGTCATTATGAGCTTTAGTGGCAGGAGCACTTGTAATCTCAAGCCAAGAAGGCACTGCTTAGATTGAATTTAAAGGCAAGACAAATTCTCTAGAAGGGAATCAGGTTACTGGAAAAAATCTGACGCTTAATTGAAACAAACAGTGAAGTGAAGAAAGGGCTTAGAGTCAGAGAAACCCTTCTGTCTTTAAATAAACTAGTGAACAGGTAGAGTACTAAGCAGCACAACCATCAAAGTACCCCAAAATGACTAAAACTGTCATTTCTGAATTCCCTCTTCATGCTTCAACTTGTCTACTGAATGACACAGGACTCCCACAGAAATGACAGCACAGACTGCGCATCTGGTAATTCTGCATTTGGAAACTGATCAAGATTCACCAGGCATTATTGTATGCAGAAAGATACAGGCACTTTTCCTTTTTGTTACTTCTTGACTTAAAGCCTTATTTTCCAATTCAATCCCCCTTTTTTTAGATGCACATGTCAGGAATCCTCAGTTCCTCAGAGATATGGTATGGCGTTAAACACTGTTAATGACATACTGCATCCAGCTGAGAACCTTAAGCCAGCAATTCTAAGTAAAATACCCACTTAGATGCACATCCTCTAGCAACTACTGCACCTCTGACAACCCTGTTCCTTTTTTCTGAAGGACTCTGGAAAGAGAAGATCAGGTCTTAAGACTTTCCTGAATATGTTGACCATTGAGTGACTTGAGTCTATAGACAGTGCCATTACTATTAGTCTCGGTTGTTCCCTAACTGGTGATTACAGGAAGAAGTATCACGAAAGGATGTGCAGCTGGATTTAGTAACAGTGAGAATAAATTCACACCAGTAATTCTGAGTCCCAGAGACCAACTTTCTGCTTTGATTGAGGGAAAACTGGCATGCTGAGATTTCCAGCTTTTTCTTAAGAGAACCTGGCAGAAAAGGTAAGAAATGGGTAAGCGATCTCTGAGGATTTAGCAATAGTTTTACTCACCTTCATTCAAGGAAGAAAACTTTAGAATTTAATACAGTGCTAAAACCTAAAAGCATTCCCCAGCATGGCAATCCATCACAAAACACGAGACACATGCTCTGAAGAGAAACTTTATGGTTGCTGTTGAAGTCAGGACACTTTATGACCAAAAATCTTCACCCCTACCACCTACAGTTGTGTACTGTTTTGATGATTGGCAGTTGTTTTGGCATATTAGACCATATGGTTTGGAACTATAAATGGATTCTAACTTTAGGCTAAAAAGCCTAACCTTGCTTATGGATACTCTTTGGCAGTAATTGAGAATGGTATTTCAAAATGCTTACCTTAGCCACATAGGCTTCAACCTTGTTTCTTGATGATAATGCATTCCCAGCTGGGCTTAGGAAGCTTCCTCCTAGACTCAGACTTCTGTTCAGTGCCAAATTGTTGCCAAGATGCCCCAGTTCGGTTGAATACAGAACTGGACTTGCAGCCAGACCTCCACTGACAATGCTGCTTGCAATTAAAGATTTGCTTCTATGGCGCTCCTGAAGGAGCTTAGCGTTGGCTTCTGCTAGTCTCTCATTAGCTCTGAAACATTCAGAAGCATACAAAAGAATCACCTTTGGTAGAGACACTTTTGCGAAGTTACCCTCCAGGTCCTTGACTATTATTTGACTTCTGAAAGTGGAAGGAATTAAGAGTGTCCAAAACAAGACCATAATTTGATCGGAGTTTTTTTTTTTTTTTTTTTTTTTTTTTTTTACAAAAAACCCCTTATTTCTAAGAAGTCACACTACCTGCAAGGAGCAGCAAGCATTACCAACAGTTAGGACTTATCAGCATTAAGGCTTCAAAGCAACCTGTGAATGCCACGTGCTTACACAATTTCTTGATTCTGTGATTCTGAAAGGTACGCCACCTGCATACAAACTCTGGGCTACCCTCCCTTTCTCAGGGAAAGCTCAAACTTCAGACACGCTGCTAAAAACAGAAGCCAGAAAAGATTTATTATTTTGCTTCACAGAATCAAATTCTGTTCTCTGAAGGGCCTATCTTTTTTCAGGCAGTAAAGGACATGAAATTTATCTTTTCTGCCCTACACAGAGTAAGAGAAGGAGATTATTAGAGACTGGCAAAAAGGCTGCCTGTTAAAACACAAATTAAAAAATACGCTATTAAGTCTATGATCAGTGGTGTTACTGCTGGAGTACTGAAGAGAATGAAGACAGTTCTAATGAAGGGGAAGGGTCTTAAGGTACTTTCCTCACAAATACGCCATTTTTATGCTTATATACATAATCCTGACCAGATGTAGAAGAGGAAAAAGTAGTATCTTGTCACCACTCCAAAAACCATGGACTTACCTTTCCAGTTTATTTGCTAGGCATCTTCTAATTTTTACTTCCTCCAGATACAGTTCTTTGTACCTTTCCACTTCTGCCTGTGTGGATTCTTTTTGAAAAATACTGTCTTGATGGGTATTTTTTATCCTGTCCAATTCACATTCGAGATCTCTAATTCTGTGTTTTAGCTGGTTTCTCAGTGAAGCATGATGACTGGCTCTGATTTGTTCTAATCTGTCCTGGGAGGCTGCCTGTGTCTGAAGCAGGTAATACACTTTCAACCACCACAAAGAAAAAGAGAACTCTCCCCCACCAGTCAATTGCACGTACCCAATTTCAAGGACCCAGCTTTATTGAGTGAGGTAACTGTACCTCCTCCCTACCATCAGCAATCAAGGCATAACCCTGGAACTACCAGTCAAATAGGTCTTTTCATTCAGAAAGAACCCCCCTCTTAGCACTATTATTCAAAGCTCCTAATGAAAGAACACTATCTCTGTAGGACAGGGCATAAAGAAAAAGATTCCTCAAAGAAATTATGAGGATCCCTCACCTCCTGCACCTTCCTTCCCCGCCCCCCACCCCCTTTGGTGACTTAGTTTGAGCACTTTCCCCTGTACAATGACAAAGCAGGACCTGCATGTCTGGCCATGACAACTGTAAGCTGCAATACCCATTCAAGGATGAACAGCAGGAACAAGACCAGCAGACAGCGATACCCACCCCCAAAAACTGCAAAATGGAAATCTACCTTGGGCAAACCCTTGATTCAGGGACCGGCAGACACATTACGCACACATGAAAGTACTCTTGCCCAACCATATTCCCTTCTCCCACTGCCCTTCAGGAAAGACAGAAGTACAGCACTAACACACAAAATCACACCAAAAATAAAATACTAAAAAAACAATGACCGCAACAAAAGTATATCATAGAGACTACAGACACAAGTGAGAAATTACCTTACCTGCAAAAATAGATTGACTTCTTGTAATTTTTGTCTTATTTCTTGTCCGGCTCGTTCTTCCATCTCTCTTTTGTATTGTTCTATTTGGCTGTGATCCACCATGTTAGTCTCCAAATGATGCTTGAGGTTAGCCACCTCTTCTTTCAGCTGGCATTTGCTCTTCTCCAGTTTTTCATGGTTCCCACGCATGGTAGACAACTCTTCTTTCAAATCCTGATTTTGTGCTTCTAGCTGCATGCATCTTTTAGACTCTATCTCCAGCTGCTGGGAAAGTTCACCAACCTGTAGACAGGAAAAAAAAAACAACCGAAAAGGAATTCAGAGGGACCTAAAATTAGTCAATTCTGTGAAAAATCTGTAAGGGGTTGCCCATCAAGAGTATTTGTCATCTGCTGACTTAGTATTAAAACCAAAGTGAAACCAGGCTGCTCTTTTAAAACAAGAACAGCTTTCACATTATTTCTGACTGGACCCCTCAGGTTCCCATCCTCTCTCAGTTCTCCTGCAGTAGGTCACAGACCAAGAGGTATCAAACCAGCAGCATTTCACCTATAGGGCTAGGCTGAAAAGCACTAGGGCTGTTCTTCAGTGAGATGCTCATATGCTTATGGGAAATTAAATATACCCTTACCTAGCCACCTTCTGGTTTCATCAGAAACAACATGTATCATGTTTTAGAGGAATTCTGACATGCTGTCAACACAGTCAAAGCTTCATTACAGAACTGACAAGACAGGAAACAGATACTCTTTTTTTCCCATTACACTGAAAGATTTGTAAATATTGGTTCAGAACACAGCTTTTACAGTAGCAGTGGAGGAAGACGTATTCTCTCTAGGCCAAAGCTGCAGTCTATTTTCAAAAATTTGCAAGAAATATCAGACTTTCAGTAGGTCCCAATGGTCAACTACAGCTCCATCCTCCTCTTCCCCCCTCCAGAAACATACCTTTTCTATACCTATTGAATATAAAATATGATGCCCTGTCTTTTACGAAAAAAGTGGAGGAAACTAGCATAGTAAACACTTGAAAGAGTCTAACAGAAAGTAGAAACTTTAGACTTATTTAAAAGCGCCTAAATGTAATGTCCTTCCCTGTCATTCAAAATAACTCTTCCAACAGAAACATAAAAATGCTACAAACTTTTGGACTGAAAATGAGCTGCTGCAAAGGCAGTTGACCCATTCTGCAATACCACCTTCTAAAAATGAATGTAGTTCTGATACATGGCTGCTTTAGCAACAGATCTCAGTAATGACTGGAGAAGTAGATAAAAGGTGACATGCTACTGAACAGCCAGAGCAACGTCAAAAGCCCTTCTGGGAACTCTACTCCTGGGTCCCCATGACAAGGGAAAGAAACACTGAGACAACTACCAGCGAGCAATAAGTTTCAGAACTTTTTCCTGCATCACCTGACCGCATTGTGCCCTGGGAATCAACGACACCGTTTAGAAAAGCAAAACCTGAACTGCCACCTGCTCAGCTGGTGCCTAAGACAGGGCTCAAGGGGTGATCTTGGGCAAAGCCAACTTAATAGGGTTGTTCTGAGATATGGCCGTGTTACTTCCTTCTCTTCCTGAGGAGGAGTTCATCTGTCAGACCGAGGAGATGCTGCCACAGCCTTGAGCTGCAGCCCAGCCTGTGCTGGGCCTCCCTGCTCTCAGCCCTGACCCTCACCCATGGACGTAATGTCCTGGTTGGATTGCAGACCTGCGCGTCCCCATGGACTGGCCTGGTGATTTGCCCTCTTGGTTGGGCCCGCTTACTGTCACTGGACCTGTTCTGCTCTTCTTGCTGAGGGCTGTGGGACTGTTCCCTGGCCTGTGAGGTCATGGACCCTGCCAGCCTTGCTGCAACTCTCGGATTGCCCTTCCTCTACACGACAGCTTGTCCTGGATGTGCCCTTGTAGATACTGCTTTACACATGTTTTCATCTTTACCCATAATAACTACATCAGTATTAGTTCTAGTCATGTACTACTGTAACAGTAGAATGAGCATCAAGAAAAGTCTATCAATTCCAAAATACAACCAAGAAAGAAATCACCAACATGAAAACAAGTATAGGGAAAGGAGTAACACAGGTTTCAAAAGAAAAACCACCACCACCACAAAACCCTAAACAAGCGAGTGCTCACCTTTGTTCTTAATCTACCAACTTCATTGACCATTTCAGAATACCTGTTCTTCATTTCTCCCTGCAAATTAAGCTGGGACTCTCTCTCTTCATACACTCTTAGTTTCTTCATAGCTCTGTTCAGAAGCCTCTTCAACCTGCACAACAATTTAGCCAAAAAAACAATGAAGCAAAGGAACAACTGGCCCTTTTTACATACTCTCTTATAAAGAGCACAGACATGGCTTGCTTTATCTTTAACATGCTTGACACACCAGGAATTACAGAGAAAAAACAGCATTCCTGTATCACAAAATCACTTGGAGGGTCCAAATTTCACATGAAAAGAGGAATAAGTCACTTCCTTCTCTCCCAGGAAAACCAGAGGGCAACCTGCATTTGCAGTTCTTTTGGCAACCACTGGAAGCTATGGGCACATGTACAGAAGCACCTTACAAGAACTACCATGGGGCTTGAACTTGCTCACAAATGGTTATGTACACCTATTTTTACATTAAAGTTCAATAAAGCTTGACTTCTATACGGGGATATCTCTTCACCGCACTAAAAAGCCATACCTCTTACAGTCTTTCTGCAGTTCGATGTTTCTTTTCATTTCCTGGTCCAGACGCAGTTCAACTGGGCGTTTCAACTCTACCAGCTTCTTCACTTTCTTTCTTTCACCCTCACACTTTCACAATAGAAAAGATACATGACACACAGAGCATGTGAACAGTATCCACGTGCAGTATGTGCATCTACCATTCTTCACTGAGAAGCTGATCTATGTCGCTATCTGTTAGCCAAGTTCCACAGAACACCAAGGGACAGAATTCCTGAGTGTCTAATCACTTGAGGTTTCACATCAAACAGGCCAATACCTAACACAGAAACAGACGCCTACACTGAAGGAAAGGCCACCCTCTTCTAATGCTTCAAGGCAAAAAGATGGAAAAGATGCTGGAGAACACTTTCGACAGTTCCTCTGCTCATGGCAGGGATTACATAGATATGGACATCATGGGACAGCACAGGTCAATCTAAAGCTTTCATGGGATCTTCAACAACCAATAGGCAGGGGCTCGCAGAAGAATTTGACCTTTTGGAATTCTTCAATGTTTTATTCCCCTCTGCCATTACCTCCATCTCTTCTTTACAGGTATTTATTCACACATTGCTTTTCTTCTTGGCGTTTTCTCAGCCAAACCAGAGGAGAGCTAGCAGCTCTTTTGACTTCGTACTTCCATTTTTCCTCTACGGAAAAGGAGAAAAGGGAAAGACTGCCCCTTGGACACTGGCAGCCATTTCTTGTTTCCCAAGCACTAGTTCATTTTGCCAGAATTCCTTCAATATGTTTTTCTGCAAGGCTTTTAAGCTCCCACTACCCTGAAATCATGTGGCAGCCTCTCCATACATTGCACTGGATACATGAAATATTTTAATCCTGCCCAGAAACCACAGGGTCAGTAGGTGACCAGAAGGAATCCAAAGAATGAACTGGGGAATTGCAGCCTTGCTCCATGTGCTCAACTGCAGTGGGAACTCTTCCCAGTAGAGCCACTCCAGAATTTACACAAAGATACCCAGCTAGCTTTTATTTGCTACCTGGATGATCCCTGAAGGATGAGGTACTCAAGAGTCTGAATGGCAGGGACAACAGAAAACACTGCATATGTAAGAACTTGACAAAAAGATAAACACTGTTCTCCTGGGTATTGGCTAGGTGTCTGGAGAGTTTTCTGGGCTCACCTGTTCCAAGAGATCAGCCTTTTCTCTGTCAAGCTGAGCAACTCGCTCTTCAAGATGGGATCTTGACTTCAATTGCTCTTCCCACATGCTGTGCAATTCCTTTGATGTCAGAGCCAGCATGTTCTGCTTTTGCACCTGTGAAAGCAACAGTGGCAAGAGGGAAAACTAAGGTGACCAGGAAGACAACACTGCAATAGAAAGCAGTAACTTAAATGGACACAGGGATAAGCTTTCCTCTCCCCACCCAAGAGCTACGGTTAAGGTTAATGCGGAGTGTAAAACACACCTCAGGAAGCATAACCAAGAACAGCAACTGAAGCTGGTAGAAAGAATGAACGCTCTAGAAGTGACACGATGAGGCTGCAACTTTGAGGAATAAGAAGACACACAGACGCACATACAAAATCTCTCTACAACTTTTTTCTAAAGGCCTGCCGAAGCTCAGAACGATACATACTTTATAGTAATGCCTCTGGTGCCTGCCGCTAGAAAATACCCTACCCTCACTGCTTCTGTAACAACTGTACATCTTCAAGCAAGAAAATGTTTTTAAATCAGCAATGCTATTTGTGCTTCTACCCAAAGGGACAAAGATTTGTGTAACAGATGCATTTGAATGGAACAGAACTTGCTGATTCAGTTAAACTGTAAAGAATGCAAGTTGACTAGATGCTTTTAGTGGCATTCTGTAAGGAGAAAAAAAAGAAAAAAAAAGAAAAAATATTCCTACTGATCTACAGAAAGTAATGAAAACCTTAACACAAAGACTTAGATAACAAATCCTCAGGGTGTACAACTTTTTCAAGTGTCCTTACAGAGCAGGTGAAATGCTGGGTCTTAAAACAGAGGCTAACAACATCTCAAGGGCAAGCTGTGACAAAGCTGCAATGGTAACAAGTCCAAGATCTCCCAAGTCCAGTCTCCTCTCTCAGCTTTCAACCACAGATCCTCTCCTTGCCCACAATTATCCATCCTATCCACCACACAGCCACTCGCTCACTCCCCCCTGGTGGGATGGGGGAGAGAATTCATCAGATGACTCACACTGATGAACCCAAGTATCCTGCACACCACCACACAGATACAAAATGCAGCAGCAGGGGAAAGAGGAAGTTTACAGCCTTTTCCTTTGAGGGTGGCTTGCCCTCAAGAAGGGTATTTGTCAGCTGAACTGTGCCTACACAGCCCACCTGATCTTTCATCAATTACCTGCACACAAAAAATTCAAAGACTAGAACAGTAGTTTGCAGAAGCCATTTCTGTACCTGCTGTCGGTGCTGGTCCTCTGCAGCTGCCTGTGTTGTCTGTAAGCCAGTTATCAAGTCTTCCAGCCGGTTATGAACCTACAGAAGCATTGAAAGCAGCAAGAACACACACTATGACTTTCCAGACTGAAGTTATACACCTCATTACCAAAAATAAATATTACCTACACCTCTTCACCTCTTTATTCCTATAGTATTTACACCCAGCACCAACGATCAAAATAGCCTTAGCTTGATGCCCCTGTAAAACTGTTAGCAATCATAGTTTCTGCTGTTTGCTTCAGGAAGAGAGAACACCATGTGGGATATAAAGAATCTTCAGTGAAAACAAGCAGGAGTAGCTTTTCGCAACCGCAGTACGTTTGAAACCCATGCCCTATTAACCAAGGGGGAAGGACCAGCATTGTGACTGCCTTCCCTCTTCTCTTGTCAGTATCAGTACATAACGAAGTTCAACTTTCACATGTAGTTACTTTCAAAATCTCTTCAGCACTAATTAACAACTATAGTCTTAACAAGAACCCCAGGACGCTGGCAACAACACAAAAATAATTTGCTTCATAGAGGCCACAGATGAAAGCAACTTATCTGAGCTAAAATTTACCACTGTGTAGCGGCACCAGAAAATTCCAAGGCTTGCATGGAGTTCTGCAAATGACACTAAAGGCATTTGTCTTCACCGTTTCATGAACGCAAATACACATGAAATGGACAAAGGAAAAGCACTTTAGCATAGCATAAGCTCTGGGGAGTATAATTTTTCTTCTGGTCTCATGATGCCAGTCAGGCCTCTGGCACGAAGCAACTGACATCTATATCCTCTGGAATTTCCATGAGTTAACTTGATAAATACCTTTATAACACACATTGCAGCAAGTGTCTGAGGCAACATCTGATCTCATGATGGGACTAAGGCAGATAGTGTGTTTTAGTACCAAATCCTTGCCTTTTACAGCATTAAGTAGGACTTGCTATAGTAGCATGGGAAAACTCTCAAAACCAGAAAGCTGGGGAATGGACCAGGCCGTTTTCTGAGCAGCCTTTATTCAGAAGAACGCAGGAACTGAGGTCCCCGTGGCTCTCCAGGAAAACCTCATCTTAAAATTTTCCCGCAGAAACAGTGAACTAGGCTCAGGAAATCACAAGAAGGGAAGTTTATGAGCAGCTTACTGAGGCAGAGGCTTGCAGGTCTCTCTGAAGGGCTTCAATCCTATTGCTTTGTTGCTGGACTGTGGCTTCCAATCTGGCATTTTCAATTTCAAGGCTTAAAGAGAAATACAGGTCTAATTATGGAAATGCCCCAGAGCACCAAGTCTGAAAGAACAGTGTGAAATACCATAATCTAAACGAGGCGCATCCAGCAAAATCGTGTATTAACTTGCTGTGATGCTACAAGGCTCTCCTGTTGTTTTCGCACAGTCCCAAAAAGCGACAGGCACCTTGCTTCACTGTGTTATTCTCTTACCGTTGCACGTGTTCCTCCAGTTGTTTTATAGTGGTGTTAGTCCCAGAAGATGCCAACAGGAGGTCCTGCAGTTTCTGGGACGAAGCTATTACTTCTCTTTCCTTATTATCCAAGGCCGTCTGCAAGTCACGAACACAACGCTCGGACTGAAGATGCTGTTCTTCCAGCTGCCGCAGCTGTAAAATCAGAGTAAGAATCCACAGTAGTCAGGTGAGCTTTGACAGAGAGGAGTCAACTGCTGCTGCAGGATTCAAGTACTGCATATATCTGCACGTGGCCTCTCCTCAAAGAACTGTAATCATTTCAAGTACCCACAAACCTTCACTTCTACTAGCAAATGAACACAAACGGTGTTACTTTGTTATTTTTATACTGGCCTCTCCCATCCCTACATTGGTTTCCTATAGCACAGTTCTAAGCACCGACACGGACCCTCACACCCTTCCAGTGACTCGTGACACTCTTTGTATCCGCTTGTTTGCTCCTCCATTGAAAATGTGACTTAAATAGTTCATCCTTCTCCTACAGCTTCTTCACAGCTCCCTCCCAAGGAGATTTAAGATGATTTTTATTTCAGAGCTCTGAGGCCTCTCTGCTCCAGTTTTTGAAGAACGCTGCAAAATGTGGTCCCTGCCTCAGAAAGCAGCTTCCAGGTCACTTGCAAGAAGGCTGCTTAAGGCTGGCAAATTACAGCAGGGCCAAAGAAGGGGGCAGGGGGAAGATATATGCAGAATAATTTACAACAGCTTTCAAAATACACAACACGTTACCTGGTGGTGGGGCAGGGGAGCACAGACAGCATAAAAAAAAAATCCCAGGTGCAGTCCACTATTTCTACTGTTCTTCAGAAATTAACCTGCTTGGCCCAACCAAATGCAGTAAGCTATAGACACACCAGTTTATTCTGCAAAATGCCTTAGCAAATCCAATCCTTTTTCCAAGTAAGGACATAGTGTCCTTACGTCAAAGACCTTCCAATCATGGACACCGGGTTTATAAATGTCCTGTTTCAGCTGCGATAGAGTTAATTTTCTTCACAGTAGCTAGTATGGGGCTATGTTTTGGATTTGTGCTAAAAATAGTGTTTATAATGTAGAGATGGTTTAGTTGTTGCTACGTAGTGCTTACACAAGTCAGGGACTTTTCCAGCTCCCCGTGCTCTGCCAGGTGCACAAGAAGCTGGGAGGGAGCACAGCTGGGACAGCTGATCCCAACTGACCAAAGGGATATTCCATACCATATGAAATCATGCTCGGTATATAAAGCTGAGGAAGAAGGAAGAACCGGGGGGACATTCAGAGTGATGGCGTTTGTCTTCCCAAGTAACCATTAAGCGTGATAGAGCCCTGCTTTCCTGGAGATGGCTGAACACCTGCCTGCCCATGGGAAGGGGTGAATTAATTCCTTATTTTGCTTTGCTTGCGTGTGCGGCTTTTACCTTACCAATTGAAGTGTCTTTATCTCAACCCATGGGTTTCTTCACTTTTGCTCCTCCAATTCTCTCCCCCATCCCTCTGGGGGGCAGTGAGAGAGTGGCTGTGTAGTGCTCAGTTGCTGACTGGGACTAAACCACAATAAAACATTACCATTCATTCACACATCACTGAATCTGTTCTGCTGAAGTTTCTTCTAGGTTTTAGGACATCATTCGTTCCTACTTTCAGCAGCCACCCTCAGATTTATTCATATAATTACAGACATTGTGTACCTTGGTTTTAACCTTCTCCAATTCCTTTTGCAAGCGCAGTTTGTCTTCCTCCAGGTCACTGCGGTAGCGTGTAGTAACTTCAAGTGAAGCTTCTGACATAGATTGCTTTTTAAGAGCATCAGCAAGCTCCTGCTGTAGCTGCCTGATCATGCCCTAATGAAACAGTTAAATGAGCATGAAGGAAATGGTAAGAACATGAAATAGCCCTTTAACTTATTTGATTATACAATTAGACCTGTCTTCAGATTGAACTAAAAGGTATGAAATTTTGCCTGCCACCAACCAGCAGGCATCTACAGATTATGACCTCCCTTCATCTTTCTCAGCTGAGCACCTTCAAACTATCAGGAGCTATTCATGAGGACTTCTGTTTCCTAATACAAAAAAAAGTTTCAAGGATTATTCTTCTTGGAACAACACACAAGCACATACTGCAATCATGTATTTCTTTCTAACAAAACCCTAAGAAATCTTTTGTGATGTAAAAGCTATAGTTTGACTGCTGATATTACTCTGACGACCAAAGGCAGGATTTTGTATTAAACCGTTCTTTGTTCTATTCCTCCATTATACAATTATGATTAAAAGAATACATATATCTGAAAGCTCTTTTGAGATATGCTTTAAGTGTACATGGAATCACATCCTCTGGCAGTCATCTTACTGAGTTCATTTTAGAGTAACAACTGCCTTTATACTGACAGATTAGGTTTACAAAAATCTGGATAGTTCAGATAGAGATGTAGTATCTTCAAAAGGAACCTGTTATTTTGGTAGTAAGAATACAAAGCAATTCACAGATTGAAATGACTGACAGCACTGCTAGAGTTCTCCCCCACACCTTAAAGTAAATGACAAATGAATAAGGTGGTTATCTGACACATGCAGAATCTACTTCACTCAAAGATTCTGGATTTGTTCAATAGAGAAGACCCTACCTACCCCTAGGAGCATATATAATACATTCTCCCATTTTTTATAGCTTTTTCTACTTTTGCCTACATTTAGTCTACCTATTTCCTCACTCCTACCCCCACCTTTATTTTCTTCCACCTTTTTTCTTAAAAAACATGTACATGCAGAAATGGGAGCAACACTTGGTTCATGCATGTTTGAGCGACATAGAATTATGCTGGTGCTCTGCACAGAAGCATGTTTCACACTCATGTATCGTGTCAATTTGCAGAAAGGCAGTTTAACTGAGTTCCTGATTAGTCTTTTGTCCAGTTAGTCTTTCACAGAGCCACAAAGGAAGAACATATTTGAATATGGCTACACTTCATAAAGTAGAGAAGAGAAAGCTTAGGTCGGTGTCTGAAATTAACTTCTCAAGGAACAGGCAGGCCCCTTAGAACCCCCTAAACACATACATAAGTTAACACCTGGACACTACTAATACTCTTCTATTTTGATGGCAACTTATGGAGAAGTAATTTTTTTCTCTGTAGGAGCTTAGTATAAATTCATTCCCCATCACTTCACTTGTCTGCATCTCTATTTCTCAACACTTCCATAATGGATGGTTTTTCCTTTTATACCACTCTTATTTGTGTCATCAGTGCAATACATATATAAAACCCATCCAATACATAAAATCATTCTACAGGGCATAAAATGGACAAAGGAAGAGAGATGAAAAAAGTTCTAGAGACAAATTACCTTTCTTGATCGAAGTTTAGACTTGGATACCTTTTTTCTGTTCTCTGATCAGATCTGAGCAGCAACATGTTTGCTAAAACCTTTCACAGTTCCAAGAGAAACACAGATCTGAACAAATCAGCATTATTTGGTCCCACACATCCCAAAACTTATGCTTCTAGAATGTACTAGGTATAAGATAATTCCAAGAACTGACAAACTTTCAATTGTGCTTTCTAAGTGGATACTTTACCTCTCTTTCTACTTTGTCAGTCTCATGTTTAAAGACTTGTTCTCTTAAATCAGCACACTTGGCATTTAATTCCTTGTTTCTCTCTTCCACTAGGTAAACTTGCTTTTCAGTATCAGCTCTGAGTTTGTTGAAAATATCATTAAACCGGTCCTGCACATCATTCACTACTTTTTCTTTGATTATTCCCTTGTTCTGCATATCTTCCAGTTGCTGACGGAGTAAAAGATTTTCACTCTGGAGCTGGGCCAATCGCTCCTGCATGGATTCCTGCTTTATCATAAATTTGCTTACTTGATCTTTCTCAAGTTGTCGAGCATGATCGCATTCCTTTGCCTGACACTGGGCTTGACTTAATTCTTTTTGGGTCATTTCTAAAAGCAATGTTTTTTCTCTGAGCATTTGTTTCAACTGGTGAAGCTCGTTTTCTAGACTATTAGCTTTGCTTTCAGCTTTACTCAACTGCTGAGACAAGCTCTTGTTGGTTTCTCGCACATCAGAGAGGTCATGATGGAGCTTGTCTTGCAAGCGAAGCCATTCATCACGTTCTCTCTGAAATGTTCGTTCAACATCATTTTTTGATGACTGATGACGTTCAAGTTCTTGGACAGTAGTGTTCAGGCGGGAACGAAATGATTCAATTTCTGTCTCTAGTCTGTCTTTGCTTTCTTTTGTCTGCTCAAGTTTGGAAGTTAGCACTGCAGATTCTGTCTTTAGTAAGTTCAGCTGCCCATTGTACTGAAAAACTGTTTGTGTTAAGGCTTCCTCATTCAGTTTAAGTTCCTTTTTGAGATCTTCATTTTTTTCTTTCAAGGTCTCATTTTCCTCTAAATATTTTCCTTCTTCCTCCTGGTGCCTAAGTCTTACTTGATCAAGTTCTAGTCTTAGCATAGCAATCTCATCTTGTAGTAACTGATTTCTGAACAACAGATCCTTTTCTCTCTCAGTGTCGGATTCCTGAATCACAGAGAACATGAAGAAATAGAAGTTTGAAAATGAATCTACAAAACCACTTCAGCATCAAACTGCATTTTAGCATTTCTACTACTGAAGCATGACTTCAAAGATGAGAGTGAAATTCCAGATAATACATAAGCTACTCTATGAACCCATGCACATGTACAAGGCACGCACACGCTGGAAGCACAACATACCCGTAAAACTTAAATGAACATCCCAAATATACAATGCCTTTTTTTTTTATTTAAACCAGCAACCAAATAATAAAATTATTTAAAATATCTCAAGTATAAAGCTTTTAAAGTGACAGTGCTTTCTTGTATGTGCATACCTTTAAAATATTCCCTTCAAGGTTAATTTAGCTGTATTCCAAATCCAGTAAAAACAAGGCTAAAAAGGGTATTTTCCTTCTGGGAAATTTAGCAAAATTGCAACAAATATAAATGCTACCTTTCATCTTGTATCAGTTGTCAAATGCTTTCTTAGCAGTTATCTATAGTACTGGAAGGTAGCTATACAACTCAATTGCCCCTGGAATGCAATAGTCTTGTAATTTCCTGTTTATTATAGATATAACTTTTTACCACATAAACATATTCACCCTACATTTATCGGGCAGCACAGCCAAGACCAAGTTGTTCTTCAAAGCACTGTGCATTCTTAGTAAATTCAGTAAATGCTTCTCAAGATTTTTTTTAAAATACAGTGTTTATGATTGCTTTTTCTCATCCAATTATTCTAACTCCTACATAGTTTAAATAATTGCTGATATTCTTCCATAAAATTTTCGTATGTGAGGTGGAAAAGAAAGGCATACTTGAAGTAAGTTTGATAAGGGAATAAGTAATTACAAGAAAGAACAAACAAAACCAAGTAATGGGAACACAAAGAGTGAGCGTCAACCAACTTTCTTCCTGATCAACCTTGATGTGGGAGCGTTTCACTGATAGAAACCTTAAAAATTGATGATAAAATGTCTACAAAATGAAAAATACCAGGTAGCTTAAGAAACAGGGTAAATAGTGTCTTCTATTAGTTTCCTACTTGCACATGCAATTCCGGTACATATGGGATTGATGTCGCTTTCCGGAACTTAAAGACATATGGGAAAACATAAAGGGTATTTACACAGTGAAGATATATTGGTAAACTGTAAATAATCCATCAAGAAGCAGAAAAGAAAAGATTTAAGATTTTTTAAGATTTTTTCTAATGAATTAAATTTCACCGTGTTCATTCTAAAAATCTGCTTACCTCTGAATTTTTTCCTATAGTTCTTCTTGTCTCTTCTTCTAGTTCCTTCTGTCTCCAAAGGTGGTTGTTCAAAATTCCTTCTTGCAGGGCTCTGGCACTCTTTTCCTGAGAAAGCTGTCTCTGTGTTTCATCACGCTCTTCTTCAACCTACAGTAATATAATTAAACTACTTGCATCTTGAGAAAAATCATAACTAGCAATACTTTCCCATTCTCCTTCATTTTCTTTCAAATATTTTTGCTTCCCCACAGTTACAATAATCCATCTATAAATAATAAATTTTCATTTTCTTCTGAAAAATTAAGAAGCAATACAGAGTGTTTTGTAGTAATTTAGAAGAATAACTCAAAGTCGGGCTTCGCCTGAAATACAAAACGAAACCTAAATTTTGAAAAAAGAATAAAGGAATCATGAACTTGCAAAGGGGGGAAGAAAAGGGGAAAAAAGATAAAAAAAAAGAGAACAGCCTGCTTGTGATGCTTGTGAAACAACTGTTCTCAACTGTCCTCAAACTTTGGCAATAGTTATCCAATGCCTCTTCCATTAACAACGTACCTCCTTCTTTAGGCATACTGGAATACAATGCCGGTTAAAAAGAAGCAAAAAGTAAGACAAGAGTTTAACTCATTATTTAATATACCTGTTTCAAGAGCTTTCTCAGTGTTATTAACTCCATTTCTAAATTCCTTGAGTGTAACTCAAGTTGCTGTTTCTCTTCCATCTCTTTACAATATTGATCTTCTTTGCTTCTGAGTTTTTCTCTTGTTTTCTCATATAGTGTTTCTATTCTGAGCCTCTTTTCCTCTTCTTGTTTCAAAGTAAATCTGGGATTTAACAGAATATTTGAGAAGCTAAAGCCCTAATATAAAAAGTGGATATTCCACATTCCCAAGTTGCAGAGACAACTTAAACCATAAACATGTTAAATCTTTTAAGATTTCGTATTTTTACTGTAATCTTTGACTTTTTAGAGAATTCTAACTTCATTTCATTATCCATGGTATCAGTTGTACAAGCTATGGAATTAAATCACTGAGTGACCTATTGTTGATTTTTAAATAAGTCTGTATCAGTAAATATACAGTAATATGCACATTTCTATAATTCTTTAAAAAATCATCTTCATATTACAGACACTTCATTCAAAAGGAGTTCATTGTCCTATCAGATCAAAGCATCATAAACTTTTACTATGACTAATATACATTTTCTTAATATGCTGAGCATTGCCTACATATTACAGATTTTGTGATTGCAAGTAATACTGCTGAAGCAGCACACCACTTATCTATGACACACCCAACAACTTTTTAGCAAGCCTTCTGTAAATCTAAAAGAACTGCTGACCATAGGAGGAGCAAGCAGTTTCCATTTACTCAATAATTAGGTCAGTGTTCAAAAATAGATTTAGAAATGCATAGGGTTTAAGCTTAATACGATTAAAAGTAGCTTTAAACCTCAATGGATCTACATCCAGGAGAAACAACAGCAATTTAATTTTGAAGCTAACTTATAATGAAAGCCTTAGGGAATGTCAACTTCTTCACTCTCTGAAACAATCAGCAATAAGCACC
This sequence comes from Phalacrocorax aristotelis, assembly GCF_949628215.1. Lineage (NCBI taxonomy): Eukaryota > Metazoa > Chordata > Aves > Suliformes > Phalacrocoracidae > Phalacrocorax > Phalacrocorax aristotelis. The sequence goes on from NC_134276.1 coordinate 191,722,065, forward strand.
AACATGTTAAGAAATGGTTCATGGTGTGTCCACAGCACCCAAACAAGAAAGCAGTTTTATATTTGATAATTATTTGGAATATTTTTTTCTGATATCCTTGCAATAGCAAACAAGAACAAAAAAGAAAAATCAAGTATTAACATAAGGAAAGTGCTTGACAACTGAAAATCTGCTTTAGCAATTCCACAAACCAAGTATCAGCAACCACTAATAAATTATGCAGAAGATTGACAGTAACATTTGTATTTGAATGGTTAATATTGAAAGGAAAAAGCTTTATAGTTTTTACTGTAATTTCACAAAAAGTATAGCTTTTATAAGTTAATATTGCTTTTAGAATTTATTTAGAATACAAGTATTAAGTCTTTGTAATGACTAGATATTTGAAAATTTTGAAAAATGGTTGGAGTCAAATCCAGGCCAAGTTAGGACTGGCTTTGTCTTCCTCAATCCTATTCCACATACTGGGAGGCACGACTCCAAGCTCAGTTCCCTCAGCTTCTCCTCACAGAGCTGGTGCTCCTGCTCCCTGACCAACTTGGCAACTCTCTGCTGAACTCACACACCTTGATTAAGATCTCTCTTGTACAGGGAAGCCAAAAATTGGACCCAGTGCTCTAGCCACAATTCAGCAAGTGCCGAGTAGGGGTGGACAATCACTCCCCTCAATCTCCTGGCTCTGCTGCTCTTACTACAGCCCAGAATGCTGTTGGCATTCTCAGCTGCCAGCTCACGCTGGCTCATGTTGAGCTTGCTCTCTGCCAAGACCACAAGGGCCTTCTCAGCAAGCTCCCCAGCCAGGCCATCCCACGGTACATCATCACAAGGAGATCTTCCTTCCCAAGTGCAGGGCTTTGTATTTGTCCGTGCTGAATTTCGTATGGTGCCTGCTGGCCACTCCTGTCTGACGTGAACAGTGATTAAAAACCTCACGCCACCCAAGTCTAGCTCAGGAGTACGGAGAAAACAGCAATCCCAGATTTGACCTTTCAAACAAACAAGCAAACAAATGCTCTAAGCTCTGTTCTGAGTTGCATTCTCTGGAGTTACCAGAATTCCTAGTATTATACTCCAACAGAAGCTGCGAAGACAAAATAAAAAAAAAATACATAGCACATAAATCTCTCTTATAAATATTATTTTCCCACATGTACACTCTTGTTCTCCTCTCTTGCTATTAAAAAAAAAGTTAAACCAACATCCAGAAGATTTTATATGGGGCTAATATCCAGGCATTTCCCACCCTGACATTATGTCCTTAATAACATAACTTGTCCATGGGATTCAAAAAAACCCAAATGACTAGAAACTTCTCATCCTATTGCCTGTACCATCAGCATCTTCTGGAACGTGAATGCCGACAGGATAGCTCATTATCAGAATGCAAGGTTACATACTTAAGGCTTTGGATATCACTTTTCCATTCCACTTCTTGGTGAGCCAATATGGATTTCAAATCTTGAGTCTCTTCCGCTATTAATTGTGACTCTTCCTTCTCACTTTCCAGTTTCCTTACTTCTCTCCAGACAGCTGTATACCTATTTTTCTCACGTTCTATTATCTGTTCATATTCAAGAAGTATATTTTGAATTTTCAACAAAATAGCAGAACCTATTTTGAGATAGAAAAGACACAAAGCTGGACATATGCACAAATATGTTCCAATGTATAAATTATTTAATGCTTTGCTGCACTGGGTGTAGGTGGCAAGGTTTTGGTAATGGGAAAACTGCAAGTAGTAGGGAGGTCTCTGTGAGAAGAGGCCGGGGGTTTCCCTGTACCTGACAAAACCAGCTCTGATGGACCCACTGCAGGGCACAACTGAGCCTCTCAGCCATGTTGGTGGCACCTCAAGGAAAACATATTTAGGAAATGGTAAAAATGCCACGCAGGGGGAGAAGTGGAAAAGAACGTGAAAAACAGCCCTGTGAACACCAAGGTCAGTGAAGAATGAGGGGGAGGAGGTGCTCCAGGTGCCGGAACTGAGATTCCCTTGCCGCCCACAGAGACACCATCATGCAACGTGCATTTCCCTGCAGCCCCTGGAGAGAGCCATGCTGGAGCAGACATCCACAATGCAGCACTGCGGAGGACCCAATGCCACAGCAGGTTCATATTTCCTAAAGGACCTGTAGCCCCTGGAGAGTCCAGGATGGAGCATGTTTTCCCTGAAGGACTGCAGACCCTAAAAGGACTCACACTGAAGCAGGAGAAAAGTGTGAGGAAGGAGCAGCAGAGGGCAACTGCTGTGTCCTGCCTGCAGCCCCCAGCCTCCCTCCGCTACCTAGGGAGCGATATGGGAGTTGGGAGTGAGGGAGTGAAGTTGAGCTTGAGAGGGGGTGGGGTGGGGTGTTCTTTTAGTTTTTTTTTTTTGTCTTTGTCCAAATGTAACTAGTATCAAACTAAGTTAAGTTTCCTGGAGTCTGTTTTGCATGTGAGAGTAACTGATAAGTGGTAGTCCTGCCTTTATATTGATCCTTGAGCTTTTTCATCCTATTTTGTCCTATTTGTTGGGAAGGAGCAGTGAGAGAGTAGCTGTGTGAGGGGATTGGCCTTTAGCCCTTGCCTAACAAAATTTGTCATTAACTATTGGGGCGATATAAAGTAGAAAAAGATATCTTGCTAACTCTCGATGACTGCATTAGAAGGAGCTGAACTGTACTTTGCAAGAACCTTCTTCTCCTGCTTTGGCTAGACAGAGAACCAATGATAAAGTAAGGCATGTCTGCTGACCATACAGGCACACATCTAAGGTTAGGTGAGAATTTCACATCTTTTGAGGGGGATCTATAAACATAAAAAAATATTACATCAAAATATAAAACTAAAATAGCTAGGAGTGCATGTAATGAAATCATGTTTTAGAAGAGAAACTTGTAACAGCTGAAGACAAAGTGACTTAAAAACATACCTGTATGATCCACACTAAGCTGTTCTAAGAGCAACATAGCCTCTTTGTAGGTTGAAGTTGGTAATTCAACATCCTCTGAAGTTGTGTCAGATGAGTGGGTTAAATCAAGGTCACCAGTTACATCCATTTGTGTGACCTACAAACAATACAGTATTTTCTGTATACAACTATATAGCATTACAGATCATTACAAATGAATGAATGATACATTCTCTCATTCACAGCCCATAGATTTGGCTCAAATATGATAAAGTTGCATACTAACAGAAATTTGTGTATCTGGTTGATCACTACATAGACGCTGTTCCCATCTAAGTGATTAAAAGCTGATACAAACTATCAAGAAACTAATTTTATAGTACCTTGTTCTTTTCACTCCCCGTTTTTGCTGCAGGTCTGAAAAAACAGAAATATATTTCAGTACTGGAATGCTTTTACCTTATATTGCATTATGAAGAATATCTAAAGTTGCTCTGAAAACTTCATTTCAGAAATGAATTAAACTAAAATTTAATAGAAAAACTTTGTTAGATGTAGTTGAAGACTGAAAAAATTTTGTGTACTATTATGTCTAAGGCTGTTTTTCCCACAAGATATTAAGCAAATAGTTGAAATAACTGTTCTCTACACTTCACTTAAAATTGTAAGAACCTTACAGCTACAGATACACAGATACAGTTACGTGCATTCCCTGTTTCACATTAGAGGTTTAGCTCTCTTTGGTATTGAGAATCCTTTTCTTACAGGTCAAAGAACCATAATTTTTGAGTTCTCTAGTGTACTGCGTCCAGCTGGGGTGCAGTTAATTTTCATCTCAGCCCACACAGTGCTGTGTGTTAGATTTCTGACCAAAACACACCCGTTTTAGCTGTTGCTGAGTAGTGATTGTACAGTGCCAGCACCTCCTTCTCACTCTGCCTCCCACACGAGTAACTTCAGGGTGGGCAAGAAGTTGGGAGGGGACACAGCTGGGAAAGAAACAAAGGGCAGAAAAACCTGAGATGCCTGCAGCGAAAGATTGATTTTGCTCTTTAAGTCTCTCCTCTCGCTTTTTAAAATTTTTATATTTATGCACACGCACACTCAGCAAAGTCAGAATTTGTGCACATCTGACCTCATTAACTTGGCTAGTACCTTCAAAGCACTCTAAGCAAAAAGGAAGTGTTTTTGAACACAAAGGCCATCAGGTAGTGTTGCCATATGAAAGAACAAGAATCATGGTATGCATCATGCTTACAAAACTTACCTTTAGCTTTCAGGTCAATTTTTATCATTAAGCAAGTTTATTTATAACATTCCTTATATTCAGTACCTTCCTTCATCTTGAGATGTTTCACTGAAAGTGCTGTCATCCAGCATTTGAAAATTATTCCCACTGGAAGAGCTCATCTGCTGATTAACTTTGTGCTTTGAAGTCTGTCTTTTGTTTTTCCTTGCAACTTTGGCATTCAGGGCAAATTTACTATATTAAACAGAAAGACAAAAAAATCACCCAGTAGCTTTACATAAAATATTTCTGTAAGACAGACAGACATACTTAAGACGATGTCCAGAAACAACTGAGATGAAAAACGTCTACAATAAAACACAGGCTTGACTCCAAAGATCATAGAAGATACCCAAATATTTGAAAAACCTTCCCCTAATTATGAGGGGGAAATGGGGAATCTAAGGTAGATTCGGGTAAGCTGGAACATATCTAATATCCCCATTAGAAGAAGTACCTAGAGCAGAGATTCCTTTGAAGGACAGACAGGAAAACACTCCTGCATAGGGTTACATAAAAATACTTGTGCTTTCTTCAAACTTTTGAGATTGGTTTGGTAATATCATCTTTTCCCTTTTCCTGACAAAGAGCATCTGAACTTAATGGAAAGGAAAACACCAACTGCATGGAGATCACTAAAATCACCTAGGAAAGGGAGAAAGCAAAGTACGCTGCAAGTTCCTACTTTTCTTTTCTGGATGGTCATTTCCCACAAAAATAACTGGTTGTTTTCCAGTCTTCAGCTCTGGTTTTGAGGATGTGTTTTGCCTCAGTAATGACAATCAAATCCACAGGAATTTGCTTTCTCTTTTTTTTTTCTTTTTTATTAAAGCAGGTAATAAATTTGAACCTCCATTATGAGCTTTCGTTTATTCCTAAAAAAACTTCCTTAAATGTATGCGAAGCAGTAGACTACTCAGTATGGCTTTTAGCATTGAAGAAACTACTTCAACGACTATATATTAGAAAACCTAAAAGATACTTTAGTAGTACTACAAATAAGAATTAGAGATTATTTCCTTAGTTTACCCTTTCATTGGCATTTTAATCGGTTTTGATCTCTCCTCAGATGAAAAATTCTTTTTGTCTTCTTCTACAGTGTTTTCATCCTCCATTTTGAAAGAGTCATTCTTCCTTAGAGTAAGCTTTTGTTTCATTTGCTGATTAGTAACGTTGCCTGCTGGTGTACTTAATTTATCAAGATCTTCCTGTTTTGCCACCGCCTGCATTTTGAAACATCTTTGTTTGTTTTTTTCCTTCTCAACCTACAAAAAGAAAATTAAGCTTCATATATTTCTCAGTATTTCTAGAAGAGGGAAACACCATACCCAAGACTGAGTAATTCAGGTTTTACCTCTGAAATCATGTAAAATGAAAAAAGTTAAATTCCTTTAGAGGAGCATTTTCACAAAATTACACTACAAAGTGTATTGAGTCATTGAAAGTACTTCAAATTCACTCATGATTAAAGATATAAAAACATAGCCCTTAGAAAGAAAACAACAGTTTATCTTAAAACAGGAACAACAAAAAAGTGAAAGCATTACTGATGGACAAAGAGTTAGAACAACTGTACAATATTAGTTGTAAAAACACAGGAAAAAAAAATCAAGTGGAAGTGTGCTGGGCTACTGCTTCCTCAATATGGGGGGTTGGGTGGGGAAGGGATGGGGGGAGAAACAGATGCCAAACCCACAAGCAGTGATGTTTTCACAGCAAACAGGTATTTTAGTGAAGGGCAATGAAGACACACCATGCAGAAGTCACAGCAAATGAATCGATTAGTCAAGACCCTGTTCAAAAGCTATTTTCATTCTTTGATTCAAAACCAGAACTGATGTAATTGTGTGCATTTCTTTTTGTCTCTACAAAGTGACAACTACATACACTGGAACTGAGTGCCACCTATTGTTAAACTGGAACAGTAACGCATTCTGTGTTTTCCAAAAAACTTCTAAGTACATAAAGGGGAATAGGACAGCTCTCCACTGCTCTCTTTATTCATAAGTAATGTATTTCCATTAAAACAAAAACCAATTTGCACAAAGCATCTTCCCTTAATGATGAATAGCTAAAGTGAACAGGACCATTGATATGGAGAAAGACTAAAGAATAAGGAGTAGCCGATGAACTTCTACCTCTTTTTGCAGCTGTACCTTCTCTTTCTCCAAAGCCAGGAATACTATTTGCAGCATTCCTACCTTACTCTTAAATCTTTCCAGATCTTGTTCTAGTTCTTCATCAAGATTCCTTTCCAGCATGCCACACGATTGCGGAGCATTTGCAAAAAGACTGTCAACTTCTGTTTCTCCTATTTTTTTATTGTCAATGAGACTGTCCCTGGGAACATCATAATTAAATCCAGAGTCTTTTTCAAGTTTCCTTTCTGTTACAAGAAGTGCATTTTCATCACTTGTAGAAACAGGTCTTATTTTAGGAAGAATATTAGAACTGTCATCCAAAATACTTGTTTTTAAGCTATATCTCAGGGAGTATTCAGGACTTCCCTCTACATTTCTACTACTTCCATCTTCATTCTCTCCCAGTTCCATAGTAGGCATTTTCTTTTCCTCTCCTTTTGCTAGAGGCACTTTTGTATTATCTGTATTGTTTGTGCTACCTTCTTCCTCTGTACTCCAGGCATCTTCTGCATTTGCATTTAAGTTATTTTGATCAGGAAGGACACCAAGACTCGGAATTACAATTTCCATTTTGGGTTCTTTTCCACCTAGCATAAGTTTAGTATCTCCAAATTTACCTTTACTTTCTAACTTATTACTTGGTTCTGTCGCACAAGGTGAAACAACATGAGAACTCTTCAATTCTTCACTGAAGTCATGTTCTGACATTTCTTGCACACGGGAAGTAGTTTTCCGAGTTTCATTAATTTCACCAAACAACTGCTTCAGCTCTGCTGTAATGTTTTTAAAATTTGTTTTCAGTTCCCTTTTCTCATTTTCAACCCACATTTTCTCATATCTTTCTTCCCAAGGTTTTGGGCTTAACTGCTTGCCAGCACTGTGCGATTCCTCATTTTCTGTTAGGGCTTCCTGATGTGAAATTTCTGCTTTGTCAGTCTGACTTTCACGTGCTGTTTTTTCAATCAAGTTGGCAGTTTCTAAAATATATTTATCCTTTAGCAAACAGGTACAGACAGAAAAATTATCAAGAAAAAAGGAAGTTACAGTTAATCTAGGTAACTTCTGTTGTAAACTCATCCTATCATGTAAACAGAAATAAGACATTTTAAAAGCAACTATTTAATAGAAATCAGAGGAGACTAAATTAAAGGGTAACTGAATCATCATTTTCTTAAAAACCAGAAGAACTTATTTGACAGACAACAGGGTGTTTTTTTTTGGATTACATTAGGATTGCTTTTACCTTTTAGCCTGCCTGCTTTCTGTAACTGGTGGCATTTGTCACAAAGCAATTTATTTTTTTATGCTTTAGTACCGTTTTTCATTACAACTGCCTACATTTTTCTCACTCGCCTTCCTCCATCATTCTCTGCTGTCTGGCATTTCATAGTTTCATGCCAGCGGAGCTAATACAATGTGAATGAACACGACAAGTTTTTACCATCCACCAAAAGGAGAACAAGCTAAGTTAGGATTAAGTCTTCACCCAAGGCTCAGAAATACTAAAATTTATTCCAAGCTCCAAAGAAAAGCATTTATTAGGGAAACCTGTCCATTCCTTCCCTTATCCCAACAATCAGGAACCAAAGCTTGTATGAAAGCTGTACCATGCCTCAACCCTACCCAGTCTCCTGATGTCCGTGACCCCATGCTCTGTTCCTCAACAGTTCTGACTGCTCCTGTCATGTGTCACATTCCTCCCAACATGCTCCCTCCCCACATGCCTCCTTAGCCTGTGGTCACTTCTAAATAGCAGCCTTGGTGTCCCAATGGGCTAAGACCAGCCAATTCCTCACTCTCTTTTCTCGTTAGCCAGGCCCTTTTCTCCCTCTGCAAAAATTCCTCCTTTCAGGCCAGGGAGGAGCACCTCAGCCAGCCACCATCTGTCTCAGTCCCTCCATTCCCAAGTTCATTGCCCAAATACTACCACCTTCCAATAGGCTTAAGTTCTGTGCTCTGCCTGTTAAAATTAAGCAGGTTCTTCTTTTATGGTGCCTCGGTGTGAGGTGAAAATAATTTGCTCCACTGTCCCCTGAGGTGTTACAGAAGACTCCAGATCCCTCTATCCAGCCTGACCTCTATGCCCAACACAAGCAGGACACCTGCTTTATTCCCCTCTGGAAAAAACACTTTTCAAACACTTGTTAAGATGGTCAAACAAGGGTACATTTTGCAGAGGCAGGGAAAGCATCAGGAAGGTCACCAAATGTAGTTTTTTTGTTTGACCCTTCTCTTACAAAGGGGAAGGCTGGGCGTGTTTAATCAAACAGATCAGCAGATTATAGACAAATATCCCCCTTCATCTGAATGTGCATTTTGCATAGGGGGAAAAAAAAAATATATATGTATTTGACTGCACTGTTTCCTAGCACCACAGATAAAAAACACTGGTCAAAATTTAAGCAAACCAGCTGGAAACAAATCAGTATAACAGCAAGTAGCCAACATAATAGCAAGGATTTTACCCACCATAAGAAGATTGTATCCAACTTTACTTCAGAAATACAACCTTCATCTATAGGACTCTCCCATCAGTATTATTCACTGGCTGATAAGTTTTCTTTACCTTAGTGTATAATACAATTTACCAATTCAGACTAATTCAAAATACTTGGTTTTACATACCTGCACCCCATAGTTTTCAATGGCATCCTTGATATCTTCTTTTTCAGCTGATGATGACATATGAAAGGTAGATCCTGAGAACTCACCTACAGTGAAAAATACATATTTTTATAACCAGCATGACTTCATACTACTTATTTACACCTAGAGTGCATCTTGAATGATCATATTTGTGAGAATAGTCTTAACACAAAATAACACATCCCCTCAAATTTGTGAGCTCCTAGAGAGAAAATTATCATAATACACATCTAAGATACCTCTGTGTGAATTCCTTTCTTCCAGGGCATTTTACTTTTGAGGAAAATTAATGAAGGAAATTTGCTGAAAATCACTATTAATGGTCACAAATAAACCATTCCTGTTTCTTAAGGGTAGGACTCACTGTGTGCCATACAGTAACAAGCTACATTCCTCCAGCAATTTTAATTTCCCTATGTGTTGTGCACAGAAAATCACAAACAAAATCACAGGCTTGAAATATTTAAGGCCCCAGATTTACTCCATGCACGAAACAAATCTGTCTCTAGACATGGATCTGGACTAAGTGTTTCAAACTGCTGCCTAAACTGCTGCAGAAGATACAGATGGAACAGTGAATGAGACACACTTGCTAGATGTTGAGAAACAGACCATTAGCCAGACATTTCACTTGTACCATTGAAAACTGGATTCCACCCTTTCCTCTCAGAATTGCTAAGTAATATTGGACAGGTCACAAACTCCTCAGAAACAGTCACTCAGTCTGGGCTCCTCATTATGGGGTGCCTACCTTGAATCTGTTATACCTCAGAATTTACCTCTGAGAATTGGACTCCAAATGGTCCCAGATACAACTCAGAAGCAGCAACTCATTGCCACTGTTTGTGTGGAAGGCACACTGAACACTTTGAAGTATCTTCAAGCTGCATCAGGGGAGGTTTAGATTGGATATTAGGAAAAATTCCTTTACTGAAAGAGTGGTCAGGCATTGGAACAGGCTGCTCAGAGAGGTGGTAGAGTCACCATCCCCAGAGGTATTTAAGAGACTTGTAGACGTGGCACTTCAGGGCATGGTTTAGGACACATGGTGGTGTTGGGTTGACAGTTGGACTTGATGATCCTACAGGACTTTCCAACCTTAATGATTCTATGATCAAGTATTTAGAAAGAAACAAATCCCAGCAGCTCAAGTGTGGCATCTAAAAACAGAGAAGGCGGCTTTTCACCTTAATCACTCTGTACCTCATTTCCTGCTCCATAATTCTACGGTTTGTATGCAATAGCCTTTCTATACACAAAGGGACACAATTTTCTATTCTTCCTACAAGAAAAGTGAGCAAGACAGGGAGAAAATAGGTACCATCATAAATATACAAGAGTCCAGTGGTAACAAGTTACATGGCAACCTCACTTCTGGCATTTTCTGCTTTAGGTGACTCCTTTTGCAAGCTTTTATTTCTTGAAGGGGATTACATTAGATACAAGCTTAGAGTTACAACTCATATGTCTGAACTGGAAACCTAAGCTCCTCAGTCAGTCATACAGGTCTCCAGAGGTCAATCCTAATCTCAAGTTACAGAGTGTGAAATAACAACCTTCCCCTCCCACTTCCATCAGTGGTGGGTGCAATTTCCTAGGTTTTTGTAAATTTTTTTTGGGTATCTTAGCACAAAGCATTTCCCACCACACATTAGCCATTAGTGGATTGACAGCACATATTTCACAGGGGTTTTGTGATGATATATTGATGACTATGACACATTTCAGACAATCTGATTAGTATTAAATATAATAACAACAATAATTAATGATTATTTAAGCATAATGTTCTGTAAGGAAAACAGGCATTTCTCCCTTTTTCTTTTTTCCCCGCCCCCCCCCCCCCCAAAGATGACAGTGTAGATTTAGCCTTTACTGATGCTTGCAGATATCCCAATACCAAGCTGTTTGCTGGTGCAGATGATGGTTCCATCCAGCATTAGAAATAGAAGACAGATGTGCTGATGATGGTAGATAGCACCATAGAAGTTACTGTAGACCGTGTCATAAATTATCAATACCAAGATGCTTGGAATAAGTAAATAGCCTCCATAACTTGGAGATCAACATCTTCCTTTCCTCCAATAGATACGCATAGTTTTTGTACATGGGTCCTTGTCCTCTTACTAGAATTGCAATGTGGCTGGATATTTTGAACCAGCAAGTCCCTCCCTCACTGAGCATACAGTTCTGGGAGTGCCAACTGGAAGCATTGGAGCCTGATGAAGTCAAAGAGAAGCATCTGCAGAAACGTCACACTGATTTGTAACATCCTTTCAGAAAACAGGGAAAATAACTCAAGAGAGCAGAAGTAGGCACAGACAGGCACCCAGTATGTTAGTAATTTGTACATAAGCCTCTTGGATGGTTTCAGTATCTCCTACAAAGAGAAGCGTCTAGACACATCAGCATGCTCAGAGTTTCTACTACTCCTAGAAGCCACTCCAGCCCAAGTACAGCAGGGGGTGACCAATCTCCCAGACAGATGGGACTGCTCCTACACTGTTTCCATAAAGGAATGTTACCCAATTTCTTCTGTCACTTCATCAACGTTCATTCAGGTCAAACTGCAACGTGCATGCAGCTTCCTACCATACAACTTGATAGGCGTGATCACTCCCACCATGTAACATGGACACTACAATTTTGCTTAAAAGACAGAGTAAGTATTTTGTGGATTCAGGAGAGCTGTGACACCTTTCCTGAAGAATACTGCACAACACAGACTGAACAAGCTTTTGTGGTCAACTGTATCTGCCCGAAAGCTGGATAAAAGCAGAGCTGTTGGCACCTGGAGTTTTGTACTAGCCTTCTAAACATGCAATTCACATTCTCTGTTCAGAGTACATAGGTGTCTTAAAGTTTTGGATTCTGTCTCAGAGTCCAGATACTTTAATTATGTACCATGCTGCTATAATCAAAAAGCAACCTGAACTCCTATTCAGACTTGCCCATCATGGTCAATAGTAAAGTTTTCAGCAGCAGCTATCCGAGTCTGAAGTCTCGGTCTTCAGATAAGATTTTAGGACCTTTGAAGCCTGTAAGATTTCTTTTCCATAGGGTTTAATCAATCTTGAAAATTCTGTATGATGGGCACAAAACAAGGAAAAAGGCAGGAAAGATGAAAGGCAATACTGTTCTTCCACCTGCAAAATTCCAGTTCTCATGGAATCAGTAACTCTAAGCCACTGGAAAATAATTCAAAAACATAAACTTAAAAGGACTTCTCCCATTAGCTCTTGCAAGTAAAATGTCTTCTCATCTTGGAGCAGTAATTTCTGAGTCTATTTTCTGCATTATTGGCTTCTGTCAACACTGTGAAAAAGGGATCACCCCTCATTGTCAAGACTTTTTCTCCCTCTGCTAAAGTTGGAATTTTTTAGTTAAAACACTGGTAGAACCCTAGTCTGAAGCTTCTGAAGAGCCTATCATTTAAAAAAACTAGAAGTATATAAAAAATTCAGAAAGTAAATTAAATTCCAGTATTTTTGTTAGTCATTTAATACTAGCATGCATTGTTATTCTTGGATACCTGCAGTGGGGTTAGGTGAAACTGGCTTCGTGCCTAACAAAGACACAGAAATCCCTGTGCATACAAGGGATGTAAATCCCCCACCTTTTACTGCCTGTTCTCTAGCCAGCATTGAAAGTTGACTTTAGTGTTCTTTCTCATTAGCCTTTACCTCTCCTCTCTTCTGAGATTTCCTTCCTGAAATTGTCTTACCTAAAGACTTTCTGCAGGTTACAGTGCAAAGCAGCTACTCTTCTATACAGAAAATACGAGAATACCACTACCTAATTTTGACCCAAAAATAAATTTTCATAAGTTATTACTATGAGCCAGTAACAAAGTAAATAGAATGAAAAATTTCATCTCTTATTCAAGATTTCATTGTGCAAGATACTGTACTTGTTTTCCAGATTTATGAAATAAACTTGTGAGGGGTGGCATTCAACCTTTGTAGGGTTAGAAATACTTGTGCCACAGGAATCACGATGCTTTTCTGAAGCAATCTAAATTGCTTAAACCCAAATCGAAACTTAAAAGTTTGAAAGAAATTTTCACATGTACTTAACACCTGATCATCAAGATAACACATGGGTAAAAACCAACATGGCATAAATGAATAAAGACACGTAGGAAAAATAGCTGACATGAAATGAGCTGTGAAAAGGCAGTCTTTCCTTTCTGTGTTTATAATTTTATAACATACTGGTCCACTATGGGGCTTCACATTACTGTGTAATACAGACAAACCCAAAACTCATGTTTAAACTGAGCAATTTAACAATCCTCTATGCATACCACAAAAACACTATCACTGCAAAATAAATAAAGGGCAAAAGAGGACCTGTTGTTGCTTACCCATTGTAAATACAGGGGAGAGGAGAAGAAGGTTGAGAGGAGGAAGAGAGAGATATTTTTCCTAGAGTGAAGTTTAATCTCTATTATTGTCAAAAGAACAATTCCTCCCCCCTAAAACAAGGATGACAAAGAACATGGAACTATTTGTATTCAATCCTTAGAAGTTACAATAATTTAAAAGTTTCCAATTACCTACTCTGTTACTTGCCTAAATATCTGTTCATCTCTCTCTGGTTTATATTTTCAATAGCTGATTGTAGAAACTCTAAAACCTGAATGGGGGATTGCTTCTCATCTCATTAACAAATATGCAAATCAATAAATGTTAGAACAAATAAACTAAAAAACCTTTAAGGCCATATATCCTCTTTCCAATATATAAGTGGACCAGCTAGCTCCTTCACTTTTAGCCTTATTTCCAAATAAAAGAGACATCCTGACAACATGCTGACACTGCCATTTCCTCCCACCTTGTCTCTCTTCCCCTTTCCTTCCCTACCTCTGAACCTGCTGAACAGTCGCCATGATACAAGACAGGGAGGCCTCAGAAGACTGTATTTGCTACACGTTTCAAAACAACTGCCAGACAGGTAGAGAAAAGCCAGGCAAGTAACAATTCCTGCTAAGTGCAGTAAAGCATGAGCCCAAGAATTACCCCTCCTGTCTCATCTGCTGTTCCTGGATAGCTTAGCTTTCAGACCCCTAGCCTGGAATCAGCCACAGCACATGCTCAGAGAACCAGAAATATCAGGAAGGGTTTTTCTGAGAAGTTGGAAGAAAAGCAAAACTTGAGGACTGTCTGAAAAGGGGAGATGACAGCAAGTATGGTGAAGGAAGGGTATTTACAGTATTGAAAGGTAACGAACAGGAGGGAATACACATACATAGAAGCATATTTCAGTAGACCTTCTGCTCCTAGAACACCTTGCTAGAACCATTAACTTAATATTACAAAAAAATTTCCAAGTACATGTCTGTTCGTAAAAGAATACTATAAAGAGACTTATGTGTACCTTCAATATCCTCTGCATCTCCTAAACCAAACTCCTCCAATAGATCTGCAAAACAAATAAGTCATATGCTTTATTAAATACGCGTATCCAGAAAGATTATGAAGCTAGACTCAGAACCACGTGAAGTGAACATTACCTGTTTTCTGCTGCTGGCTTTTAGGAGAGGTTTCATTCATTTCCAAAACCGATTTGGGAGTCTTCAGCTATGAAAGACACAATCCAATCATAAAAAAACAAACTAAAAAAACCCAAATTAGAAGTAACTACATACTATTTAATGAGCAGAACAAGCAGTCAGCCTGATATGAACAAATGCTTACCTGGGAATCGTTTGGTTTCTCCAAGAAGCCTAGAGGTACAAAAATGTTTTGGGAAATGTTACTTTATTTAATTGAAGGTATCTTTCTTCATTCAACATGAGTAGTTTCTAAAACTAAGTATTAGTTGCAAGCATTCTTTCATCAAGGTATGACACCTAACATTCAATTTACCTCATCATACAGCATACAAGAAATGGACAATGCATACTTCCCATCGTGCACCTTGGATTTAAAAAATAATAATCACAGAACTAGGACAATTCATGCTCATTAACAGAACAAGGTCAAAATATTTAGTCCTTTTGAGGAGTTGCACCCTGCTTTCTAAAAGGATTATTTCAAAAGCCAAAGCTGGTCTGCTGTAATGAATGATCATAAAACAGCCCAACAGCTCTGTGACTGTGATTACCCTACAAGTGTTTGATGTTGAGGAGTATTTTCCTTTCCCTTGATGGGATAGAGAAAGTGTGGGTCCAGACACAGAAACCTCATACACGTACCATTCAATGAAGTTTTTAAAAAAAAAAAAAAAATCAAGCTAGATCTCAACAGATTGTTCTTATTTAGCTTGCAAAAAAACAGAAGAAATAAATGTTGCTTGCTCATAATCTCCATTTATAGCTTAGTTCCAAATATTTTTATTTTACATTTTTGTCCAACTTTAAATAATTTCCAAACCCACATAATCTACTGGCCCACCTAGTCCATATTTCTCAAATCCTCATCATAAGGTCATTTTACCGTTTGAGTGCTCTCATGACAGAAGTATATGAAATGTTACTAAGAATGGCTCCACAGCAAAATGTTTATATTAAAAAAAAACCAAACAGTATTTGATTTCAGTAAACTTGGTGGTCCAGCCGTATGGAAATACCCTAAAAAGATTACCCTAATAATCTTTTACCCTCTTTTCATACTGATTTTCAACTTATCTTAGTAAAAATCATACAAAGCAGACTTCCATGACAACTACTCAACAAGTAGGTTTACAATCTCCTAGGAGATTGTAAATTTTGCTTCCAGCTTACTAAACTAAAACTGGATTTAGCTTCTTTAGCTATTCTATTGTACCTATACTACAAGCAGGATTGACAAACCATTTGTTGAAGGAGAAATCCTTCAGAAGAAAGTACATAGCAAAACTTCCCTGCCACCTTATGCTCAAGATACCCAGGAGACAGTGTCACAAGCTACAGGCAGAAATGCTTAACAACAAAATCTAAACTTTTAGTCACATTTTAGCTCCTAGGCAAAGCACAACAGAAAGCTATCAAAAATTAAGGTAGGAAATAAAAAATGCTTAGCCAGATCATAGCTTTCTTCTGGTGCATTGTCATCCAAGAATCTTTAAATGTTCAGACATGTCAGTCCTAAACCACATACACTTTCATCACTATGCAACCACAACACCAAAAAACCACAACACATCCGAAGGACACACATAAAGCAAACAAGACAGCTTCTTTTACAAACTGGCCAGCAAATGCTGTGATAACTGGTGTTAACAAATAAATACTAAGCACTTCAATGCTATAGTGCCCACCCAGATTACAACAGCATTCCTAAGACAGACACTTATAAAGTTCACTTTAGCCTATAAATGCTTACAGACAAACATTTAGTCCACCATGAAGTTACCATTGCTGTGTCCCCCTGAAACAATCTGTGAGCATGCTCCATGTCTCTCTGCAGCTGTGAGCAACACATCAGACGATACTTTTCTTAGGCTTTCAGAATCCGTCTGTATAATCTAAAACACATGCATGCGAATTGTTACAAACACATTTTCAACTCATTTCTATGCAAAAAGCTCCTGCTAAGTCATCTTGGATAGCATGGTATCAAGTATTAGAGATACAAAAACCTTTGATAAGACCCTTGGAAAGGACACATCAAAACATAGTATATTGGAAAAATCACAGCAGTTGTGTATGTATTCACATCTAAGACAAAAACCTCACCACTCATCTAAACTATTCTGCCATGGTGATAAACCTTGAAAAACTGGACAGAAGCAAGAGAGAATTAACATGGTGACTCAAGACGTAGGTTGTGAACCAGTAACTGCAGGTCTGTGGTCATCCAACATTTGTACTGAACTTGTACCTGACATTCAGATTAGTGCTTATGTTCCCTAGGCATGTATCCTGCAATTGTGAGCAAACACATCACTATTCCCAATCGCAAGGATGGTTTAGGAAAAAAAAACTTTAGTCTTGTATTTTTAAGAAGGGGGCGAAGAAGAGTTCATTTTTCCTCACAAGCAAAGCCAGAGTGGGTTAGCTACAGACCCTACTCGTTTTCTTCTATCCCATTACAACAGACAGAAAGAACTAAAAGGGCAAACACAGCCAGCATGTGGGGTATTTCTGTTGAACATGACTTTCAAAAAGGGCTGAAATACACCTACAAATGGTATAGAGGATCTACTCAGAAGTAGCTAACAGTCTAGGCTGTAGACCCTAAGGACAACCACTGACCAGGTCAGCAGAATAGAGCTATATGGTGAAAAAGCAACAAACCTGCCAGCCACTGTGAAAAGCTCAGCATACTTTAAGCAGCAAGAAACTTTGCTGATTCAACACTATACTAGAAATCAAAACTCAGAAAGCCTGTTGCTATAAGACCCAAGTCATTAGCTTGACCTAACTTCATCCCAATCCTAACTGAACAGCTGGCCTAGAGCAGAAGTATTTCAAGGGCCCCCAGTTAGAAGCATACGACAAAAGCAGGAAAAGAGGAAATAAACCTCATCAACTGTAGGTCCCAAGTCAAAAGCAAGCTCTCAAGTGCTTCTGGATCTTACTCTTACCTCCCCCCACCTCCCTCTGGTGGGGGGCCCATGTCCTTCACAGAAAGTACCTCAGAATCCCAGGGAGATTCAGCATCTTCCTCTTCCTCTGATCCCACTGCTGGCAGGGCACCTACAAATGAGGTAAGAGGTGAGACACTGAGTGTTTATATTTCACTCTGCTTTTCCCCCATCAGTCAAGCCCTGCATCCAACAGGTGTGCAGTGGTTCCATTGCTGCAGACAAACTAAGACAGAGAACTGTTAGTCTGCACCTTCCCAGAAGCTAAACACCTAAGCATTGCCATTTAAAGAGTAGAGGCTTACAGCTCAAACTCTCACCCCAAACACACAAAAGCCATTTCCATCTCAGGGGCTTAACATCCAAGTCTCTCCTCTACCAGATGAACATAAGGCTCAGTCTCAGTGG
The DNA here is from genome assembly GCF_949628215.1 of Phalacrocorax aristotelis. Classification (NCBI taxonomy): domain Eukaryota; kingdom Metazoa; phylum Chordata; class Aves; order Suliformes; family Phalacrocoracidae; genus Phalacrocorax; species Phalacrocorax aristotelis. Next base: position 191,739,949 of record NC_134276.1, read on the forward strand.
GTTCCTGGCCAGATCAGACTATCTTCATTTCTCTGTTTTAAGCCACTCCATTAGGCAAAACTGAATCAGTATTCACTTGTGTGGAGACATGCACACAAAGAAGGTGGAAGGAGCTGGAGAAAGTGAGGGCACCCACCCCAGAAGAGGGCAACTGCTGGTTTGAATCTGGGCTCTGACCACTTACGCTATGCCAAACTCATGCTTACAGTAAAATGCATAGAAAAGAAGAGCATGTATGGGCACAACACTTTAATACAGCAGGTTCTGTCAGGCCCCCTGTGTAGCATTTGATCAGCAGCTACACATGCTCTGGTAACATCTACCACACCAAGCTACTCTCTGGAGACAGACAATGGAAATGGCGCCTTCTCCTGCTCTGAGACCTGAGGTGAGTACCAAAGTGCTCAACTCTGACCAAGCTGGTAATGCTTTCAAGCACAGACAAGTGTAGCACTGGATAGACCTTCTGCAGTTTAAAACTGGACAAGGTGAGGCACTGGAACAGAACACCTTTCTCAGCTTCACTCAAATATTTCTGAGGCTTCAGCCAAGAGCAATCTCAGCTTTTCAATCCAACGGTATGAGCCAGAAAGGGGAGTGCTACTGTAACACCCAAGACACACTAGACCTCCTTTTCTTTTTCATCTGTGCATTTTATTCAGACTGCTGCAGGGACTACATAACAGCAGAAGCAAGAGTGGCACCAGTTTCACAGAGCATTGTTTGGAATCCAACACCACAATTTCAGTTCAAGAGTAAGTGAAAAGGAACAAAAGCTGCTTTCCTTCTCTGCCAGTGCCTGCTAGGATTCACAGGCAAGGGAAATATTTGCTATCTCAGAAGTCAATCACCATTTTAGTTCATTTACTGTGCATCAATTATTTATAGAGGAAGAATTGGGATCAGTATTTACTAACTGATTTCTCTCACCAGCATTGTCTTTTGAAGAATTGTGGGCTTGTTGGCTATCATTACAAACAGAATTTTTCACACCCTCAACAACTGCAGTTTGTAGATCTTCACCAGTGTATTCCTTCTTTTGCTCCTCCTCCTCTTCTTCCCATTCAGGTGATTCTTCCTAAAAGAGATCAACCAAAACAGCTGGAAAGAAGAAAAACGAGCATCTACGCCATCCATCGACAACTTGAAAAATACTTTTCTTGTATAAGACAAAACGTAAAACAAAGCTCAAGAAAGTTTCCAAGGCCTTCAGTTTTTCCATGGGAATCTATATGAGTAGACGGCAACGTGTAATGTCTTGAGTCTCACCCCTGGTTCTCCAAAGCCCCTGAGAAGCACTTCCTCATGTCAGTCTAACTCTAGCTTCATTTAAGTTACATCCTCCTTTTCCCCTATTTTGCTCCAAGGAAAATCACTAGCTTCCTGCTCTCAATCTTATTCAAACTTCTCTTTGTTTTCTTACTTGCAGCCATCACACCATAAAGTTTACTAAATGGCAGTAAATCTTCACAGATAAAATCTGTACATACAACTGATACAAGTTTAATTGATTCCAGGAAATGTCTACTGCCTATTTTTTTTCCTGCAAAAACACTGTAATCAATAGAAAAAAAGTATTGAAAATACTGCTGATCTTATACCTAAGAAACTGCTTTGGCTAGGAGTAAGACATTTTCTAATATGAAAAATGGATGATCAAAAGATGGATATACAGAATGTATTAACAGAAACCCAGTTTACCATTTGTTTCTTACCTATGTTACCCTTAGAAAATACCCTTGTGATTCAATGATCCCTATATACTTACTCTGGTGCTTGAGTGAAATGCTGCTTTTAAATTTTCTTCATGCCTATTTAAGTGCAAGTTTTCACTTTCTTGTTTCAGTGCTTCACAGACTTTATCATCTACTTCTTCATATTGCTCTTCTTCAGTATCTTCATCATCTACATGTTCAAGAATGACAGAGTTCATTTTTTGACTTTCAAGCTTTGGGTTTTTTGCCCAAGAATTATTACCACTTTCAAAGCCATCACCAAAGCTTGGCTTCTTCTCCTTAAGACAACTATCTGAGAAAAGCTGAGGTATCTCTTTTTTCATTTCAGAGTCTGCAAAACAGGAGTCAGCATTTCTGTGAAACTTCTCCTGAGTCATACTTTTCCTGTTCCAGCTTCCTTGTGTATCTTGCAAATTATTTAGATTTTGAAAGACAGCTTGTTTCGGTATTGACTTGCAAGATACTTCATTATTCATTATCTTTGGAGACATGGTTGTTATATTTTCTTGTAACTTTTCATAACACCCAGCTATAAAAGTCACAGGAGTATCAATAGGTTCCTCCACCTTTTCATCGAGTTCTTGACTTATTTTATGATCATCATCACAGACATCTCCAGTTCCACACTGAGCTTCCACTTCATACTTAGCGTTACTAAAATACTCCAATTTCTGATTAATTTCTCCTCTAGGTTCTGTTTTTTCCCCCTGCTCCTCCTCCAGTACGATATTAGATTGACTTTCTTCATCTTCCAGATCTTCCTCCTCCTTTTCATCTTGAGTAAGAACTTCCTCTTCTTCTTCCTCTTCCTCCTCATAATCTTCATCATCTTCTCCATTGTCATTTTCATCATCTTCCTCCTCCTCCAATTCTTCTTCCTCCAGGTTGCTTGCATCTGAGACATCTTGGTTCAACAGTTGTCCACAATCCCCTTTGTTCAGGTTTGCGTGTGATGGGATTCTTTGTTTGAGGCTTTTCTTTGGTGACTTAGGACTTTCAATTCTAGAACCATCACCACAATCTTAAATCACAAGAAAAGGAAAAATGCATGTGAACAAAAGGAGTTATGTAAATAGCAATAGGCATGTTACCAGACTAATGCACAGGAGAGGATTCATCTGGGAATTTCTGGAAAAGGAGCCAGGTAAGGGATGGGCAGGATGGAGGAAGGACTTGACCAGGGACAAAGGCTTAGGAAGGGATTAATATCTTCATTTTAACTGTATGACTTACTTTTTTCTGAAGTGATTAAGTGCTGTGTTTTCAAAATGCTACTTTTCTTATTTACTATAGCAAAAGAAAATTATAAAAAACCCCTACTTAGCAAGTCTACTTTTATATATCAGTATATCATGCAATCTTTGCCAAATAGCTTACTGTTTCTCCTGAACTGCTGGGAAGCATTCATTAACAGTGTCAAGTTTGGCTTCTGCAGCTTCTGAAAATAAAGATTTATTTAAGCAAAACCATTTTTTTAATAAACAGCAATAACAAGAAATCCCTTGTTCACATCAAATCTTGAACAGTAAATATAATCAGGCTGTCCTTTTGATAGTGCTCAGGTGCTGGCTCCATCCTGTAGTTCTAACTACACAAACACTCCTCACATATGCAATTCAGTGAGTACTTCACCCCAAAACACTGTATAGGCAGCCTTCTGCAAATTGATTAAAAAGCTATCTTTATCTGTTTTTAATATTTGTAATACTTAAGCAAAATTCAACTATATTTAAGATTGTAGTTTCAGGATGGTTATGTACAAATGGGCACAACACGAGTAACTGTACAGATCCCTAGACTTAACGCACAGATTAATCTCTGCAAGGACACTTAGCAAAACCTCCCTAAATTCCAAAACCATGCCAGAAAAATGCACAATTTCTATTTAAATCAGTGTAAGAAAAGTGTGTTAAAACTAAACATGCTTGCATCTGCAGTACTACTGAGTGCGCTTAACTACCACAATAAGGTTCCTTGTCACTGCAGAATCGCAGTGCAACAGAATAGATACTCCAGACATCACTGCAGAAGTTGATAACCCTTCAGAACATCAGTAAAAAGAGTAGGCATGACAGCTTGCAGCTGACAAAAAATCCTATTTGAGCATTCAAAAAGAGAGGGAAAACATGCAGTTTGAGATTACATGCAAGCATGGAATGCCATCCCATAGAAAAAAAAAGATGACCCATTTGAGTAACTCATCCATTGAGCGTTCTTGAGGAATCTGACGAGGAAAGGAGAACTAGGTGATGAAGGATTTCAGTAGATCTTGAGCCCTTTTTCTTTATCAGTTAGGATTCTATCACAAATTTACAGGTAACAATAACAATATTTGGAGAAGAACAGAATAGGTTTTAATAGTGTCTTAACTTTTAGGGTCTGCAAGTCTGACTCAAATGAGCAAGACCAAATAAAACATTGTGGTGTTTATCTCGTCACCTATTGCTCTTTTGCCCCAAACCACAAATCTACTGCATGCTCTGCCACAGCTACAGGTCTTTTAGCAAAAACTCACAGCAGAAGAAAGGCTGGCAGGCCCGAGGCTGCTTCTAAGGAGAAAACAATAGTGGCTGGAACTGCAGTTTCTTCCAATCCCAGAGAAAACCTGCCTTCAAATAACTTATTTTTACAGGACATTTTTCCCATAAAGGCACCATACCTTGGGGGCAAAATCAAGTTCTTCTTCCTCTGAAGTATGCCAACTGTCATCACTCCCCTCCTTCTCAGAGCTTCTTAAAAAGCAAAGCAAAATGAGTACTGTGTCTATCAAATCACTCCTCAGGTAAGTGTTAGGTATTTTTAAAGTCTCACCTTATTGAGTCTCCTTGGGAAAAGTCATCTATTGCTGTTCAAACATTAATTGATACGTTGAAATTAGATTTGGTGTGCTAAAAGTTAACTGGTACATATAAACATTTAACATGGACAACTCTACAGGTCATAACAGAATGAAACTTTGGGTAGTCAATTCAACACAAGACAGCATGAATGAACGTGTTTCCAAAACAACTGCTTTTTTCAAGCCAAATTGAATTAAAAAAAAGAAAACAAAGAGACCAGAGTTGTATCTCCTTTGGACTAGTATACCTAGGCATTTAAGAAATGTCTCTAAACTTAAAAAAAATAAAGCATAGCATGAATATGCTATGTCAGTAGACAGTTAAAATGGTGGCAGTTTAGCAAGACAGTAAGTAAACGAACCTCCAAAATACTCATATTACACACAGGAGTACACATCACATGCAGAGATTTTTACTATTTTATGTAAAGGTTTGTCTAACATTATGTTATATACTACACTATCTGCTGCTCTACCCAGTCAGATTATAGTGAAAAGATAAAGAAAATCACAAAGCATAATCAAGATCTAAAGCTTATCCTCAGGTAGAAGAATCACCAGCAGTTCTTTACACTGCACCAAAACCAGTATTCAACAGACAAAAGGGGCATAACCAGGGCATTCTGTACTACACTTCAAGCTTTCATCAGTGTTATGAAGGCAACTCGCATGTAGAATCATAGGATAAATCAGGTCAGAAGGGACCTCAGGAAGTCTCTTAGCCAACTGCCTCCTCAAAGCAGGCTCAGCTATGAGGTCAGATAAGGTTGCTTAGGGCTTTATCCAGTCTGGTTTTGAACACCTCAAAGGAAGAACACTGTACAATCTGTTTTACTGTCCTTATCATGGTGAAGCTACTCACACCAAGTTAGAAACTCTCGTTTGCATTCACGCCTTTTGTATCTCCATCTCCTGTCATGCACCACTGGGAAGCGCCTGGCATTGTTTTCTCCTCAAGTGTACCAGAAGCTGCTTGCTAGGTCCCCTTCAAAGTCATCTGTTCTCTAAGCAGAACACGCCCAGTTTCCTCAGATTCTCCTCAGTGGAGTTTGACGGCCCTCCACTGAACTTGCTCACAGTTGAAAGACCTATCCGTCTTGCACTGGGGGCTCAGAATTATATCCAGACAGCTGGACACAATCCAGTGAGTGCCAAGTAGGTGTGGACAATGACTTTCCTCAATCTCTTGACTACGCTGGTCTTAGTACAGCCCAGGACACTGCTGACCTTCTCAGTTGCCAGGGCATCCTCCTGGCTCCTGCTCAGCTCATGCTCTGCCAAGACTCTCTTTGCTGGAGAGCAAAGCAGCTCTCCAGCCAGGCAGTCCCAGCATGTTTTGTTGCGAGGAGTAGTTCCTTTCCACATGCAGGACTTGGCATTTGCTCTTGCTGAATTTCATGAAACAAGTCTGACAGTCCATTTCCCTAGCTTGCCAAGGTCCCTCTGAATGCCCTGAAGCATACCTATTGATCTCCCCAATCTGGGGCCATTTACAAACTCAACGAGAGTGCACTCTAGGACATGACCAATGTACTAATGAAATCCTAACTTCAGGAACCCAGCCTGAAGAGTGCTAAAACCTCTCAACTATCAACAACTAAGATGAAATAAAAGGGTTCTTCAATTCCCAAGACAGAAGGGAAAAAACATACTAATAACCTCCACATAGTAGCTATTTTAGCATTCCTCAAGTTCTCAATAACTAGTTCTTGTTAACTATCATAACAAAATGAAGTTGCTTGTAAACAGGAGGTAGGTGACCTTCCATAAAGTCACGTGTTGACAACCAAACTGAGGTCTTGGACAAAACCATTACACGGAAAAGAAAACAAAGGCATACCATGCCTGAAGACATCTCTTCTACTACCAGTAAGCCACAGATGACCATGGGAATTTTGTCTATCCTAAACACCGGGTTTATGTGGCAACTTTGAGTACATCTCTTGACCTGAATAGGGCTTTCAGACAATGAAATACAGTATACATATTCAGTGTAGATATGCCATGTAGACAAAACCTAGAGGCTGAAACTTCCAGTGCAAGGACAAGCTAAAACAGTTCAAATACCAACACAGTCTCTGATTTTTAATGTTTCCTATTACAAACACATAATATTTTAAAATACTGATTAGTTTTACATACTGCTGTTTTTTGTTAACTCACTCATTACCCACAGTCTAATCTACCTGCTAATCTCCCAAGCAGAATGAAAACCTGTCTCTTAGAGCTGGGTGGACAGGGTGGAGTAGTCAGTTATAAACTCATGACAAGTGACTTCAGTTATATTTTCAACTAGTACAGTTATAATTAATCAAAACAGCTAAGTAAGTTATCTGAACTTTTGCTTTCAACTTATAACAACTTTAAGCAATCGTCCAAACCAGGTTGCATTGACCTTTAGAAGGCAGTAGAGAAAGTTCATGAGATAGCTTTCAGACAGACCTTGATGCCCTACCATAGAAATGGGATCTAGAAAAGCAGTTTCTGAGGACTGCTTGTTTCCACTTTAATTGAAGTTCATTTCCATTTTGGAGCAACAGAAGAACATATTTTTTTTAAAAAAATTATTTGCTATCACTAATGACACAAAGCAAACACTCAACTCAATAATAAAGGACTCGTGCAAAACATGCAAGCAAATAAAAAGTACCCAAAGCCTGCTCTCAGATCTAATTTATAAAACCAAAACCATCAAAATAGGGCCCTCCAGGATAAAAAACCATCATAGATGTTTTAGTATTTGTATATCATACAACGTTTCATATTTTAAATGCTACTGTACAAAATACCTTTCCTTGATTTTCCTGTTCTTGATGTCTGGTTAGGAGATTGTTGCATTCCTATATCCATTTAGGAAAAGGCATGGAAAGGACAGACGAAACAATGACATCAGAATAAATTTGATTTCCCAGAAATTTGGAAAACACAAGCAGCACATCAACAAAGCTACAGCAATGGGAGAATGTACTGTGACTATCAGCCTACTCTACAGTTATAACTGCTAAAAACAAAAATCAATCACAATCGACAGAACTCTACTCTCAAGAGGCAGTGTCAAACAGCATAACTTAATTTACTTGCTCCATGTAATACACATATTCCAATATTTTTAAATACTGCAACAGATTATCAGAAATCTACTGCCAACTTTACACTGACAACTTGATTAGTCCTCATCTAACACAGACTGCAAATGCAATTCCTTTATGTTTGTACAGTGCTTTATAAAGACAGCGTACTTAAAATCCCTCCCCCTAAGTATCCCCAAAAACCTTAGGTGTCAACAACTAAACTTTGGAGATACACTATGTAGAAATTTTGAAGGAAATCTTGGCTCCACCACCACACAACTTCTAGCCATTATGCTATTTACAGTCACTCGTCTAAAATTACAGTTTAAGCACGTTTGTTATCCCTCACTAAAAAAGCAACCCAGAAACTTGTCTCAAACCAGCTCACCTTAAAAGTTGTGTCAGTTGGTGCCTGATGCAAACATAGGCCCCTCCTACCTCAGTGTGAAGATAAGAGAGTCCTGCTTATATTGATTTGTCTGTGTGGAGCAGTTCATATACAGAAGCTATGCCACTAGCCAGAACGCAGACATGACAAGCAGTCAGGATGAATACCCGGTTCCCCCAGTACTATAGAGCAGGCCACAACTGGACCAAAATGGCATTGACTGGTACGAGTGTCATGCATGTGTGTTTTTGTGCATGTGTGTCTGTGTTGTGGAACAGAAGTTTTAGAACATAAACCATTATTCACCTGCTTTACCCGTCCTACATAGTAAAATGTTATATTTTAAGTCAACAAATGGTGTGGTTCTGTTATTGCAGCTACCTGACACCAAATTTCTTTGTGATAAGGCCATAACATTTGTCTTAGAGCAGAAGAGAGATCTGCTTATATTGATTTTACCAAAAATATATGTAATGGATGTGGCAAAAGGAATCCTATCAAAAACATACACTTAAAGCGTTAAGAAAGGACATCAAGATGGTTTCTCATCCCTTCCCATTTATCTTTTCTTAAGAAGTGATACAGGACAACTTTCCCTGACCTCAGGAAATGTAAATCACACTAAAGCACTCATTTCTCTTCCAAAACCTCTATGATGAGAACCTAACAGTTTCTCTAGGGACTCAGGGAAACACTGAAGGAACAATACACTAATATGCAGTGCAGCAGCTAAAAAAACCCGCAAGTGCAGACATACTAGAAATCTGAATCTTTGCCTTTAGAAAAATTGCATTATTGTTTTTTGCCAAAGAAATTCCAACTTCAACTCTAAAAAGCCTGTCATTCAATATGCTAGGGCTGGAAGCCATTCCTTCAGAGTTTTTGCAAACTTATCTGTGATTAATAAAAAGGT